>NC_140817.1:5635000-6022500 GCF_050613455.1 Vespa mandarinia | reverse complement strand
TATAAAATACTTCGAAGATATTTTAATTATACATGCTTGGAAAGAGATTAATTTTCTATATGTTCACTCATATTGCTCAATACATGCTCCTTAAAGTTTTAATCCAAAAATTGATACATTTTGATTTCATCGAACAAATATATTTTTATATTTATTTTATACATAGTATTTTCACAAAAGTTTCTCGTTTATAATACAAAAAAAAAAATATATATATATATATATATTTTAAGATACTTTTCGTTAAGTAATTAATTCGAAAGAAAAATTGCAACGATGAAAAATTAAAAGTCGTAACAATTTTCTTATCCTTATATATAGAAATTATATTAGATTAGATTAATTATCAAAAAAAGAAAAACCTATTGAAACATTGTCGATCTTTCATTATTATCGATTTTAAAGGGTCATAGTACGATTCAAGGTCTGTCAGTGAACGTATAGGTAGATAACTGGTAAACGATTAACCTTCCAACGGGAGTATCGATTAAAGCGTACCAGTCTCTTCATTGTTCCGAGATAACAGCGGTTAAGCGAAACGTTAACTACCAAGGCAGGCCGTCCAACGTTTCATCGTACTAAAGTGCAACTCTAATGTGCGACCGCATACGTCATTCGCAGCCATCAATTTTGCATTGCGCCACTACCACTAACGCGTAGGTAAGATAGGAGGAGACCGGAGTAGTATCGTAACGTCTCTACCTACGCATGATGTTGCGGTTTGGGATATGATATTGCGGGTGTTTACAAAGGCATCCGCATTAGCTTTCAAGATAATTGAAGATAATGACAATATGCGTTGATACTATATTTAGAAGAGATGACCTGGGGCCCACACACATAATTGTCCTAGAGAAGATCTATTCTAAATTATTTCTCTTAGTGACGCATCAAAATCCATACTTGGATGATCTTAATAATCGTAATACTTATTGATGATACATGGATACAATGATTTCATATTAAGAAATATATTAGAAAATGTATCATTAGATTTTTCATATATGATCTCATTCACAATATTATTAATTTTATTTATTAATAAGCATAGAATTAATTCGATCGATTGTTGATCTTAATATAGATTATATCTTGTTTATAAATAGTTGATAATATAACGTAATGATTAAAAGGGTTTATTAAGAATTTGTAAAATTTGTTTTTAATTATTACGTTAATTCATTTCTAAAAGCACAACTTTCATAAAATTAAATTTAAAACGAACAGAGAGAGAGAGAGAGAGAGAGAGAGAGAGAGAGAGAGAGAGAGAGAGAGAGAGAGAGAGAGAGAGAAAGCTATACTATAGATTTGACTGCTTCATCGGAATATTTTTTTTTTTTTTTCAATAATAATTGTCATTGGAACTAAAAAAAGAAAAGTCCTCTTCATTTTTATCGGTGAATCGATCGATCCATCTGCTTTAAATTCGCGATGAATGTTCACTCGTTAGCGTTTCCGACGCGGATGATTTATATTTGCGATTTTATCGATCTCTCTTTTAGTTGCTCTTTATAATTCTTTTCTCTTTCAGATGATTGATTCGGTTCGCGTAATGATAACATAGATCATATTCGATCTGGGTTCGTTAGAGAGACATCTTGAATTCACGATCCGAAATATTATTCGTGTATTGACGAGAGAATAATCGATGTTTAATTACCCGTATGTATTAAATTATAAATTTTCGAAAATCTCTGGACTGCTTACGGAATAGTTAATTATAAGTTCGATAGATCTTCTGATTACGCAGGGGAATCAATGGTTTGCGATTGGTAAACAGTTTCCCTTGTGAAACCGAGTTACTTGCAATTAACGTAACTTTGGTTATTGTGAATGAATATTAATATAAAATAGAAAACGAGTTAAAAACTTTTTTTGAAGAGGAAAATCTCAACTATGATGACGACGACGTTATATAAGTAGAATCCGTATGCAACTCGATGCCTAGAATGAAATTAAAACTGTCCGACGATTCTAATCCCGTACGTCATATCCGGCAGTCAACGCGATCTATGCGTGAAAATGAATGTAGAATAAAAGAAAGAAAAAAAAAAAAGAAAGAAAAAAAGAAAGAAAAGAAGAAATAGAAAAAGAACAAAAAGGAAAGCAGAAAATAAACTATACCGTTTATTCGAACGAAAACAAAATTTCGGAAAAAAGTGATAACTAAAATAAATAAATGTTTCGACGAAATATTCGAAGAAGTACGAAATTGCTTATAGTCCGATTAATTTACTACTCGTTAACGAGTTCCTTTTTACATATCCAAGTTGTATAATTAATAAAAGTTATAACATTGAAAAAAATTTTCTGTAAATTAATATTACGAGAAAAATTATTAATCGCGAAATTCTCATTAAGTACGGGCATTAAAAATAAAGTAATTACAAAACTAATCGGTTTTTATCTTTAAAATAAATATAAGGCAAATATTAAAAAAAAAACAAAAATAAAAAAAAAATAAAAAAAAAAAAAATAAAAAGAAAAATTCTTTTCCCTATTCGCATAATATATTCTCCTTGTAAAATGAGTATTAAACAAAAACATACGCACACGCGCGTATACAAAACAAAACAAAACAAAAAAAAAAAAAAAAAGAAAAGAAAGAAAAAGAAAATACGAAAAAATATATTTTCCAAAAAATAAAATAACATTAACACGGTTTTGTTGATATTTTAAAACATCCCCTCGTGCTCCTTGAAAATTTCATTTTACCTTTCGCAAATGCGGTCGAACGCGCGCGCATTAGTATGTGAAAGTAACGAAAGTGTAAGTATACGCGCGTGCGCCGGCAACAGGCGGGGCAACATTTGCTTCGGTGCGGTTGAATAACATTAACGAGACTTCGCAGCCTCTAAATTGCACCTTCGTAGCAATTTTCACTCCGGTGTTTTGGAAGATACCGCTTTTCTGCTCTCAACATTTACCGAAGAGTCGCTTTGAGAGTACGAATGTGCGAATTCTCTCACTTGTTCCACTTCATTTTCATTGCTTTGATTATTATCTGACCGTACTAAGACGGACAAAAACAGAAACGAAAAGAGAAAGAAACAAATTCGTGGAACATATCATATAACACACCCCTCCCCTCCCCTCCATCCCCCTCCCCCGTCCAAAAACAATTTCGAACGAAACTCTTTTGTATTAAAATAAAAAAGTCTTTATCTTTACGACACTTCGTAATATTATACGTTTTTACGATTAATTAAAATATTCCTTAAACGTTTTTCATTTCAGTGCGATGCAAACGTGTTCGCGCTGTTTACACAAATTTTTTCCATATCGAAAAGTACCAGAGAATTGCGGGCCGCGCATTGCGCAATTGACGTTGTTCGCTCGATTCTATCGACGTGCATTGAAACAAGCCCTATCGCGCCAGCTTTGTCGCTGTTTTTCTCTCTCTCTCTCTCTCTTTTTTTTTCCTTTTTTTTTTACAAAACTTTTTTCAGAATCCCCCAGCCAATAAAACGGTTAAACATTTATTGCGGAATATTTCGGTATGTAAAAAAATCATGTTTCGCGCGCGAACTTTCTCGCGATAAATATTAAAATTACATTAGTTATATAAATAAAAGAATTGACAAATGTTATGATAGAAAAAAAAAAATGATGTAGATAATTGTGAAGAATACGTTAAACGTCGGTCATTACAAATTTGTATATCGATTTCGTTGATGATAAACAATAATAATTGTAGGATGCGATAAAATGAAGAAAGAGAAAGACAGAGAGAGAGAGAGAGAGAGAGAGAGAGAGAGAGAGAGAGAGAGAGAGAAAGAGAGGGAATGAGTGAGTGAGTGAACAGGAAAGATGGTCGCAAAGTAAAGATAGCGCAAGCCTTGCTCTGTTTACGACTACTATATACTTACACACCCGTGATTTATGATCCTCGTCACGTTGATAAGAAAATACTTGTTAAAGTGCGGAGATAAAGCAGATGCACGTTATATAATGTGACGATTGAAGTCCACCGATACAGGAATGCAAAACGCCACTCTTTTATGATTTACATTAATCTATTTTTAATGAGCTTATGTAATATCAGATATAATAATAATAAAATATAATATTCAATCCTATTTAAATTAAAACTGTTAACAAAAATAAACAGGACATATAAACTAGACGATCTTAAAATGTCGATCTTGAAAATTATGATCTCACGATAAAATATATATTTATCCAACATCGTGAATCAAAAATAAAATTACATAGATACGTACATACATGAATATATTCTTTGTACTAAAGTTATTTTCTAGAAGCTTAAACTTAAATGTTAGTTTATTTAAATATCGTTATCAAAGAAGATCTATTGTTTTAAAAAATAGGGAACCGGGGTTGAGTATTCAAAAAAAAAAAAAAAAAAAAAAAAAAAAAAAAAGAGAGAGAAAAGAAAACAAATTATTCTACATAAATTATCATCGTCCCAGCAGTGAATATTTTTTAAAAAAATTATAATTTCGATTTTAAAAATACGGAGAGATTACCAACGTATGCGTTTCGACGTTCCAATTGTCTCGAGTGAAATGATGAAATATTTAAATACGATGACATAAGTACTTTTTAAATTTATCTTAAGTTCTAATATAACAATGAGGGATTATTTTCGTGCGATTATTAAATTAAACGTAGATCCTTGATTTTGTTTTATCTTTCTTTTAAATAAAATTTCATTCAAGTTCAATAGAAGCGACATTTGATTATATCGTACGAATAAATGTATATAAATATACAATGTACGTTGGATAAAAATTATTACTTATTTAATTGTACATGTATACACGTCAAAGTGATTTGGATGGAAAATAATTTTATATGAAAACTAAAATGACAATTTATCAATAATTTCACTTTAACCCCTCACGTTCTCTTTTTTGTTTCGTTTCTTTTGTTTATTTTAATTTTACGAGGAAAAAAGAATCGATGATGATAAAGCGAATATAAATAACGAGGAAAAATCGTATAGGCGATTTTTACAAAATATTTGAAAAATAAATTTCATCGAAATTCGTATTTTTTACATATGCAGAGTATACTTTTTATCGATTTATATTTTCACATATATAGACAAAAAAATCTTTGAACATTTCGCAATGATCGTGGTATAAAAAAAAAAAAAAAAAAAAAGAAGAAGAAGAAAAAATGAAAAAAAAAAAATAATAAAAAATAAAATAAAAAGAAAAGAAAGAAAGAAAAAGAAAAGAATATTCATTGGAACGAACCAGACGACCATTTCGTATTTCGCTTCTACTTTTTCTTCGTGCAAATAAGGATCGGTCATATTTAATATTTTTATTTATAAAGTTTTTAAAGTTATCATATATTCCCTATACGATTCTCATCAAATATATTATTTTTTTCCCTCCAATACCTCCTCCTCCGCTATCCCCCATCCCAATATTTCCAATTATTTCGTAACGATACGTTTCCATCTTTTATTATTCCAGACATTTCGAATTTCATCGTACTGAAACCGTTTCCTGCTATAATAATAATTCTCTCCTAATCCTCTATCTCGAAGCGTTCCCGAACGTATATATTCAGATAGTATATATCAAAGTAACATATACATAGACGGACTTGCCTCTCACCTCCTTTCTCACTTCTTTTCTTACTTTGCGCCTTCTCTCTTGCTTTACTTCGCTTAATTAGATGCTCGAATGTCTCGAGGTCTCGAGTATCGTGCTACCTGTTTCCTGCAATTGAATTTTATCGCCTATCACCACTACCTATATAGTAGATATATAATGTCTAAGAGAGATAGAGAGAGAGAGAGAGAGAGAGAGAGAGAGAGAAAAAGATAGAGAAAAAAAGAGAAAAAGAAAGAGAGAGAGACCAATCGTACATATTTTGGCACGATGTCAAAATTATTATCAACAAGAAATTACTTATCAATAAATATTTAACGTTTCAATGTAATAGAAATTAACGATTTTTATTCGCATAAATGAAATGTCGTTTGTTTCTTTTTTTGTTTTTTTTTCTTTTCTTTTCTTTTCTTTTCTTTTCTTCTTTTTTTCTTATTACGAAAATTTCCATCGAGTTTACGTAATATATTTAACAGAAAATATTCATTCCTGTCGTCGATGATTATCTATAATCTAGAAAATGATGCCTACGGTGCTTAACTCTATGTTATCTGTGAAGCTTCGGATCCGATGATACAACAACAATGCAGTCTATCATTACTCGACGGAGAAAGGATGTCGTTCGCAGACGAATGGACGATCATAAATTTCAATATAAAGTTGGTAATTAATTTTTTTAAATAAACAAATTAATGGCTTTACTATCGTAAGTATGTATCTACATTATTTCAGGCGTTAAGACATAAAAAAAAAAAGAAAGAAAAGAAAAGAAAAAAGATTTACTACAAACGACTGATCGTAAATGATCGAAGCGTGTATTTGAAAAAAAAAAAAAAAAAAAGAAAAAACAAAGGAAAAAAAATACATAATTACAAACTACTACTTCTACCATTACTGCTACTACTATTATTACTACTGGTAGTACTACTATTGTATTTAAAATTTTATAAAAAAATATTTACATTATTTTAATCAAATGTCAATATTCCATCGGTGTATTATATAACTTAAAGTATAGAATTTCTTAATTACATACGAAGCCGTGCCGCCTTTCCAGATAGTTTTCTTCGATGTCGATACGATTCGACTTGACTCGACTCGACTCGACTCGACTCGACTCGAAGCCAAACCACGAACGTTCGTTCGTCTTTTAAAAAGATTCTATAGACAGGTTTCCGAAGGAAAGCGAAACTAGCCTGCAGCGGCAACGAAGCTGGTTCTTCGTATTTTTTCTCTTCCTTCTTCGTCTTCTACTACTACTACTATTACTACTACTATTACTTACTAATACTACTTCTTCTACTACTACTACTACTATTTCTTCTTCTTCTTCTTCTTCTTCTTTTTCTTCTTCTCATTCCTCTTTCTCGTGTGTATCTTATAAGTCTGTATGTATTTATAACTACGTGCAATGACCGTTTAGAAAAGTGAAAATATCTTTTGCAGTCGAAAAAAAAAAAAAATCGAAGACTGGTTTTAGCAAGACATGAGATAACAACGATCGAGCGTAATCGAAACGAGTTTCGAGAGATGGGAGTTTAATTTTTCTTTTCCTTTTTCATCTTTTTGCTCCTTCTTCTTTCTTTTTCTTTTCTTTTCTTTTTTTTTCTTTTTTTTTTTTTTTTTTTTTTTTTTCCTTCGTAAATCAATCCACACCCATCTATATTAAGTTTTAAAAGAAATTTCTTTCGAATGATTTATTAATCCATTCATTGAGAAATGAACAAGAAACGTATAAATCTTTTTTAATTCTTCCATTTTTAAACGTTAAACTTTACTTTTACTTTTACCTTGCAACTTATTTATCTTTTTTTCTTTTTCTTGTTCGTTAAAGAATATAAATTCATTTATCTGCAATGTTATTCCATGTCGTTAAAACGAAAAAAAGGAAAAAAAAAATCAGATTAGTTACAATCACTTTTTGCGATCACTAATTATACTATTGTTCGATTTAAATGTCTATCGATAAAAATATCGTATATAAGAATAATAATAATAATAATAATAATAATAATAATAATAATAATAATAATAATAATAATAATAATAATAATAATAACAACAACAACAACAACAACAACAACGTATTCGTTGAAATTTTTATATTTTATGCCTTTTTTTTATACCCTATAAACTGGTTTACGTTTGAGTTCCTCGTACCGGTATGAATAACCTGCACGGGTCATTAACTTACGGCATAATAAATTTGATCTATCAATCTTTTTATCAATCTGTCTATCTTTTTCTACCTTTTCGGTGAAAGGATGACCACGGGATGAGAAGAAACGTTTCTTCATTGAAAAGAGATATTAACACCACGATTGATATCTGTCGTATGGACTAAACATACTATACGTTTCAAGCTTCAGCAATCCATGATAGAATATAGAGAATATAGATTCCCCTTTATTCATAGACGCGTATTGCCATTATATTTATGCAAATAATGTCTAAAGTTCAAACGTAAGGTACTTGCTCCATCTATCCCAAGATTTACGGCCGCTTTCTCTTCGCTCACGGAATTCTTAATGCTCACGCGTGACACTTCCGCACGAACGAATCCTTTTTTCTTTCTCTCTCTTTTTCCTCCCTCTATCCTCGATTACGACGTGCTTCTTGATAAAAGAGAGAGAGAGAGAGAGAGAGAAAAAAGGGAAAAAAAACGAGTAGACAGAAAAAGAAATAGAAAAGGAAAAAAAACGAAAGAAAAAAAATAAAAACAAAACAAAAAAAAGAAAAGGAAGAAAAAACAAAAGTATTAGCAAATTTAGCAGGGCAAATCGATTCGATTCGTTCTAAAGCTTTCCATTTGAAAAGTGAAAATTCTTCGTTTAAATTGTCGATTATCTTGAAGGTCAATTCTCGTCGTCGATCGGTCACGCGAGAACAAGAAAGCAATAAAGAAAGAAAAAGAAACAAAGAAAGAAAGAAAAAAAAGAAATAAATAAACGAGACATCGCGAATACGAAAGAGAGAGAGAGAAAGAGAGAGAGAGAGAGAGAGAGAGAGGGAAAGAGAGAAAATAAAAGAAGGCATCGTAAAATCATTCAACAGGTGTAAATGCATTTTTCGGAGTCGGATCGACTCTTGATCTTTAAAATCCTTATTAAGCCCCCGTTGCTATCGTCGTTCTTTATAATATTTTCAAATGTCGTCGTTAATTTGATAAGATAAGAAAAAACTTTCATCCCTTTTCAACTCGTTTGTGCGCTTTAGAAAAAAAAAAAAGAAAAGAAAAAAAAAAAGAAAAGAAAAAAACAGAAAAAAGAAAATAATATAAAAAAAGGGAAGAAAAAAAACAGAAAAGACCGGATGTTCTTTAGTAAATCTACGAAATGACGAAAGTTGAAAGGATAGCGAGATGCATCTTTGATTTGATCCACCTGGTTCATGGAAAATAAAGGGAGGAGAGAGGGAGAAAGAGAGAGAAAAAAAGAGAGAAAGAGAGAGAGAGAGAGAGAGAGAGAAAGAGAGAAAGATAAAAAGCAAAGAACACAAAGTACATACTAATCCCTTAAGAGCTTCGCGTAAGAAGAAAAGAGAAAAAGTATCCTGTGGGAGTCACGAAAGCTTCGAGAGCGTGAGATTCATTGAAATACTAAGGAACTCTGCGAAAAAACAGCATCCGAGTTAAATTCCTGAGGAGAGAGGATAGAAAGAGAGAGAAAGAGAAAGAGAGAGAGAGAGAGAGAGAGAGAGGGACGAAGGGAAAGAGATACCTTCTGTCACCGTCGAGATCAACTTTTCAACAACGACGTTCGATAGAATTTCTTTCCTTTTCTTTTACAGTTTTGAAGGGGGCAAAAAAGATAAAGAGTGAAGGGAAAAGTATTTTATAGGTTATAAGAGAAAAAAAAAATCTCCTATTACAGAAGAACGATTAATTATATATGAAAGTTCCTTTTACATTTAGAAATGACGATACGATGACATCATAATAAACTATAGATATACTTTCGCATATGCATTATATATCTATCTATTACTATCAGATCGAAAGAAATTTTCATTTGTTACGAATAATAATTTACTTTTGTTACATGTATATAGAAAGTATTTATTTCATATGTGACGAGAACTGAGAGATAATAAATTTTGAAAGATCATAATTTCATCGTCGATTTTATATATATATATATATATATATATATATATATATTATATATATATATATATATATATATATATTATATATATATATATATATATATATATATATATATATAAAAGGAAGAAAAAAAGAACAAAAAAAGTAGAAAAATCAGAAAGAAATTTTTAATCGACGGGTCCAGTATATGTCAAAAATACAGTATAATGGCAGAAAAAAATCGGTATATAAGTTGAATTATTTTATTTTGTCTCTAATTTTAATTCTAAGTATAAGTACACTTATATTATTTAAAGTGCTACCCTATGATTTATATTATTATAAATAACGTATAATAACGTAATCCCACGAACGTTCAATTGTATAATCAAATAAATATAAGTATAATTAAAAATTTTGATTAAAATAAGTCGTCATTTTCAAAAAATAAAATCAGTAAAATTTTTTACATTTCTTTTTTTTTTTTACATCCAATAAAACGAGACAATATGTTATCAACTTTTCTTATTTAGGATGTAATCCTCGATCTTACATTCCACTTTATAATTATTAAAAACATTTTTCCGTAAAATTAAGAATATTGATTTACACCATTTTTCCCGATCAAAAGAGAAATATCATGTGCTTGTAAAAGTTCGTCGGATTGTAAATAAGTGGAAGTTACTGGGAGCTTCCTTTTTTCTTTTTTTTTTTTTTTTTTTTTTCCCTTTATAAATTTAAGAAGACGCATAATCACGAATTAAAAATTTATTTAAGGCATCTTAAGTAACAACGCAATCTCATTTCGATTATAGGTAAAAGTGAAACCTCGATGAAGTGTATATCTATGCCACTTATATGCTTTTTCTTTTTATCTTTAATCAGAAAAAGAAAAGAAAAAAGAAAAAAGAAAAAGATCACCGCGCAATACAAAACGAATCATCCGTGAAAATCTACGAAGAGAACGATCGTAATCGCCGACGTGTGCGAGGAGAGATTTAAAAGATTTATAGAAATGGTGAAATGGACGTTAATGACAAAGTGCGTTCTAGAAGACCGAAAGAATTTGAGAACGATGAATTGCAAGAAGAAATTCTTGATAAAGATCCCCCTCCTCAATCATTGGAAGAGCTTGCTGAGTTAAACTTGGAGTTAATGCATCAACCGTTTCTCTCGGCGGTTGAAATCAATGGGGAGAAAATTTAGAAGATAAGTAAATGGATTCTGTATCAACTGATCGATCAAACTACATCAGTCAGATAATACTAAACCTCGTATTGCTGTTGCTATTAAAAGAACGGAAACAAAAAGAAAAAAAAAAAAAAAAAAAAGAAAAAGAAAAAGAAAAAAGAAAAAAAAGAAAATCATAATTAGAGTTAAAATCGAAAACATTAACGTTCATTACATCTAATTGGACATGTTAGAAACCTTATTAGAGGAAATATTTTCCAGTAATCACTTTATTACTTGTCGGACATTGTCCATCGTTCTGATGTTCATTTATTTTGATCGATCTGATCTGATAAGACAATTCGCTTGTCCGATACAATATGATTTGATAATACCGAGAAGTTCGAAAATGAGTAGATAATTTCATTGTTTCAAAAGATGTTTTTTTTTTTTTTTTTTTTTTTTTTTTTTTTTTTTTTTTTTTTTTTTCCTTAAGGAATAATAAGATCAGACAATAATCCTTTAAAGTGGCAAAAGATTGTAGAAAAATGATGCCAGATATTATTAATTAAAATGAATATATATATATATATATATGTTTACTTTTTTTTGTTCTTTTTTTCTTTACTGTTAATCGAATAAAATTTATTACATATTTAATATGTATATAAACTTTTTCAAGTGCCTTGCAAATAATAATAATAATAATAATATTAATAATAATAATAATAATAATAACAAATAACAAGAATAAAAATAAAAATAATAATACAAATTATATTACAAATCGATCGAAAATAAACATTCGAAAAATTATATTTATAATTAATTTTAAAATGGACCGATTGATCGACGTTCAACAAGTTGAATCGCTAGAAAGAAATAAGGAACTTTGAAGGGCGGGGAAAATGGTAAGAATGGAAGAGACGGGAAATCCGATTCTATTTGCTCTTCAACGTCGACAAGATTCTCACGGCCGACTTATTCGTTCTCGTTTTCTCGCTTTCCGCAAACTCGCGCTACGGAGAGGGTATCTCCGAAATGACAGCGAGTCGAGGCGAGTTGAGGAGGATGGAAAGATAGAAAAGTCGTTAGGCACGTCGAGGCGTGTCGTCGTGCGACGAACCGATAAATAGACCGAGAATAGTTCTCTCTGTCTCCTCTTTCTCTTTGTCCTCTCTCGATGAATATTTCAACGTCGACGATAAATCCCGCGGGAATAGTATTCTATGTTAACGTGTTTACTTCTAAAGCTAGTTGTACAAGCTAATATCTTATAATTAAAAGAGAAACTAAAAAAAAAAAAGAAAAAAAAAGAGAGAGAGAGAGAGAGAGAGAGAGAAAGAGAGAGGAAAATAAAAATAAAATGAAAGAGAAAATACAAAAATAAATCCTAAAATCGTAATAGAATTCATTATATATATTTTATATATTTTTATATCTGCCTATATCTGATATCCTTTCATCATCATTGATTATCGCAGTCTTATATGCGCATATATTTAATGAATAATGAATAATTAAACATTTAACACATTGACAAGTACATTAAAATGCTTTCCTTTTCCCATTATAAAATATATAACAAATTCGTTAAATTCATATCGATCAATGTCAATATAAAATCACCTAATAATTTGAGATTTCTATAAACTCATACGTAAAATCAGATATTATATAAGTCACGTTGATCATGTTTATATGAATAAATATAAAGGATCAAATAATGTTCGACGTTTGGCAATAAATGTATTAACTTTCTTCATTTTGCCGTACAAAGAAATTTTCGAAATGGAGTAAATCGAAAGAGAATAGCCAGGGTCTGAGGTATCTCTTTTCAAAGTAAACCAAGAAGAATCGAAAATTTCTTTTCCTTTAACCTCGGTTTAAGGGGTCAACGAGAGAACTCTTCTTTTCTTCACGATCGAAGAGGAAGAAAAGGAGAATGAGGGATAAGAGTAATCGTACTGACTCGAATCGATTCTCATACGACGAAGAAAAGGTTTGCCTTTGTTCGAGCTTCTTCTTTTCCATCTTCTCCTCTTCTCTTCCTTTTCTTTTTTCTTTTTTTTTTTGCCTTCCAGCAAGAAAGTTAAAGGTTGCCGATGCGTTCCGCGTGCAAGGTACAAAGTAACGTGTTCTTATGCACGGACATGCGCATGAGGATTATGCAAGAGGAGCATAGCCTCGTGCCAATCGTCTATACGTTCTCTTCTTAAAGCAGCTTCGTGCAGCGGATATGTTGCTATACATACATTACGTATGCTTCACGATACGTAATTACGATTCGAATGACGATTGAACTCGAACGAAGAAAAGACTGACTCTTTTTTCTCAAGGTCAAGTTTTTTTCTTTTTCTCTCTCTCTCTCTTTCTTTCTCTCTGTCTCTTTTTTTCTCTCTCTCTCTCTCTCTCTCTCTCTCTCTTTTAATTTCTCTTTCTGTTTTCAATTGTCCTAAGAAAAGTATTGCTATCAACGAACACATGACATTCTTTTTCTTTCGAACCACCTGAGTAAATTAATATCAAATGATCCATCGGTATATAGAAGTCAATCACAAAATATTTTCGAAATTTGATATTTGAAATTTTAAATAATGATTTCAAATAATTTCTGTTAAAATATGTTTTAACAGAACTTGGAGAAATATTCTTTTTTTTTTTTTTTTTTTTTTTTTCTTTTAACTTTTTAAAACCAATATGTGTGTTCAATTTGTAGATAAGATTGTTATGTGCGTTTGAAAAATATTTCTACTACGTTAAGTTTATCAACTAATTTCTATACCGTTAAAATAATTCTTTAGTTTAGTGTTATATTTTCGTTTTATTTTCAAAATATATAAAATCTTTGCGTCATACCAACTTTAGTTATTTTTTATCATAATAAAAAAAAAATAATTGACCTTCTAAAAAAATATGTAGACATATATATTATTATATACCATGTTATATGGATATATATATATATATGTGTGTGTGTGTGTGTGTGTGTGTGTGTATGTATGTTTTCGATTATAAGAAAAAAGTTACGTTATTTTCCGACACAAATTGCAAAAACTGAAATACAAGGGCGGATTATCATCTCTTGGTATACTACAAATAACGTTTTATTCGATAATGAAAAAAGGGTTTAGGTTAACCACCTTTTGTGGCGAACGACGTTTCAAAATCGACTGTTAGTACAGTACTATCGGATGGTCATCTATAAATAAACGGATAGATTACTCGGTCGTTATGTTCCGCGACTGTCGTGGAAAAGTATAAAATAGAAAAGTGCAAATAGAATACAAATTATAGATGTCCATGAAGGTGAATACTAAGTAGATGATGACTCTTCACCTTGGATAAGGAAATTCGTTTGAATAAGGTAAGGTAAGGTCACTTCGATCGTTTAAAAAAAAAAAGAATAAATAAATAAATAAATAAATAAATAAATAAATAAATAAATAAATAAATAAATAAATAAATAAATAAAACAAAACAAAAAGAAAAAGAAAAAATTTATAAGAGCTCAAAATCCATAGAAATTCTTTAAACAAAATTCGTTCATTATGAAAATTTAAGTTTAATGATAAATATACACATACACATGTACGTATGTACGTATGTATGTATATATGTATAGATATATACACCACCGATATTGGGTAAAAGAGAAACGGAAATATCAAATAACAAATAAAAACAGAGTAACAAAAAAAGAGAGAGAAAAAAAATAAGGCTAAAATAAACGCAGGAAATATATAAAAGGAATACTAGACGATTCTGAATCATAGGCACACACTCATGCACATGATTTGTTCGTACACAAAATGTATATTCCACTCTCACTACCACTTATATTCAGTAGGTCGAACAAGCACAGTTTTCATTTGTCGCATCGATTATCACGCATTCGTTTGCTTTCCAATTTCACGCTACGTCTACGTCGATACTTACGCTTTTATGCGAAAACATCGAATCTGCGCCATTTTCGAAGCACACAATGAATACGATTCACGATTTTCGAAACCGCACTCGATTCTCTCGCCGATACCTTGTTACCGATGCTTTTATTCGAAATATATCGAAATATACAGTGTAGATATAAACAGTAAATAAATTATCAATTAATACGACAAATTACGAGGACACACATCCTGTACAATGTGTATCAAGGAATCGTTATTGTAGATGATTCACGTATGTTGGAGAAAACTGGGAGCACTTCAACGGAATTTTGAGCAACGCTGATGGGGATAGGAATTTTTTATGTTTCCAAATGCACCGGCTCTGCGAGCTCGCGAAGGTTTACACGAGCTGCACCTCATGAATATTCAAGAACTTTTCTAGGGTAAAAAAAGGAGAACAAGAAAAAGAAAAAAAAAAGGAACCGACTGTATTCTTTCTTCGCATTTCTTTTTTATTTCTTCTTTTCTTTTCTTTTCTTTTTTTTTTTTTATCTAATCTTTATTCCATCTCATCGATCGTATGAGAATTTTGATCGACGTTTCTTTTAAGATCTTTTCTTTGAAAAATTAACGTGACCGGCAAGAAATTGAGACGAAAAAAGTGGACAAATCGATTCTTCAAACGATGTAAGTAAGTACCTGCCTGCTTCTTATCCAGTACTCCTACATGATGCGATAGAAGATCTGTTGTTTTTATTGAACAAAAACGTGCAATAAAATAACAACGTTGTTCGTTCTTGTTAGACAATCATACTTACCGTTAATAATTTTTCGTTTGTCACGCAAAGATGGCCGCCGTTGTTCCTCCTCCATCGTCATAGTATTTCCTTTTCTGCGTAGGCCGTAAGAGTAGCGAAGAAGTGTTTACATGGCGTTAATAAAACGTTAATACGCTTCGCTTCGACAATCGGTTAATATCCACGCTTGTTTGTTAATAGAGTATCATCTTCGACATCACCTCTGTGTGTGCACGCGTGCAAATTTTTTGTCGGTCTCCTTATCACCGGTAGCGGATCTGAGCTTGTCCCGTCTCTCAGCTTTGAATCTGAAAAATTTCAAATAACGCAAAATATTGATTAATTAAATCACAACGTACATTCTAATAATAATTCTAAAACAATGGATAGGTCTATCTTTGATTTATCTCTTGAGAATTAAAATTCAAAGAATTTATGTATTTTCTAATTTATATATATATAAACAATGTAAAAAAATAAATATTGTAATAAATTACTTCCTATAATTTCTAATTAATTCCTATAATATTGATTAACAATGTTAACGTAATTATAAACATTGTTCCAATGAAAATTAATTAGAAATAAGAGATTTTATTATTTCTAAAATAGCTCAACAAATTAATGTTTCAGATAGAAAATAAAAAATATTTTGCTTTTTGTTTCTTTTTTAATTAATACAAACGTGACTTTATTTAAAACGAAAAAAAAAGATATTTTATTTAAAACGAAAAATAGATATGACAATTACTCCCGGTATTGTTTTAAAAGTACATAATATTATATGTGTTCACGAATATTGTCATCGAATTGGAATTTGGAGCTTGGAAAATCGGAGGAAAACGATGAAAGGGAAAAGCTTTCAGTCGATTTATTCGACGAACCAACTACGTATTTATATGCGCTATGCAATGTACTAGCTTTAAGCTTATTAACGATAAATCGACAGTACGATTATAATCGAAGTATAATTCATAAGAGAGTTGAGATTTGCCGTGTAACACGCGGCAACTAACACTTAACAATTCGATGTACATATTTAAGTATACTCATTCATAGAAATTAATATTCGATTACTATGATTAAATTTTTTTTTCTTTCTTCATTTATGTGCCCTGTGAGATGTATGTGAAAAAATAAAATAAAAAGAAAAAAAGAAAAATAATTTTTCAATGTAGCATCGATAAAAAAAAAAAAAAAAGAGAAAGAAAGAAAGAAAGAAAGAACAGAAAAAAAGAGAAGGAAAATACAGAAGGAAAATTTTTACAATTTTTTCCAAGAAATTTTTATAACGAAAGAATATACAATAAATCTCATAGATTTATTTATCTTATTGTGATCGCGTTAATATCATTAAAATCGATCTATCTTAGACCGAGTTTATATAAATTTAAACAGAGAAATAATGAATACAGTGAACGATTATCCCCGATTAATCTGTTTCGAGGCATTTCTTGAAAGGTTAACGCTTCGTGAATGGTAGAAAATACTTTCGAGCTCGAGTTGGAAAGTGTAAATGTACTCTCAGACGATGTACTTTAGATATACGCATATAGATACTTATATATTATGTACATTCATAATACAAACATATATACACGAATACTTCTATTTCAATTAGAATTCTATGGCGAAATCGCGAAGCAAAGAGAAAAAAAAAGAAAATAAAACAAAATAGCAAAGAAAAAGAGAAAAAACAAAAAAAAAAAGAAAAAAGAAAGAAAGAAAAAAGGTGTCACTTTTTGTCGAGCAAAAAGTTTCAGTTTAGATTGGCCCTCCAGCAACGAAAGCACATGCGTTCGATAATTCGAGAGAATAATTGCGATGTGTAATTAAATCGTTAGTTTAACGTTTTATAGAATCTCGGCACGTGTTACTAACTCCCCCTCCCCTCCTTTGACCTCGCTACTGGAGAAACATCTCCGATTTCTACTAAAATTTCTGTTAATTACACGCACGTATATGTGGATTCGCGTAATTAAAATGGAAATTCACTAGTCGATATCTTTCGACTGCATTACGTAAACAAGAATTATCGGTTGATTTAATTATTGTTCAATTTTACAAATCTTTCGATTTGAAACCATCGACGAATAGTATGATTGTAAATCTACAATGATATCCGATAGTGCTATTACTATATGTAGTATTAATAATCAAACAGTCTATGTTAATATAAATAAGTTCGAGAATCATTGAATGTTGTTTAGTTTTAATTTAATAGGATACATATAGATGCGTGTTTGTATATATGTACACGTACAGATATACACACACACAGACACATAACATATCAACGATATATATATATATATATATATATATATATATATATATATATATAAGAGTCTCAACTAATTAAAAATTAAAACTCCAATTCAAAATGGAGAAGGAGAAAGAGAGGGAGAGAGAGAGAGAGAGAGAGAGAGAGAGAGAGAGAGAGAGAGAGAGAGAGAGAGAGAGATAAAAGAATCGCGAAGAGACGTAAACATTATACAATGTCCATTAATTAACACATATCATTCAAAATTATCATCTGGTTTGTCGGATCTATGTTATGACGATTATTTATGTTAAATATTTTCATAAGAAAATACTTTTTGAGATAAGTAGATATTTAGATTTTAGATAACTTAAGTGACTTGAATGATTTATATGACATTATTTATAAAGATTATTCATAAGTATCGTTGATTCTGTCATTTCTATTAATCGATCATACTTTGAAATATATATATGATTATTATTAATCATCGTTTCAATGAATATAATTATCTTTATTATAAAAAAAACGACTGAATTATTGAAAAAAAAAGCACTTCTCGTCTTTTTTCTTTCGTAATCGATAATGTTCGTGTTATCATTATTCTTTTGAAAAAATTATTCTCAAAAGGTCAATAAGTAAGAAATCTTTGTACATCTGCTTTGAAATATTACAAGAAAGTTTGAACCTGACCAACGAATTGAGGACCTATATAACATTACGAGCTAATTACAACCTGTCGGATAAAGACAGCTAATCTTTTCTCCTTTCTTTGTGTTTTACTCAATGTCAAAATTGAATATCCTAGAAGTTGACGTCTACGTCGTCTTTAGCTTCTACCAATACGAAATGTTCTTACGAGTTTATCAAATTAACTTTTCAAGTTAATAAACCGATCGTCTCTATGACACACGAAAAGCAATCACAACGATTTACGAGTTTTACCACTTATAAATTTCTTTAGAAAAGTCACTTTATCTACATTAATTTCATTTTATAAAAATTGAGAGATCTGTTTGATCGATATCTTCTTTAATAATTGTACGACTTCTCGACTTCTCGATCGATCGATCGATCGATCGATCAAATGACTCAATTTAAAACACATGCATCTAACGAAAAGTGTCGACCAGGATTATTCTTACGAGATCTAGCGATTTCTTCTTCTTTTTTTTTTTTCTTTTTTTCTTTTTTTTTCTCGAGAAACCCCAAGGCAGATAAATTTTCTTTTCAAGAGGAAACAGATCCTTATCGTAATAAATTCACTCACTTTGAGTCAAACCTCGTAAGTTGAGTGGCAACCCCATCGATTATCTTAAATGACAAACACGTGTCAAGTGGCATATCGTTTGAAAGATCTTTTAATGGTGCTACTTTCTTTTTTCTTTTTTGCTTAATTAATCTCGACTGAATAACTTTCTGAAAAAAGAAAAGAAAAAAGAAAAATTCATTTCAAAGTTTCAGGTTAAAAACAACTTTTATTTTATTTAATATTCAAAACGCATATCGTCGTTAACTTCAAGTAATAATTTAATCTTTGCTCAATATTACACCTTTTTGCAGTACATCCGGTGTAATCTCACGACATTCTTCGACCGGTTGGATGGTATATATATATATATATATATACATATGTATTATGGATTATAAATATATCTTGTGGAAAAAAAAATATATATATATATACATATGTATTATGGATTATAAATATATCTTGTGGAAAAAAAAAAGTATCCAAGAGTGTGAATAATCAAGAAAATGCTGGTTTTAAAACTGTCGTATTGAAGCTGTATAACGTAGGAATAACATTTCTTCCTTCGATATATATATATTCATATCAATTTCAATGCTTTCTACGATAAATGGAGAAATATAATATTAAATAAAATTAAATTACGACCATTTGATCAAATAATGCGAGTGAAAATAATGAGATCAACCATTTTGTTACCTGCCCACAAATTCGCCGAAATACACCGAATATACTGCAATATGTTCAACGTAACACTGAGCAAAGACTTTATTACTGGTTGGAGGTCGGCGATACACGTTTTGAACATTTAATAACACCGGATATACCGTAAAATGTTCGACATAACACTGAACAAAGACTTTATTACTTGTAGAAGGTTTACGATACACATTTTGAATATTTAATAAAATAAAGATTGTTTTCACCCTGAAACTTCGAAAGATATTCCTCTCGGAAAATTATTTATTCGACAAAGGAAAAAGTATTATTGCAAAGACAAAATCAAAAGATCTTTCAAATGACATTCCCAATTGACGGCTGTTAGCCATTGAAAATTTTTGGAAGAGTTGTCAGTCCTTTTATATCTCCTCTTAATCCAAAATTAATGAATTTATGATAAAGACTCTACTCTAAGAGTTCCCCCCCCTCAATTAAAAAACAAAAAAGAAAAAATTACTAGATTTTAAATTAATCTTAATGGACATTTTTCATTGGGATGGATATATATATATATATATATATATATATATATATATATATATATATATTGCTGGTATATAGATACGATATATCTACAATATTTTAATTTAATAAGGAAATGATATAAAAAGTATCTATGAAAAGGCGCAAAATATTCTCTCGAAAAAGTTCTATCGATCTGTCGTTATCGTGATAACGTAGGAACGACGAGAGTCGTCGTTATTCGTGATAATTTGACTTTCATTAACTCTAAAACAGAAGCAGTCCTCTCGCGGAATATCGACGACATTCAAATTCGTTGGTGCTAATAACGAACGCTTCGAACTGTCGATTTCGCGCTTTGATTCGAAGAGTCGCGCGTGTGTTTGTTCGGAAGCTATCCATCCTCTTCTCCTTTCTCTTACTCTCTCTCTCTCTCTCTCTCTTTCTTTTTCTTTTTCTCTTTATCGCATTCCTCCTTCCACCGCTTTCGCGATCTCTCTTTTAGAAATGGTCTATCTAGCCAAGAAAGTTTACCCGATGTCAACGTCGGTAGCTCCTCTTAAAAGAAAGAAAGAGGAGAAAGAGAAGGAAAAACAAACCGACGACGCCGCGAGCGAGCGAACGAAGGATTCTCAAGTCGAGAAGAAAGAGCTTTCGCTTGCGATTCCTCGATCTTCGAGATTCCATGCTTTTACGTAAGCGTAGACCCCCTTATCGTAGGAGTATTTTTCTTCGAAAGGCCACACGTACGACAAACCTTCACGATAAATCAGCTATCCTTCGGATGTAACACTAACTTTTTTTTTTTTTTTTAATTTTTTAATTTTTCTTTTTTTTCTTTTTCTTTTTTTTTTTTCTTCTAAACAAAGAATTTTAATCTACGTGAACTTATAACGAACGTATGATATCGCTCAATTACCGTACCCAATTAACCTTTGACTCTTATTACACTCATCTCGTCACGTAACGTTGTATCTAATTAATAAAAAGTTCTCTCTTTTAACCATTAGATAGTCGATACCCGATGTCTCATTTTAACAATACTTATTTAACGACGAATTCAAATTGCCAAGTGAAATAATTTCCGAGAAAATATGACTCTTATATACTTTCGATATAATTTTCGAATAAATAATGATGTTCCATATTGCTTTGGTCTACTAATTAAATACTGTGTCACGTTGGATACGACCGAGTGTAAGAGTACAAAGAGTTAAATAACTGCGAGCAATATTCTTTAACAGTGAAATAAAAAAATAGAAAATGGGGAAAAAATTATAATCAATATTCGTTGGGAGAAAAATTTTAACGAAAATTATTATATCGCGAATAGTAATAACAAATATGGCATAACTCAAATCTAATGTAATAAGTCGAATTTCCATGTAAATACGTAACCATTATGTGTGTGTGTGTGTATTTTGTTTATTTATATAAATACGTGAAAAAATAAATCTACGATTTCATTGCCATTCGCGAATTACAAAAAAAAAAAAACGTAAAGAAACGTAAAGGAAAATTAAAAAAGAAAAATCAGATGTATACGCGGCAAAACAAAATTACGACTTCGTCATGTAAAAAACACGACATTCAAATTATAATTTCATGTCCAATATGAAAAGGTCCATCTTCCACTTACTTCACATTATCCTATATAATAAAAAAAAAATAAAAAAAATATGAAAAATATCGCAAATTTTTACAAAGTATATCACATTTAAAACACATACATACATATATCTCTTCTCACTATTTTTAATATTTCCTAATTGATTTTACGTTATATTCAGCTATTATTTTTATAACCGATCAATAAATCTTTCTATTTATTTTATTTCTCATTCGAATAACTTTCGATCGTTTTACTTATTATTAACTCAGGTTAAATCAAATTTTAGAATTACGTAGTACAATGGGTATGAAAAAAAAAAAAAGGAAAAAAATAATAATAATAAAAAATAAAATAGGAAAACCAAATAAAAGGAAGGAATATTATCTCTTTCTTTGAATAATAGCTAGATAGACTGCGTATATATATATATATATATATATATATATATATATATATATATATCGATGTGTAACAATATTGCGAAAGAATCCCAGTGTTCTTATCGAATCTAGAAAGGAGAATAAACGAGAAGAAATAATGCGATGGTAATGTTATCCAAATGTTCGAAGAACGAACGTGTGTGTGCTCAAAGCTGTAACGTAGTAGAATCACACGAAAATAAGATAAATCGAGAACGTTTGTTGATTGCACGAATGACTCATACGGTTACTAACCATTCGTTCGACTTGTCACGTCATTTTCCACAATTATGAGTTAATACCAATCCTATAATGTTCCTGAATACAGACAAAACTATAGTATTACGTGTTAGCTTATTATATAAATTAATAAGAATATGTCACACGTGCAATTAATATATCGCAAAAATAATTAAAACAATAGTCTATCGAAATTAACTTTTTTTTGGATAAACAAAAATTCCTTTTAACTTTTAAACGGATATTAAAAAATTAATCTTTTATACGAAGAAAATGTTGAATTAAAAATGATATATAAAAATTTTTCTTCCATTTTTAATCTATACATTTTCTAGATATGATTGTTTCATTTGTATCTCTTCAAAAAAAAAAAAATAAAAAAATAAAAAAAAAAATCAAGCCTAGATTTAATCCAAAGATATTTAAAATTATATTAAATTATTAATTTTTTTGATATTACAGTGAATTTGTCAATGATAGAAGAAAAAAAAAAAAAAACGGTAGTTCCGTTTTTATTCTTCACGTACTTCACACATATACACACACACACACACAAAATATTTCTTCATATTTACTTAAAAATTCAAAACATTGGGAATATAATATAAATTGGATATGATTTTTTGTTGAGCAATGTCAGAGATATTAACATGTTTTCTTTTAATGAATTTCGTTGGGCTTTCTTTTCTATTATTATTATTATTATTATTATTATTATTATTATTATTATTATTATTATTATTATTATTACTATTATTATTATTATTATTATTATTATTATCATTATTATTATCATTATTCTTATTCTTCTTCTTCTTTTTCTTCTTCTTCTTCTTCTTCTTCTTCTTCTTCTTCTTCTTCTTCTTCTTCTTCTTCTTCTTCTTCTTCTTCTTCTTCTTCTTCTTCTTCTTCTTCTTCTTCTTCTTCTTCTTCTTCTTCTTCTTCTTCTTCTTCTTCTTCTTCTTCTTCTTCTTCTTCTTCTTATTATTATTATTATTATTATTATTATTATTATTATTATTATTATTATTATTATTATTATTATTTGATCGACCGAACGAAAAATGATCATATCTTAGATTAGTACCATTTTCGTTTCTCCACGATAGAAATAAAATATCAAAGGAAAAACTTGTTCCTCTGTTGCAATCCCAACGACGAACGCAGAGAATTTAAACGTTTTGAAATCGTGTTTAGTCGCTTCGAAATGCGATAATTAAGGATATTCGTAGAAAATATACGACGACAACGTTTAAAGAGCACTCTTAACCAACATAAATCATAGATATCTATAATAGACGCTATAATATATAATTTACTGTAAAGATGATATTTGCCTATAAGAACAACGGATTGTTTTCATTCGTTTTCTTAAATGATAGATCAAACGAAGAAAAGAATGATTATAGTTTTATCGAAGATATTTCTACTTTTACACGTCCACTTTTACACGCTTTAAATATTCCTATATTTCGTAATTATCTTCAATTTGAAAAAGAAAAAAGGAAAAAGAAAAAAGAAAAAAAGAACTATTAATTACCGCATAATTAATTGTTACCATCAACGTGTGTCATACATACAGAAATATGTCAACTGGGAGATCTCTCGTAAATTATGCCGGTGTTAATATTTATAATTAATATCAAATTATATTAAATACAAGATATATCTCGTAATCAAACAAATCGATAGGATAATTGCAGAGAAAAGACAAAAAAAAAAAGAAAAAAGAAAAGAAAGAAAGAAAAAAGAAAGAGGAAGAAAGGAAAAGGAAAAAAGAAATTAAAATGAAACAAAACGAAATGAAAGAGAAGCGGCGAAAGTTAGTCACGGATATTTCTAATCGCAACTACTACCACTACTAATACTACTACTACTACTACTACTACTACTACTACCTAATCATCATTAATTGGCAGTACTCCTCTTAATCTACGTTTAAACTCGATTGCGAAAGGTACCACGTCCCCCGTTTATTTCTTTTTCTTCTTCTTCTTCTTCTTCTTCTTCTTCTTCTTTGTCCCGTCCTTGAGATTACTTTTAGCGTGTCGACGTGTGCGTGCAATTTTCTTTGCGAGAAAACACCCAAGTTTATTGCCGAACATACTTCTTTTTCTCAAGGGAAAAGAAAAAAGTAAAGAAAAATAAGTGGGAAAAAAAAAAAAAGAAATAAGAACGAAGAATCGCATAGGCGGGGATAATAACACGATGTACATACGGTGTGGCGTTGCGTGCCGTCTGCCATAACGCTTTACGACGCACCCTTCTCTCCTTCTCTCTCTCTCTTTTTCTCTCTCTTTCTTTCTCTCTTTCTCACACACTATTTTTTTCCCTACCAATTTCCATCGACCGTAAGATTCGAATTTCCCGCCTTACTTCGCCTAGTCTTCGCCAGCCGGCGACAACACAATCTTGTCCCTTTCAAAATTGTCTTTTTCCTAGACACGCTCCCCGCTTTATAAGAGCGCGCATCTCCTTCTCAAATATTTCTACAAAAATATCATATTTATTTATTCCTTTACCTATCCACTTGGTGTACGATAAGTAAAACTTAAATGCAAACTAAAAAAAGTGGTTCAATGCAAACTAAAGCAAAGTGACATTTTCATTAAACCCTTCCATAAACCGTATAATATAATATATCAATGAAAAGATAGGGAGTAATTTTTCTTTCTTTTTTTTTTTCCTTTATTTTGTTTTATTTCATTTATTACGTTTATTACGTTAATGTTTAATTTGCATAAGAAACTTGTTATAAATAAAAATAAAATCATCTCACGAGCGAGTGAGTAAAATTCATCGATGGATAAATAACGTTTTTATAGACTTCGTCTAGATTAAATTAAATCAATAAAATTTCATTTTCATTGTATAATAAATAAAAAAGAACATCAGGCTATGTTTAAATAATAAATGAAATTATTAATTAATTTCATCGATGAATTTAATAATGAAACGTTTAAAACGATTTAATCGATTAACATTTAATATCTTTCGTTAGAAAAGAATAAATAGAATCGTATTTCTCTCTAATTATTGTACTAGGTATTTTTCAATTCTTATTTTTGGATAATTCGTTAATTATTTAAATACGATATGTTAACATGCATATTCATAAGTTGACCGATCGGAAATCTATCTCTCCTGATTAACAGGTTTAATAACGTCATTTTAAACAGGACGCTCTTGACCTCTTAAATTATCTCGATCCAACGTCGTTTCATCGATTATCGAAAGTCGTCTAATTACGCGCACGTCATCCGTTCCGCGGAAGAGCCATCATTTTATGACGACCAAGGTAACACAGAGAGAACACGAGCAACGAAGCAAAAAACATAAAAATATGGAGAACGAATCATCGTCGTACGTTTACAACTTCCGTTCAATAATTCTCCCTCGTCGAAGCGTTTCAACTTCGAGATAACGAATAAGTTTGTATTTATAGTCGAATATAATAGTATTCGGATAGGCATTTATTAAACTTGATTTACCTTTTCTTTATTATTTTTTTTTTCTTTCTTTTTTTCTTTCTTTTGTAGCGACCCACACTCCTCCGCCTGTGCAAAAAAAAAAGAAAGAAAATAGAAAACAAATAACATTCAATGTTTATAGCAACGCCAAAATATGTTTTATTGATGGATTGATTTTTTGTCTTTTCTTTTATATGAAAAATGAATAAAAAATATGCATTTCGTAACAAATGTGCACTTGTTTTCTATATGCATATATGGAACATCGTTATGCATCGTAAATTTATTTGATAATGGCTGTTCTAAAATAACCGACAATATTTAAAAAAAAAAAAAAAAGAAAGAAAAACAGGAACAATGATAGTCGGTTAATTATTCATTTCAATGACACAGCAATATGAAAACAATTGGTAATAATGAATACGTAAAATATTAACGAATTATGGAGAGGAAAAAAAAACAAAGATTCGTATCTTCAAGTGCTTCGAAAGAAAAGTATGAAAATGTATATACATATAAATGGAAAAAAAAAAGGTAAAAAAGAAAAAATAGTCAAAAGAAAACCCGATAGGTTTGTCGAGTGATACTCAGGACCAATGACGATGGAGTATGTAGGAGAAGTGCAAATTGGTACTCGACCTTTGGTTAGCTTTACAAATGGGAATCTCCTTTAATTAATCGTAAACAAAAGCGTGTCATTTCAATTTACCCCGATAACTCCGACAAGGCAACCTTTGAATTTTCTTCTTTCATCCTCCTCTCTTCTGTTTCTTTATGTTTGTAACCAATTAAATTCAACGCGACAATCGCTTTCTGATTTTTCATCAATTCACGTAACTGAACGGTTAAATGAAAAAATACATTTTTTTTTCTTTTTCTTTCTCTGTTTTGTTTTGTTTTTTTTTTCTTTTTCATTCATTACAAATAACGTGTTGAACAGAAAATCAGACGACACATTTTGATCACATTGACAGGCACATTTTGATCTCTCCCTTTTTCTTTTGTTTTTTTTAATTCATTGCAAACAACCAATGCTAAACAGGAAATCACACGAGTATACATATTACATATTAATCGATCTATGTACTTTCAATTTCACGTACGGTATCACGATCAATACCAAAAAGGATCAAGAAATTTTTTTCTATGTCGATGACGAGACGTCGAACGAATCTCGTATTCCTCGAACTTTTCTATGGGCCATCTAACGTAACGCGATTATAACTTTACTTGACAGTTTCGAAACGAACGATCGGAAAATTTCAGTGACTTTAACGGTTGTTTCAAAAGTACGCGACTGACAATTATCTTTTTTCTTTTTTTTTTCTTTTTTTTTTTTTCCTTCATTTTAATTGTTTCACTTAAAATATACCGAACCGACGTTATTGTGTTGCAATAATCGTTTCAAAGGCAAACACGTACGTGTTGTAATTAGTAGTTGTTTTTTCTTTTCCTTCTTGTTTTCTTCATTTTTTCGTAGATAAAAAAAATTGCGAAATGATAAGAGTAAATATGGATACGTTAGAAAATTAACGAATAACTTTAATATTCTGTTTTTTATTTTTTTCTTTCTTTCCTTTTAATTTTTTTCAAAAGAAAAAAAGAAAAAATCATCGATTTCTACAAATTAAATCTTTTGAAAGAAACTCATTCCACCTGGATTACATACGGAAAGTTGGAGAAAGAAGAGTGAAAATGTACGGATAAAATTCTATAAAGAGCACAATCAAATTCATTTAATCGCTGAGACAGACAGAGAGACAGAGTGGAGCAGAGCAGAGCAGAGCAAAAAGAGAGAGAGAGAGAGAGAGAGAGAGAGAGAGAGAGAGAGAGAGAGAGAGAGAGAGAGAGAGAGAGAGAGAGAGAGAGAGAGAGAGAAGGAGAAAGAGAGAAAGAGAGGAGGAGGAGAAAGAGAGAAAGAGAGAAAGAAAGAAAGAGAAAAAGTGAGATAAAGAGAGATAACCTTTGTCAAAGGCCAAGATAAAATTGCAACGATAAACCGCGAGGATTCTTTCAGAGTAAATTTAAACTTCTTTTGTTATGTCAGGCACGTATTTTCCGTCAAGCCTTCTCTCTCTTTCTCTCTCGATCTTTCTTCTCTCTTTGCACCTATTTCTTTCTCTCTTTCTCTCTCTCTCTCTCTCTCTGTCTCTTTTTTTCTGAACGAGTCGCAGTGTGTCTTCGTTTGCCATGGATAAAACCGCATCTCCTTGATTAGGTCTTATCTCGTCCACCCACTGCTCGCCGATATTAGAATGAACAAATGCAACGCATACAAGTTGCTTGAAATATGAAGAGCTTATTTCCAATATCTATATCTTAGATCTATATTAAATATGAACAGAAATTTTCCGTTATAAAGTTCTCGACGTTATATGAATTCTTTCAGTGATATCGAAAATATATACACACATACACACACGCACATATATATATATATATATATATATATATATATATATATACACACATTTTTTTCTCACGAGAAAAAAAAAAAAAAAGAAATTATTATTGAACGCGTTGTTATTTTTAATACGTCCGAGCTACATATTCGATAATTATACTTTTAATAATTTCTATTTTTATCTAATTTTATGTTCTATTTTTTTTTTCTTTCTTTTCCTTTTTTCTTCTTCCCTTTTTTTTCGGAATTGAAACGATCGAGTAACGTTTAAAATAATTCAAAAGGATCGTAATATCGTCGAGTATCCGTATTTCTTATGATATAAAATATTTTAGAAATGAAATATCTTCATTGAACTGACTCCGGTTACAAATAAAAATATGCATTAGTATCTAAATTTTAGATTTTAATATTTTGACAATTTTTTTCTTTTCTTCTTTTTTTTTTTTTCTTTTTTTTTTTTTTTTTTTTTCTTTAAATCGTAATATTTATTTTTTGATAAAGTTCCACGAATCTTGATAGCGTGAATATTCATCGTAGATAGGAAACGTTAAAACGTTAAACTCAATGAATTCCATCTTAAATTCTGAAATTTTCAAAAAAATATTTGGAAAGTTAAATTTTGTATCGTGGAATTGTCGGAAAACAAATATAAACTTAATAGGAACGTGCGTTATAGAACACCCTCTGCCCCTCCTCCTCCACCTCCCTCATCGTATTTTCCATGAAAGAACGAAAGGAAAAAGAGAGAAAAAAGAAACGTAGTGCCCACCAATATCGCGATATATTTATACAAAACGAGCATGCTCGCCTCTATGTTGGAAAACAAGCACCGTAAATCGTTTTAATCGATTTTAATAATTAATCTAGTCGGCTCGTTCAAAAGTTTTCTCTTCATGCTAGGTGACGAATGGTAACAAAGTCGACTAGTAGTTTTCCGTGATGAAAAAAAAAAAAAAAAAAAAAAAAGTAAAAAACAAAATAAAAAAAAAAAAAAAAATAAAATCAAGAAGAATAACATCCTCGATTAACTTCGTAAATTGACTGGACAATTTTCGTTATATATATAATAAAAAAAAAAAAAAAAAAAAAAAAAAAAAGCAACAAATATTTTTATCCATATATTCCACAACTTAAAAAATTTCTTGTTTTATCATAATCGTAAATATCAAAAAAAAGGAAATAAAATAAAAATAAAAAAAAAAAGTAACAAGAAAAACCGTCTTCTTGTTGTAAATTAAAAAACAAAAAAAAAACGAAAAAAAAATACAAAAAAAATAAAGAGAAGTGTAATACTGTTCAAGAACTTGAGCCAACTGGAACTATTTTTGATGTCATATCTATATTCAAAAGCGCTCACTGTGAATTTTCGTCTGTACGACCGTTATCGGCCCTGAAAATACCACCCACACAGTTTTCCTTCCCTCTCTCTCTCTCTCTCTTTCTTTCTTTATCTCTCTCTCTCCCTCTCCCTCTCTCTCTCTCTCTCTCTCTCTCTCTCTCTCTCTCTCTCTCTCTCTCTCTCTCTCTCTCTCTCTCTCTCTCTCTCTCTCTCTCTCTCTCTCTCTCTCTCTCTCTCTCTCTCTCTCTCTCTCTCTCTCTCTCTCTCTCTTTATACCACTCGTATAAACTCTTTATACCACTCGTATTATATCAAATCCATAATGATTTCTTAATTATTACAACAAATATTCGAGAATATATATATAAAGATTTATATTTAACGACATACGAGGATGTACTATCACGTGAGAGAGAAGTATCATAAATTAATTACATAAAGGTCATTCGTTAATCTTGTCATCTTATATCCGTATCTCCATTTTTGTCAAAACAGTAATCTAACTGGAGAATACATGTAAAGAGAATAGCGAGGGAAAAAGGAGGAGGAGGATGACGAGGAGAGGCGGTAGTCGAACGATCTTCTCGCTCCATTTCCGTCAATGACTATTGTTTAATTAAACAAACCGGAAGATGAAACGACGCGCCAACCAAATAGTCTATTTCCAGTGCAACTATTTCCCAATTCCTCATTGCTTGACTTTACCAAAGAGTTTTCCCCCAATACAAACGCTTCAAAAGAGTAATCTATAGAATATCATCGTATACAAATATTAGAAATTCGAATGTAACAATATTAAAGACCACTGGATGTTTACTTTGTTTAAAATGAATTATTTGGGGTCTGTTATAGTAGTTTGCTTTAAAAGAATATTATATAAGAGAACAAAAAAGTTATACCCACAAACTATTACATAAAATTATATTGATCATGAACGAGCCTTTTTCTCGAGATTTTTTTTTTCTTTTTCTTTTTCTTTTTTATGGAAACAATAAGAGAAACACATAGCATTCGAATTTTTAATTAATAAATAAATAATAAATCAATACAATGAAAATAGTATTAATGAAATGAAAAAAAAAAGAAAAGATAAAAAGAAAAAAGAAAATTATTTTCAAGCTAAAACAAAATGAATTATTTTCCTTATTATAGCGATAGACTTTTTTTTACTTATATGTAACACAGATTAACATTTTTTTAATTATACACTCATCTATATCCTATTTGACGATTAAATGGCTATACAATGTATCATTTATTTTTATTAATTATCTAACAAATAAATTAAACAATGTCAATGATAAACAATACAAATGAATAATTTGATGACTTGATTTTGATCGTAAAATGTATTTGAATGTTTTCAAAATAAAAATCAAAATTTTTTCGTCGTTGTATCCTTCGAAGAAAAAGCGTTAATCCTTTCTTAGTTCTTTTTCAGCTTTCAAAGAAAAAGAAAAAAAAAAAAATAATAATCCTATCGACTAAGGACGAAAGTTGATGTCGTCCTTGTGTGCGTTCAAATACGAGAAGAATAGAATAGACGGTTACACCACGAGGAACAGCACTTTCCTTCGCAAGACAGTGCGAGTATAGTAGAAACAATATTAACTGTTAAAAGCTCGACGTTTCTTTGCATCGGATTTCTTTGCTACAGCGGCTCGAGAGCAGCTAATGGAATAAACTTTCTTGCCGTTTCTCTCAAGTCAACGAACAAGAAAAAGCTGCTATGTATGTAACGTAGATACGGTATGTACATATAATTTCAAACTTTTCTTACGTTATATAAAATCTGATTTTTAATTTAAACAAAACCGACTTCAATTTCAATCAAATCAGAAAGAAGCTGAGCACCTATGCCATCCGATCATTCTCTTCTCCTTAAACGCAGCTTGATCGATTCCGTAAATATTTCAGTGACCCATTCGCCTTTCCTTGTGATTCCTGAATACCAATCTAAAATTTTCATCGAATCCCATCGAACGCTCTCATACACGCCCGCGATAGTTCAATATTCAACAACTATATATATATATATATATGATATATCGCATGGAGAGAAGAAGAAAAAAGAAAAGAAAAAAAAAGGGGGAGAGAAAACATAAAAGAAAGAAAGAAAAAGAAGATATAAAAAGAAACAGAATGAAAAAAAAATGTAACATACCTACCTCGATATAATATGATTTGAGATTCGATTTGAATCGTAATAAGTTTCGATCCGTTTTTCGGTCACGCGATCCTTTCTTCCGTAGTGACGGAGGAAAATCCGTTTTCTCCTACGAGCTGGTATCTGAGTTCAATGGATGAAATAATCGACAAATTTTGAATAGAAGAGAAATGTTGACAAATTTCAAAATCAAAATTTTAACGCATAGATAGATATATACATATATATATATATATATATATATATATATACATACATACATACATATATATATATAGATATATCAGTCGGGTATTGTATTAACTGTTTAGAAAGAAAATCCACGCACGTGGTCGAACGATATTAAAGGACAGTCGCGACACAACAACACTCACGCGACGAGAGCTCGTTGCTCACTGACTCGAGAGAGGCGCGCGCACGCGGCTTCCTAACTTCGCGCTATCCCTTCTACTGGTTCGTCATTTGACTTACCCCCACCCCTTCGACCATACTACTACTATGGTGTTCATTAATTATACATATATCGTTTGTAAGAAAAGAAAATTGAAATGTTATGACAAATTTTTTTGTTTTCTTCGTTTCTTTTTCTTTTTTTTTCTTTTTTTCTTTTTTTTTTTTTTAGTTTTTTTAGATAAGAAAATTTTACGAAAAATTACTTTATGTTGTAAGAAACCTAAAAAAAAAAAAAAAAAATAAATAATAAAAATAAAAAAGAAAAAAGAAAAAGGAAACAAAAATAAATTATTTTATTATAATGAACGAGATTACGTTGCCTCTTTCATTTCAATAATTTATTTCTGCATACGTTCGTAAGTTCTCATAACTTGATCATTAATTCTTTTCGGATGATTTATACTTATCGACAGATATGATAGATAATTTATTTTTATCGATAGATTATAATATTATCATACTATAGGAAAACAATAATGTTTACATTTGGGAAAAGAGATAATTATTATATTCATTTACTATCATCGTTCCGTTTAAAAGTATTATGCATGTTCATATCGATGCAACGACAATAACAGGATGTATATATTTATACAGTACAGTATAATTATAATTTACGATCAAACACGAGATATAAATATTAATATTTAAAACAATAATCGATAATGTAAGCATTAATAAATAAACATTTTGTAAAAGTTATTAAAACGAATACGTTTCTCAATCGAATAATTATAGATCGAATATAAATCGAGGGAGGATCCTTTTTTTCTCTCTCTTTCATCTTTTATTTTTATTTATTTTTCTTTCTTTGTCTTTCTTTCTTTCTTTTTTTTTTTCTTTTTTTTTTTTTTAATGCGTAAACAAATTCAAAAATAAAAGATAAATGGAGTTTCGGTGAAACTCGAAGAGTCGAGTAGAAAGACAATAGAGTTAGAACGATGTCGCGAGACTCACTTGCTATAAATGCAAAACGACTTGACCCGGTGCGAGGTCCGAAGAAGACAAGACACGTATTGAAACGTCCTCGTCCTTCGAGGAGGAACTTTCGGACGAGCGTGCACAAGTACGCGAATGCACTTTACAATGGAACGAGCGATCGTAAGCGCGCGCGCGCGCGCACATTCAGAAAGCTGCACATGACAGCAAACTCGATTACAGCATTGCCATTAAGCAACATCAAACGCGTCTGAAACAGTCGTCAGAGAACGATCTAAAGGCTTTACTTACCTATCTAACGTGATATTCGAATGAGAACATTATATTTAGATTATGTACATAACGGATAGCTTACGTAAATATACATTCATATCGTAAAATGTCATATATATATATAAATATATAAATATATATATTAGATTTTTTGTAAATTAGCTACGTCATGTTGGATTTTTTCTTTTTTTTTTAAATGAATAAATTTTTAAACAAAAAGAAAAACATATGAAAGGTATCAGCAAAATATTAAATGTTGAAGGTTAAAGTTAGTGACATTAATAAGATATAAAATAAAGACATAAAGATATAATAAAATATCTAATTTTATTGTTCATTCGTGAGATAATCGATCGATGAATTTTAATTTGTATTTATCGAAGAATCGACGAATACAAATTGAATGCAAATTAATAGAAATACTTTACTGATAAAAGGGAACAATTTCTATCTTTAAAATTTTTTATCTTTCTATCTTTGTATAGAAAAATAATTATTCAAATATATATTATTATCATTATAATTGTTAAAATTAATAGAGATTAATAGAAAAATATAAATACGAAGATTCGTATACGTATCATCTACGTAGATCTAGAAAGCGTAACTACATAGATATCTTGCGTAACTCGTATGATTAACATATTTCGCATAAATAATTATATAAGGTGTTTATTTTGTATTTTTCATATTCCACATCATATTCCGTCATATCACCACGGTCATTAAAATATAACGCTTTTACTAAAAATAAATGTGTTTCTTTATTTGTTGTTTCCTTTAAAAATTTCGCTGATCATTGTTTTAACATTCATCGTATTAATAATGTAATAAAAATAAAACAATATATTTCATTCAAATATTCATAAGTTTCTTAAATAACAAATTTTGTTATTTGACCTAAATCTAACAATTTAGAAAATAGTAATTTATTTTTATCCTACATTAACATTTTCGGCAAATAATAACTGTGTTTACGTGTGCGCTCACCTGAATTCCCAAAAAAGCTATTCATTAAACACAAATTCGTATAAATATATGCAGTTTATTCGTGATTTATTTTTTGTTATCGTTAGACAGATATAATTTAAATATATTTAACAATTTATTTCGATGAAAAATTAAATATAATTCGGTAAAATAAATCTTTCATAATAAAATTAAAATAAGATTAATCGCCATTGACAAAGAAATGCAAAGGAAATTTATTCGAGTGAAACAATTAAATAATCATTACTTCATTTATTAAAAGTAATAACATTACTATTAAGGATCAACTTCACTTCATATTGTGATTAATTTTATCCGGAATAAATTTTTAAATAAATCCAATAATTATAAAATTAAAAACGATTTAAAATTCAAAATAACTGTCAGAAAATATTTAAATATAATCGGTAGTATTAAAAAGGAAAGAAAAAGAAATGGAAAAGAATGAAAAAAAAAATGAAAGATTTAAACAAAAGACATGAAAAAATCATCGTCCAATTATCAATTTCGTTCCGTTTTAACGTAACTCTTATCTTTCTTTCATATTTCAAGATTATTTCTAGACGAGTGCTCATCGTCGAACAAGGAAGAAATAATTCGATGTATTATCCAATAAAATCCATCGAACGTTTTATTTCAATCGTGTTTGATTAAAAAGTCAAGCTCGTTATCACGCACACTTGATACGCGTTTATCTCGCTTCATAAATAATATGATTCGATCGAACGTAGATAAGGTTGTCGATCGTTCACCCAGTTATTATTACTATTATTTTTTTTTTGTTTATTTATTTTTGAATTCACGATAAGATCGAATAAAAATTCCAAAAAAAAAAAAAAAAAAAAAAAACAAAAAAAGAACAAAAAAGCAATAAATACGTTGTTGACATCGTCGGTGAAAAAATGAAATAATCTATCGTTCTCCGTTCACCCGCACTCTCCTTTCACGCTATCCCTCCCTCTTCCATTCTATTCTCCATCCTCTTCTTTCTCTCTCTCTCTCTCTCTCTCTCTCTCTCTCTCTCTCTCTTTCTCTATTGACCGAGAAAAAGTTATAGAGACGGACCATAAACGGTAGATTTTTATGCTGATCTGCCCAGCAAACAGCCTCGAACGAGCGAATTTTCGACTGGGTACGACGAAATTTTGATGTTTGTGCAAACTCCTCCGCATACCAAGCAGCGATCGGGATTCTCGCATCCGGAATTCCTTCCTCGATTTTTCTTTTCTTCGTGATCTCGTTCCGATTTCGACGATTTCCATCTTATTCTACCGATAAATATGACCATCGGACATTTTTATTTGACGAAAAATATTTAACGAAACTGACTGAATAAACGTACCGATCGAAGAACATAATACGATAGATATCTAAAGAATTAATAAAAAAAAAAGAAGAAAAAAAAAAAGATTATCGAAAATTTTATTTAAAAAATGATCATCGGAAACTTTTTGAAAATTCTCATGGGGTTAAAAAAATGTTCATCCCAAGACAGATGAGAAACGTGAAAAGAAATCTACTAAGAATAAGTGCAATAAATCAATTTATCCTAATCAACGTCAAAGAAATTGTAATTTCAATCTAATATTGAATAAGATATAACGATCTAATTATTATTATCTAATATTAAATAATATATATTTCACATAAAAAACTTTCTGTCTTCCTTTCTTTTTTTTTTTTTTATTTTTTTTTTTTTTTTTTTTTTATTAATCTCTAAAATAAAAAATAAGTTACTATGTAGAGATAATAAATTAATAAATGAATATTAATAAATAATAATTATTTATTAATTAATTAATATGATTTTGTTTTGTTTGTTCGTTCCTCTTTCTCGTTTTCTTTTCTTTTTTTTTCTTTTTTTTTTTTTTTTTTTTTTTATAAATAAATAAATAAAATAAATTTGTAGAATTAATAAAAGTATTTTACCGCATTCGTATTTTTCGTGAATATGCAAACTGGTAACACATTCAAGGATTACCGAAACGTTCACTTTGAAAGGACGCGTTTCATAACGTGCCGGACAATAACTAGCTGTTAAAGGGAAATTAACTTTGCTTGTGATAATGTCAATACGATGTGTCATTGCATTTTCGATGACCTTTGCGTGTACGAAATATTGCACATACAAAAAGCTTCATCGAACTATTGATAAGTAAGAAATCGATGATCGAAAAACCTATTATCGTATTATTCGCATAAAATATGTGATAATAGTGCCTAAACGATGTTCCTGAAAAAAGAAAAAAAAAAAAATTCATTCATCTAAAAGAAAAAAATATCTAATGGAATCGCTAATACTAAAATAAATCAATTTTAAAAATGTATTTGAATAAAAAAAAAACTAGCACAGATATAGATATAGATATAGATATAGATATAGATATAGATATAGAAAATATCTAAATAATATAAGATAGATAGATGCTTGCGAAAATATTCAACAAAATAAAATGACGTATACTTTATATTTTATTGCACGTATAATATACATAAAATAAATTTAAAAAAAGTAATATAAAATATTTAAAAATAATATTAAATTATATATGTATATTATAGAAATATTATATATACATACATATATATATATACATACATATATATATATACATACATATATATATATACATACATATATATATATACATATATATGTATATATATATATAATATTTATATATATACATGTAAATACAATATAAAAAATAAATTTTACCTTACATATATTTAATAAATATTTATACATATTAAAAAAAATTAATATGATATATCAATAATCTCGAGATTCTTGGAAAAAAAAAATCGTAATTCGAAATATGCTGATAATTAATTCTCGCATACAAATGATTAGATAGTCTAAGTCATTTCTAATCTGGTTATTTTTTTCCACTTCTCACCAATTGCTGGCTTGATTTTCACCATTTAATATCACTTAGTTGCTATTACATTTTTATAAATTTTATCGTTATACTTAACGGGCTACCTTTTCTAAACTGTAAATCCGTGTTTCGTTTCGATCAGAAATAATATTATCGGCACGAGTTCGTTTTCCCCTTAAAACTGTTTTAAGAGAAAGTGAAAGCATATGCGTGTTTATCCGTATGATTATAACTCTTATATGTACTTTTTAATACTTTGACAACATTTTTAATACGTACTTATGATATTTCGATTTTAGTAGAATAAAATAATTTTTTTTTCCTTTTATCTTTTTTCTTTTTTTTTTTTCTTTTTTTTCCCCGTTATCTTCCTTTTCACTTTTCACTTTGCGTTTTCATGAGGAAAAAATCCATGTTTTTTTTTTTTTTTTTTTTTTTTTAAGTTACGCCTATGCCTCTTTAAGTTGCGGTCAGTGACGTGCTACCGTATGAACAATTCAAATTTAATGTCTCTTTTATGCTTACCATCATCCTTACTATCTCCATCTGCTCTCTCTCTCTCTCTCTCTCTCTCTTTCTCTCTCTCTCTTTCTCTCTCTCTCTCTTTCTCTCTCTCTTTCTCTCTCTCTCTCTCTCTCTCTCTCTCTCTCTCTTTCTCTTTCTCTTTCTCTTTCTCTCTCTCCCTCGTTCTAGCACGCGAGCAAGTACGCTTATTCTTGCCTATGCATTCCGTGATGATTCTTATCCCGAGATTGCAACTTCCAAATGAGCAACGACGTGTTCCCTTTTGGCCCAGTTTGAAAAGAGGTGCCCTCCATCAGTCTCGATTCATCTCTAGATAACGCGTGTTATGTCAACCAGAAAAAGGGAGAAAAAAAGAAAAGAAAAGGGCCGTACCTTGACCTAAACTTGAAATTATTTGCGTATACGAAAACTGAACTCTCCGATGGTAAATCTTTACGTTCCAAAATTTTCATTTATTTCGTTCAATTTGTCAAGAAAAATAAATGTATGCGGTTATACAATTGTATAGGAAAAATTTTCGAACAACTTTTGATATCGAATAACAGAATTTATTTATTGCGGGTGTTTTATGCTTTCGCGAATATATAATTTCTATGATAAAATATGAAAATATATCATTTTACAATGTAATCATATTTAATATATAATTTCCAATAAATGCGGAAAGAGTATTACAGTTTATAATTACAAAAAAAAAAGGAAAAAAAAAGGAAAAAAAAGGAAAAAAAAAAATCGAACAAGAAAAAACAAAAGAAAAATAATTTTTCGTTATAGTAACGATAAATAATATAATATAAAAACGAACATTATTAAAATTTTGTATAAAGAAATTTATTAAAAAAAAAAAAAAAAAAAAAAAAAAGCAAACAAACAAATATATATGTTTTAAATTTTAAAAGAAAAAAAGTAAAAGAAAAGAATTGAAACGTGTATTTTCAATTTAGTTCGTAACAAGGATTCGTCGTTTTTACTTTACGACAAGAAATCCTTTCTATTACGAAGACGAATGTACGGAATTACGAAGGAAAATTTAAATGCCTTGTCCATTTATACAAGAATTTTGAAATTATTTACAATTTCACCTGGTTCTATTCGGCTGTACAATACGGCTAAATGGAAATATTAGAACGTAGTGTGCCTACCTTTCTCAATCTTTCTCTACCTCTCTCTTTCTCACACACATACACTCTCTCTCCCTTTCTCTCCCTCTCTCTCACTCTTTCCTATGTTCTGCTTTGTAATTTCAGGAAACATTTTCATTTATAACACCCAAGCAAAAATATTTCATCTCTATGTTTATCCGAATTCCAATTGTGAGTTTAACATACAAAGCAAAGTTAACGTTTCTTACGTTCATATTGACAAATCTGGTAATAAAGATATCAACAGTAATAAATTTGCATTATGATTTCTGAGAATGAGAAAGAAACGCTTCAAGTTAAGTGACGCCTATTCTATATTTATGCAAATTCGAAGTCAATACGATCAAACGCATTCCTTTGTAAAAAAAATATTCCAATCGTGTAATTTACATTATGACGTCGTTCGCACCAGATTGAACTTTCATCTTCAAACGTTTCAACTTATGCAACTCATTTTCGCGATATCTATTTTTGAAATCTATTTTAAGGTAAGGCATCTCTTTAATTCCTAACTCTTTTCAAAATTATTTATCGTTGAAAAAAACTGTTTTGTAAGTGATATGCTTCCCGATAAAATTTCATATGCTAAAATTTCTTATATTGAAATCATCATTGGTGACGACTTTTAATTTTCGATATTTGATCGAGCCAAGCGAAATAAATTTTCAAGAGATCAAACAATATAACTCGTTGACTATTACATTTAAGATTAACAAAACTTTTGAAATGTCTTTATTAAAAATTTCATACTCTTTTTAATTTTGACTTGAATTACTGCATAAAGAAAATAATACTAGCAAATGAAAAAAAGTGTACAATTATTGATTTAACAAAAAAAAAAATTAATATGTTTATCCGAAGTACAATGATGGAAAAATTATTTTAAAAATCAATTATATTATATTTTATTCGATAATGATCATACCTAATTAAAAAAAAAAAAAGGTCACTTCGTAACTATCGATCAAAGATAACGAAGATACTAGATTGTTCAAAAGATTATGCGTTTTTACGACAGATGTCGCTACAATTCTAAAGAATATTGCAACTGCTGGTTGTACATCTTAAAGACGACAGTCGATGGTGAAAAAAGAGAGAAACTTTTGACAACAGGGATACAAAGATAATAGTAATTATTTGCAATTATCAATTAATTAATATATATATAATGTCGTGAAGATAAGGATATTTACAAATAGAATACGATAATTTAATAACTTGTTATATTAATAACATTAATTGCATTTGAATATGTATCAAAACACTTACGTACTTTCTTATTATTGATTAAATTTAATTTTATAAACAATTTGTTTTGTACCGGTACACCTGGTAATACTATGATCCTGGATCATAATGCATTATTTAAAAAGTATTTATGTTAAACCATTGCACGTAAAGAAAATCTATGATATGACGTCTTACTGGACGTGACAAACATTTTTTTTTTATATTCTCTAATCGTACGATTCGTAAAATGCTTTTAATTACGGTTCTCTTTGTGTCAACGTAAATATATTTATTAATTGAATGAAAATGCAAGTTTTTAAATTATTATTAGAAATATTGACAAGAAAAATTGTGATTTTTGTAACGATATAAAAGGTAAACTACGTACTTGCAAAATGGGTTCTGAACAAAGCTCACAAAGTGGTACTCAGAGCACAAGTAATGGCAGAGCAAGGACTGGACAACTTCGTCGTGGTAAAAGCGTTCCAAACAGCGAAAAAGTGCCAGAAGATACTCCACCTAGATGTACAAGTCCTGGTGCTAGCATATGTTCAGATTCTGATCTACCATATATATCTTATACTGTAAATAGACCTATCGGAGACTCTCCGAAGATGAGCAACAAACAATTACAATTGTATAGGGGAAAAAGTTTAGGAGCACAGGATATATCAAGGAGGAGAAATAGCTTCACTCATAGGTATGTAAAATCATTCGAAGCTTATTAATAATTATCTTTTCATTTATGAAATCTTTGTTTCATTATCAGTCATAGAAAACCATTATCTGACAAACTTCATAATATTGTGGTGGTAAAACCAGCTGCATCGGATCCTAGCACGGAAAAAGATCCAGATCTAGTCAAATTACAAAGTATTCCCATGTTTCTACCAATTATGCGTGGAACTTTGAATCTACCACCAGGAGTAAGAGATCCAGAAGTTCTTGAAAGATTGGATCCCATTGGATTATTTAATGTATGCGCCCGATATCAACATCATCTTAATACTAATGCACAAATGATAGCTGGAGAACAAGCAGCTCTATGCATTAATCTTGAAGCTGAAGTTAATAGAATTTTGAGTCTGGCTGTAGAAAGACAAAAGAAATTTGCAAAATTTACGGAACAACTAAACAAAGTACATGAACTTAGCAGACAACTGACCAAATGTCATTCGCTTCTTAATCAGACATTAGAGAGTCTTGAGACACTTAATAATTTCTTACCGATCGAAGACAGATTAGAACCATTTGTATGGACGACAGGATAGATACTAATATGACAATTACGAATCTAATAGCTCGAAAAAATATTCTTTCAGCTTGATGCATGACGTACAAAGATTTAAACTCTAGAAATGCCTACATAAGTTCTATTCTCTGTCTACAAATCAACACCCCATTGTAAAACTAGATGTGAGTAGAATGAATATGGAACTATATCTATGGAACTATAACTATACTTATAAGTGATTTGAATAGTTACCACTTTGGATTACAAGGTCTACCTGCACACTATATTTAGTCATATAGATTTCTAATATTTACACCAATATTGTATATTAAATACAATGCGCTTAATCTTGAAAAACAGGGATTTGTATGATACATCTATTTTCATGTGAATTCAACGATTGTATAATAATAATAATAAAAAAAAAAAGGAATAGAGAGATTTAAGAGAATTATGCTAGAACTTTTTTTCTTCTAATAATATGAACATATACATATATTAAAAGCAATAGAATACAAGGGGATCTACTTTATTTAAAAGAAAGAAGTAAATCACTCTTTTTATGACTTCTTAAGAAATGTTAGAGATATTATAAAAATGTGTCTATATATATATATATATAGACACATAGATACATATATATAAGTGTTAAAAATAAAACGAAGAATAAATAAATTTTGAATCATTTATATATATTTTTTTTATAAATACATACCCTAAATATCAACATCAGCAGATTGCCTAGCTTTCAACTGTCTGTATGCTGCAATAACACTGCTCTGTTCTTTTTCCAGTTGTCTTCTTTCACTAGCTGGTAGATTTTTACGTTTACCAGATCTATCAATGACAACCGATTTTGTAGTATTGCTATTGGATGAACCATTCTTTGCGAATAACGAATGTAGAAGCAAATTTTTCTTTCCTGGCTATTGGAAAAGAATTTTAATATGAAAAGTAGAATGTAAATATATTATATATCTACAGTATATATTTAAAGTTAAATTGTTATTAAAGTTTACCTTGATAGTATCCGTGAGATTAGCTTTTTTAGGTCTGGTAACTAATCTAGGCGGTGCATGCACTGTTTCTCCAAATTTCACATCATCTTGAAATATTTGAAAATTATCAATTAAATCTTCTTCCTTTTTTTTCTTCTTGATTAACAACTTCTGCCTTCTTTTTTGAGATTTACTAAGGTTCATATCACCTTCGCCTTCTTTATTCTTTTTCTTTTTTCTAATATTTTTATGTTTTGCCCTCAATCTCTCTAATTCATCCAACTCATCTTTAGGACGTTTAGATATACCTTCGACCTCTCCGGTATTAGAATTTCTATTTACAACGACATCGTATTTCTTTTCAAAGGCAGTTTCATTAAGAAAAGCATGAGTCTCCTGACTGACACGATAAAAAAATCGATTGTTACTTTCGTCGGGTTTTTGTTGAAATATTGGAACTGCCTTTTCTGGTTTTGATTTAGGATGTAACGACTTTGGTTTTTCACCGCCAACGCATATTAATCCATTTTTCTTCCTTTTCCTTACTTTCTTCACATTACTTATTTTACCAGACTTAACTGCTTCCTTAAGTCTAATAAAATTTTCCAAACTTTTTGATACTGCTTGCTCTTTGACATCTTTCGGCGGAGCGTTTATTTTTGTTTCTAACCTACAAATTCATAACAACGTTGCTAACCTTCAAAAACACTAACTTACAATGGTGATTACTCGAAAGAAAACTCACTCAGCTAATCGTTTAGCACGCTGTTTTTCAGGATCCTTGACGCCACGATGTTTCTTCCCCGGAATTTTGCGACCCATTGTCACAAACAATATTTATTATTTTCAAAATGACATTGAACCGACGTAAACCCACATGGAAGATATTACAATTTATTTACACGCTACTACATACAAACTAAAATGAAAGCTTAAGAAATTATTCATTATCCATTAGAATTTTTCAATAGAATATAAATACAAATTTATAAAATGTTATCAATAACATCGAGATAATATTATTACAAATTTATATCGTAAAATACTAGTTTTGAAAACGTATTTCAGTATATAACTCGCCAGATGTCTCTTCAAGATTACTTATTTATCTCACGTAATAGATATCTATTTGTCTATTTATCGTTTATGACGTTAAAAAAAAAATAAAAAAAAAAGGCAAGAAAACAAAAAAAGACGAGTTTGTGATCTTACGAAAGAACTTTTCTTCCTAAAAACATTCGCTTCAGCCACTTTTCTAAGTATACCCTACATATCTAGTATTTGATTGTTAAACGTACGTTTAACAATCAGATAAATAAAATAACATCAATGTCGTTCTAAATATACATTCAAATGACCATCTATCTAACCTAAATAACAATGAATCTGGTTCGTTCAAAAGTAAATAACGTCAAAAGACAAATCTACGATAATTGGAAGGGCATATTCATGACCTTGAGACTATGTTCTAGCGATAACCGAAATACAGGAATGTCTAATGAACAAATCGAAGATCAACAAAAAGCTGATGATTCTCTCTCTATAGAAGATATTACAGAGCCTACCAACTGCTGCATGTCTGGTTGTAATAATTGCGTTTGGATTCAATACGCAGAGAAACTGAGTAACTCTATTGAAGTTAATAATCTGGATGTACAAAAACAAATTATAGAGAAAATTCAAGATCCAAACATGAAAGCATATCTTTCGATGGAATTAAGATGTCGAAATTTGATAAAAGAATAGTAGTAAATAATAATAATAATTATTATTTTAAAAATCTGTACATACATTGCTTTTTTTAGATATCAAATTAAATAGAAAAAAATATGTGCTTTTTTATATTTCGAATTAATACCATTCTTACTTTTTCTTTTTTCTTTCTTTTTTTTTTTCTTTTTTTTTTTCCTTATTAACAAAATTCTATTCTCTCTATTTTCTTTTTTCCCTAATAATAAAATTAACTACGTCTATGTCAATTAACCTATGAAAATTGTTCGTTCATGAAATAAAATTATTAAATGATTGACAATAAGATAAAAGTTTATAAATAATTATGAAAATTTTGGTCGAACGTTAAATTCAAAAAAAAATTGAAGAATAAATGTAAAAACGCGGCAAATTAGTTTAATGTAGCGTGTATGTATACTACGATATACATTTGTACTACGTTGCAAAGAAAGATAAGATATCGTAAAAAATACCAATTATTTGAATCTCATCGAAACTCAAGTTTGTAAGCAAGTATATAAAGTATTATTGAGAAAAAAAAGAACAGAAAAAAAAATAGTAAAAATACAAAACATCGAAAGTATGAAGATACATAAGCGTGTAAGAACGTATTATTTTTTTACTTGCATTGAGAAGTTCATAACGTACCATCTAGCGTTAAAATTACAAAACCTGTATAATGAACGTCGATAAGAAAGATTGATCGATATCGAAAAATTTAACAAATTCGAAACGAAACGATATTTATAAATAAATTAACGATAGAGAAATATATATTGTTCATGTGAAGACAAAATTTTACTTATGTATCTTTGAAGAAAAATATCGAATTAAATTATCTCATTAAAATACTATTATTTTCGAATGGTTCGATTAAAAAAAAAAATCAATGAACTTCGAAATCAAATATTCACTCACCTTCAACTTTCGTTTTTTTTTTTTTATCGGTAACGTATCCAAAAGTCGTGTGAACGTTAAACTAGTTTATGCTTTTATTCATATTTCTATGCATGTATATGAAGCCACTTGTGTCGTTGCGTCAGTAACGAGAACGTACCTTCTGTTTCGTATGCGCTGTTAATTTAAAGAACGTACTCAGTTTGTTTGCACTTTTTGCTTTTATACTTATCAATCCAGCGAGTTAATTTTAAAGACAGATTAATAGATAGATAGATAGATAGATAGATAGATAGATAAATAGATAGATAGGTAAATAGATAGACAGATAAATGGATAGAGATAGAGCGAGATAAAAGAACGGCAACGTCGTAAAAAATCAGTGAGTGCATTTTATTTTAATTTAAATAAACGATGAGAACGTTAAAATTAATAATTTCAATTTAAAACAAGCACAAACAAAATTCGATCATCTATAAAAGCTTTCTATTTTAGTGCGTAAAAAAAAAAAGAAAAATAGGATAATAAAAATAACCTATATAATAATCTTTAAAATCGTTAATTAGTAATAGCGCGAGTACTTCGATTGATTGATTAAACATACGAAAAGTCAGTTGAGAATACCGTTAGAGGAATCCAGTGAAGGGTAAATATCAAGACGGAAAAGAGAACCGGATTGTAAAAGTTAATTAGATTCGAATAAATTGATGTTGGATGAAAATACATCTATGGTGATGGAACAGGATAGGTTGGTAAGGTAAAATGATCGGGTAAAAGGATAAAGTGTAGGATAACTCGATATATAAAAAAAAAAAAAAAAAAAGAAAAAGAAAAAGAAAAAGAAAAAACTCGAACACACGTGGTATTCGTTTGTCGACCGACTAACTTTTTCACGCGTGGGTGCACGCACGCGTACGAACGTGACCGAACGCATACGAACACGCACGATCGCTTACGACTGCGTACGATAGCGACACGCGCGCGTAAAAAGGAGAAAAAGAAAGGAAAAGAGAGCGAGATAGAGAAAGAGAGAGAGAGAGAGAGAGAGAGAGAGAGAGAGAGAGAAAGAGAGAGAGAGGATTATTTTCGCTTTTGCCGGCACACGTATCTAAAGAGTCACGCACTTACGTATTCGCGTGTGTTACAAGCGAACAACATTTCTTCGTCGCTGCGTTGGCTTTTCTTGAACGACATATGTAACTGTATAGATCTATGTTAGTTGAGTGTATGCAGCCCGATGACGTTGAATCTTGACGCGTGATACCGCGAAATCGTTGTAACGTGACTTTCGAAAAGAGCGAGTCAAAAGAAAAAAGAAAAAAAAAGGACGAAAACTAATAAAAAAAAAGGAAAAATAAAATGAAAATAGCGTACCGAAGGAAAACAATGACGAAAGGCGTTATAATAGTGCGACGATTTTATCTACGAAATATTACTAAGCTAAATGAAATTACTACGTTAATCGTGAATATGATAATGGCGCCATTTTTTTTTCGCGAAAAGCTTTTCTACTTAACGTACGTACCGACGGAACGAAGTCAATAGTGCGTGGAGAATTTGAAAGAGGTGGAAACGGTGAAGAAGAGAGGAGAAAAGTGAGGAAAGAAAGACGAACGGAAGTAGCGGTTCCTTTCGCGGTTCTGACTGAGAGTGAGAGATACCTACATAAGAGTAGAATGCCGGCCGGTCTTATAGTTCGTTTGCTGGTTACATCGTTATAGTGTACCTATCGTTTTTTCTTAATCTTTTTTTTTTTACGCACATATATATATATTTTTTGACTTCATTTTTAACTACGTCTAATAATTTTAAAACATATGACAAATTTTCAAAGATGATTTTTCTTTCCATGTTATTTTTTATTTTGATCAACGTATTTAAATGGAAACTCTTCAAATCGTCATTTACTTTTCTCAAACCATAACTGTGACAATTGAAATTCAAATGATTAAATATCGTAAGTTAATTAACGATTTAACAAATTAAAATAACAATTTAACAAATTAAAAATAATGATTTTATTCGATTGAACAATATTTTATATTATATTCATAACGTTCCGATGAAATTTATTTATTTTAAATTTATAATTTAAAATGATCTGTCATTTCAATTGGACTCGATCAGATAGCTATATAGGATAATGTTAAATGAGAATAGAAAAATCGATAGAATTAGTTTCAAACGATCGTTCGCGACGACGTATGCTATTATTGTTTCTATTAAAAATAATCTTGTAAGAGTGTTCGGTTAAATTTGTGATCGAATAAAAAAAAAAAAAAAAAAGAAGAAGAAGAAGAAAAAAATACAAAAAAGGGACAAAAGAATAAAAACAAGAGAAAAAAAATGAAGAACGAGGAGAGTGTCGAACGAGATGGACGATGGACGTTTTTTCATAATTGGTTTAGTTGATTTTCAAGATAACCGACGAAGAGGAGCATAGAAGATGAATAGATTTTAAATAGATAGATTATAATAATAAGATATTTTATTTCGATTAACGATGATGGACATGGCAAAAAAAGAAAATTATATAAAGGATCGATTTAAAGAATTAATTTAATTCTGACTGAATATTTATGTACATATTCAAATAATAGTATAAAAAAGTGAATTGAGTAACATCGATCAAGAGAGATAAATAGATAAATAGAGAGAGAGATAGAAAGAGAGAGAAAGAGAGAAGGATGGAGGATTGAGAGGATCACGAAATGCCGACGATCGAGAGGCTCGCAACGAGAAGAAATGCCAATGAAGAACCGGAGGAACATTCGACGACTGATACCAATACGGGACAACCAAACGAATTGAATGCATCCGAATTGTTGAGACCCTGTGCAGATGGTCATGAAAATATTGGTGAATCCTGCCTCGAGGAGACTGGAAGAAATGATTCTTCGAGAGAGAAACGCAGTCTTCTTGGTAATTTTCAAAGAAGAGCCTTCAACAGGATCAGCTTCAGAGGAGAGTCCGGACCTCTTTTGACCAGGTTAGAACGAACTTTTAGCTTAGTTGCCTATTTATAATTTTATCGTTTTACTCTTACATAGAGAGAAGGCTATCTATTTTGAGAATTTTTCGATATAGTTCGAACAGTTTTTTTCTTTTTTTTTTTTTGTTCTTAAAGTTTTTCACAATAATCGCTATTTTAATAAATCAAACGTTTTATAATATAAATTTTGTAATAATAATAATAATAATAATAATAATAATAATAATAATAATAATAATAATAATAATAATAATAATTTGATAATAAAGTTATTCGCTTGGTAGTTATTGTAATGAATATTGTTTTTTTTTTTTTTTTTTTTTTTTTTCTTTTTCCTTAGAGTCCTGCGTAAAGAACAAAACTTGAAGGATTTTTTATACTATGTGTTTGATGAATTTAGATATAATGAGAATAAAAGTAACACGAAGTGGAAAAAAATTTTTAATAACAATTATATTTTAAAGGTTCTTTTGCTATTTACAATTATATTTTTTCAGTAACTTTTACATATTGTTTCGTTTTGATTTGTTTCGGCCTGAATTCTACTGTTTAATCGTTATTAACAAGTTAAAAGTTATACAAAATAATGGAGGAAGTCCCTTAGTTTCTTCCGCCATTATAAAAATATCATAAAAATTATCTTTAAACTTGAAATTACTATTCAATTATCGCAAGTGCTGTAAACGTATGTCACGATGATTGTTAGATATGAAAGAGAAAAAAAGGCAAAAGAAAATGAAAAACAAGGAAAAGAAAAATAATTGTTGTCCAACAAGGTAGACAAAATAGTACATCAAACATCCTCATGCTGTTCGCATTTAATCGTAGAGCTTCTTACAAGAAATGAAGATTTTTTACTTTCGAAACTGTTATTTTGGCGATATGTAAGTGCTATTAATAAAGTAAGTGCTTATAAATAAATTATTATTTATAATTGTCATTATAAATAATAATTTATAGTAACAACCATCTTTCTTTTTCTTTTTATATATACATATATATATATATATATATATATATATATATATATATATATATATAAAACCTGTAAAATAACTTAGAATTTGTTTTTAAAAAGGAAAACATACGATAAATTCTTCTGTTCAATTAAATGATAGAATTATCATGATAGAATTGTTATTAAACATATCCCAATTAAATCTTTTATTAATTTCAATTGTTACTATCGAAGGGATCAGTTACGCTAAATGTGTTATATATGATCTTATTATAGGCAATTTTTAAAAAAACATTAGCTGATATGTTCGAGTGATTTTTCAGTTTTGTCTGTCAATTGTTTGAGTATTGTTTCATTTTTTCTTCGATCAATTTTATTTTCAAATTTCTACGTAGATCCATCATTATTAAATGAATAACATCGTACATTGTATTTTAATATGATTTTTAGTTTGCTATAACCCATGATTCGATACCATAGGTTCAAATGGATTTTATAATAATCATATATATATATATATATATATATATATATATATATATATATATATTATAAACTTGTTTTTAAGATTTTTATTTTCGAGTCTTACCAAGGATATTCTTTACTACCCTGTTCCACTCGTTCTATTGTATTAAGATTAGTTGTTTTTTGTGTAAGTTAAGTTATGATTGATAATTTAAGGGTTGTCAGTATCAACTATCGCGTTGAAATATTTATCGTTATTAATTCTACCCTTAATCGGACAATTTTATATAAAATGATATTTTGGAGATTTAACGCACGCTGATGTTTTATTACGATAGTTTCTCACATGGCCGTACTTTTGACGTCTTATTATCGCGGAATTTTACTTTTCGCTTTGCATGACTCGAATGAAATGATAATATTTAAAAATAATCTGCTAATTTTTAAAATATCTTCGATATTATCGTTTGGTACCAACTCAATGTAGAATAACGCAATTCATTTATTTTTATAACTCTTATTGTATTACATTATTTATTCATTATGCTTTTTGACCTAATTTACCAATCTCATGCACTATATACTATTTTATACTAATTAATTAATAGCTGCTATTTTTTTATTAAATCGATAAATATAATAATTAGTATCTTTTTTTATTTAGATATTTTAAACACTTTTCTATCTCAATAGTGTTTAGTTTAATTCAAATTTAATTATCACACTGTTGTCTAATTGTTTCTTCACCGTTTCCCGTAACAATAGTCTTACGGCACAATTACTATTATGAATATTGTCCACAGTTTGTGATACTAGGCTTGATTATTGACATTTTTTCTTCCATTAATACTTCGTACATGGTAATTATTATTATATCCATGATTTATCTTTTAACATGATTTTCTTTATTCATCGTAATAATTATTTGCTTAAATTTATGTTTTTTACTCTTATTAGATATTTATATGACAGTTACTTTATTAAAAAACTGGCCATTGAATTATGCAATGTTTGAACTTTTAACAAGATTATTGAAGTATCAAAACGATATTGTGTATTATTTGTTTTACTGGATTATATGTTAATGTTATTTACGTATTTATGTATACGTTATTTGCGTTACTTACATTACTTATTTACTTTAACTCGTCATTATGCATCTTATCTCTACGGCAGATATGATGTAACGTTTATACTAGTAACTTACTATACGTCTTACTTCTACAACGGCTTCGTGATCAATTAAAAAATTATTTTTAGCTTCAGAAAAAATTTTATTTTAATAGAAGCTTTTTCTTATATCTACCATACTCATGTTATGAATGATCCTTTCGTTATTGGGTCATTTAATATAAGTTGAGAAGCAATCACATATTGTAGGTCGAATTTTATTAATTATTAATTAAGATTTAATAATTTTATTGAAAAGTATAAATCCGAATATATATAACAAAATTATTACAATGTCAAATCCTTGAATATATTAAAGATCATTATTTATAATGCCTTGACTATTATGAATAATGATTAAAATGACCGTGCAATCTGATAAATATTGATTAATTTATTAAATTGACCTAATATTATGAACAATGCTACATTCTTTTCAAGCAATTTGATTTTCTTTTTTTCTTTTTAGCCTTTTTAATAAATTTCAGTGTTAGGATTGAGTCTTTTTAAGCAATTTTCTATAATAAATTTATTACTAACACTTAATTTATCACATAGTGACAAATGTATTAATCACTCTATCTATAACACAAATTAACTCATTATTGACAAACGCTAATTGACTGACTGATTGACTAGCTAAGCGCTTTTATATTTACTATATCAATTGTTTATTGAACTTTCCTGAGTTTTCAGAATCACTTTAAACCATCAACAAAGTACTAGATGATATGAACAACACGTTGGCCCATACACTATAGTTTCACATTAGAAAATATTAGGAAGTTTTTTTTTACAGATGAAAAGGAAAAAAAAAAGAAAATAAAATAAATTAAAATGTCGCACGAGATTAACTACTTGTCGCGTGAAATTACAATTCGATACTAAAAGTAATGCGCAACTCCGTCAAATGATCATTCCTCTCCTTTCCTTTCCTCTCAAAGCTCCTAACATTAACCAAACTCTCCCACCTTGTCTCTAATACTGCCAAAAAATCATTTCCTGCCAAAATATCATTATTATCATTTTGACAGACCACATACAATAGCATATTAATCATATTAATCTGTTGACAAATTATGATAAATAATTATGAAATATATAACATTATATTATATTGTTTGATTTTATTTGTCATTAATCATAATTACTAGGCATTACAATTAATGCTCGTGTTAATTATACAAGTCATAATACGGAGTATACATTTAATAGTTTCCGTTATCGTATTCGTCGAGAAATAGTGAAACGGAAACTAAGTTCGTTGTCGAAAGGATGCTCTGTAGTCATTGATAAATAATTTCCGTGGCGATAAGAAGTGAAGTAGGTTAATATCAGATGTAAATATGTGAAAGTCCCGTTATAATGTTCGAAATACAAAGTTTTAATAAAAAGAAATATTCAGAGTTATATTGAATTTTTATCGAACTTATCGATGACCGTTATTACTCGTTGTGCATTCTGCACTTTTCTCTTTTCTCTTTTCTTTTTCTTTTTTTTTATTCTTTTTTTTTTTTATTTGAATGTTCGCTATTTCGCGATTTATCATTTAAACGGTAAAAGGAATGAACATGCAGTAAAATATTTCTATTATATTACATTAATATTATGCGAGGATATGTTAGATATGTAATTATTAAAAAAATATAATGAAATATTCAACATTGGTTTAATTTGCAATTCATATTATTTGAATTGGATTATAATATTCATACATGATATCGATATGTATCTAAACGTATTTAAACTAATCATATTGTATTTTCATTTAATATTATATTTTTTTAAACGTTACATATGTGTGTCTGTATGTGTATTATGCGCTACTTTAAAAATAACTCAAAAAAAAAAAAATCATTCGATAAAGAACGTGTGAAAACTTAATTTTTCATTCTTTATCTATGTTATTTTTCTTTTTTTCTTTTTTTTTTTTTAATTATTAATATATTTCATATATGATCCATAAGATCATTATTCGATTTTAAATATTTTTCGTTTGTGTCTCTAAAATCTGTAAATATCTTTTGTTTGTCACTATAAGTTCAAGCGTTTCGGAAGAGCTATATGTTTTGACTGTTTTTCTAGAAATATGAAAAAAATAAACGACGAAGTTTTCGGAAGTGAGACTCGGTCGGAGACGCTTAGCCTCGGAATTTTAGTCGATAAGCTCGAAAATACTTCGTCGCTGAGAGATCTAGATCACAATGCGTTTTATGAACTCCGCGAAAATAGCATCACCATGTTCCCGTTTCCCTACCATCCTCGGCGGAAGTCTTTCTTTTGCTTGACGAGAATAGAAGTCTCTAATTGCGGAAACCGTGGCACGCCAAAGAGTATCAGGGAATCCCGTCCTCCTAGTTTTACGTTCGAATCACTTTGAAAATGTTTGTATTTAGACGCTACTTTGTTACTATTAATCTTGCGCAAAGAGAAGGAACTTTTCTCAAAGAAAAGTAAACACGTTCTGCGGGATCGTATATGACATTTATGTGCAGCATTTTATTATCAAAATCAATCAAAACTTTTTAATATGATGCATTGAGAAAAGAAAATTAATTATTAGCTGTAGTGATCAAATTCATGGATTTAATCAATCGATTAAATTAATTATTATGTTGCTCATTAAAATAAAAAAAAAAAATAAAAAAAAAAAATAAAAAAAAAATAAAAATAAAAAAAATAAAAATAATTGATCATCGATCAAAATTAGTTTTTAATCGATCTTCTAAAAATTCAAATTCCAATAAATTTGTAGATAAAAATTTCAATCGTCTTAGTGATCGTTCAATTGAATTCTAATAAAAGTTAAGAAGTGGTTGCATCGAAATGAACTCAAGGCAAAGAAACGTATCGTCGAGGAAAGATCCCAAAAGGACGTTCTTGGCCTAGAAAACGAAAACTGTCGGCCGCGAAAATCGTATCGTTCGTTCTCGAAACAGTGCCAGATCGCGAAACATTTCTCATGAAAATATTTTCTCTAAGGCTAATATGCTCGCGCCGATCTTTTGTCTCTGTCCATTACAATAGAATAATCGAGGGTGTCGAAAAATATGAATATAATGAATTTTAAAAATACCATCAATTGTATCAATCTCGAACGCATATTTTGTTATCTGTAAGTTTTTCATATAATTCTTCATTTAACCCTTTTTTGAAATAAATAAAATAAATTTAAGGAAAGACGTCGATCGTATTAATTACATACATACGTCATTTTACCTGACTTGTTTCTTTTTTCAACTTGAACGAAATAAATATTAAGGAATGACGTCGATTGTATTAATTACATGCATACGTCATTTTACCTGACCTTTCGTTTCTTTTTTCAACATGAAGAAAATAAATTTAAGGAATGACGTCGATCGTATTTAATACCGTGGATAATTTTTTTTTCGGCATAAACAAAATAAATTTAAGGAATGACGTCGATCGTATTATCCCGACGTTTCGAGTATATGCACTCAAAATAATAATTCATTTTTTTTTCTTTTTTTTTTTTTTTTCTTTCTTTCAAATTATTTATTTTATCGTGAACTTTCTATTCTTTGTTCATTTTTTCGACAGATCCAACTATTCTATTAAGACAGTAGAGTATTATTTAGCGTATATCTCGCCGGCCTTAAGCGGTGCCAAGCCGACGCATAGACGACACAGAGTACGACGAAAATCGTTTCTACTCTCCGATGACTCGAAATTCGATCGCGCAGTACTAAACGAGCTGTTGTTCGTTAATGAGCGAGTTTAATTAGCTCCGTGCGTCTCATTAAAAAATTTCGTTTATGAAACGGTACCATGCGAGAATGTACCGTGTATTTAAAAAAAAAGATATTGATATTGTCTCGCGTTATATTATACCAATCCATATAACGCAATATTTTACGTGCGATTAAATATTTAAAAATTCAATAAAGATTTCAGTATTTTATTTAGTAAAATTCGTAAAATTTTATGTGAGCTATAACCTTTATAGAATTCTAAAGAAATTGGAATAACATTTAAATACGAGAGACTAGTTTAAAAGTGAAGTGGACGCCAGCCAAAAGTAGGGAAAGTGAGAGTGCGAGTGAAAGGAAGGAAGAGAATAGAGAGATAAACGTTTAAATAATAATAGTGGTGGAAGTGGTGTGGGGGGTTTGGGAGATAGAAGACACAGAAAAGAAAAGAAAGAAACGATCGAGAATAATTCGATCGTTCGAGATCGAAAAGCCGAATGTGGTGCAAACGACTGATCTGGATATTTCTTTGGCTTTGGACTGGTTGCGATGTTTGGCTTTAGCGATGAAGCGAGCTGAATGGCGAGCAGAGCGGAGTAAAGAGCCTTTGGGACAGCTGAACTCTCGGTAGACTGTCCTTAAAGTGATCGCTCTGCACGGCCATCTTGAATAAGATTTAATTTTAGATGACCGAGCCTTCTTCGTGGCTGCCGAAAGCCGAATGAGAGATACATATATACTAAAGTTCGACAGATCGACATTGACGAGATAAAAAGAATAGATTAACGCTTCTTTTTTTGCGTTTGGATTGCGTATCTTTCTTTTCATTTTCTTTTTCTTTTATCTATATATATATATATTTTTTTTTTTTTATTATTTAAGAAGAAACATCTCTTTTCCTTCTATCTTTATTATTCATCGTATTCGCGGACGTCACTTCTATTGCGATAAGAGAGACCATCGAGAAGAGAGACGTTTGAATTTAGCAGAAAAATAAACATGGCTACGGCAACGTCAATCTTGCCGAGTGCGTCGAACGGAGAAAAACTACACCACCTTGGAGATGGAGGAACGGCTTTCTCCGGTTTACGCAGAGCACTCTCCCAAGTTTCGATGCTTGTCCTTAAAGCCACGACTTCCGGAGAAGCTGCTTGGCGAGAAGAATTACTTAAGTACGCGAATCTAATTCGACGATACTCATTTTACGACTTTTTTTCTAAGTTTAATATTTTCTTCGATCTTTGACAACAAATTAATGATAGTAATGATATCGAAAATTGTTAGGAACATCGATATAAAAAAATACAGTAGAAATAATTAAATACAGGTTGACCGAAATAAATCTGAATTGTAGAATAAACTTTTTTTATATCATTCTTTTTTATTTTTTTATATTATATATATATATATATATATGAATGTAAATCGTTTGAGTAAGATGCGAATGTACTAGATTAACATTTACAGTCGATTTTATTGAAAGCAAAAATTAAAGAAAAAGTAAAAAATAAAAGAAAAGAATCATATGGAAAAAATTTTATTCTACAATTTTGATTTTTTTTTCTTTTTTATTTAAGAAGGATCCCATACTTTTGAATTCTAACATAATTACTGAACTAAATCCTATATAAACATAAACATACATAGATAAAATTCGTTCATCAAGTTTTACACAGAATCCGAAGGGTTATGGTAAAAAGAAAAAAAAAACCATCACTTCTATAATTTGTATAAATTTGCATAAATTTTATAATAAAGAATGATAAATTCTTTTTAAGGAAGCCTATTAAAATTAGAGAGAAAAAGAGAGAGCGAGAGAGAGAGAGAGAGAGAGAGAGAGATAGAGATAGAGAGAAAGTGACCGAGTGAGTGAGACGGAAAGAATCGTCGATTTAACGAGCCAAGAAAGAAGACATAAAGTCGCGAAGTGAACATCCGTTTAATCTAGACCAGAGACGATCGCCGAGTTACAATCTCGCCCGACGGTTTATATCATTAGGTTTATTGCCACCGGTTATCATAATCGCCGACGATTTCTTGTCTCGTCCAGACGAACACGATTCGTCTCGATGAAGATAAAACGAAAAGATCAGTATCTCTCTCGAAATTTTCGTAACAATAATTTCTTTAAAAACAATTTTGATTTAATTCGATCTTGCGACTTCTCACCGAAAATTATTTAAGCGATCGTTCATTATATATATATATATATTCGATATATATATGTATATCGTTCATTATTATCATATATATATTGAATTTAAATTTATCATCCTGAATATCATATAATACAGAAAATAAAATTAGTTATAAAACGAATGATTTTTTTCTCTAGGTATCTTTTTTAAGTTACCAAGGCCATCGATGTCTTTTTAAACGAAGTCGCAAATTTCTGTTAATGCGATCTTGTACCTGATAACGAAACAAGGTCGGTTACCTTTAATAATGTTTGAATGTCATTGAAATAACAATAGAATAGTTGATGAGTTAACATTATTTTCGAAAAATATGCGACAGGAGAAAAGTTCGTAAATCATAATTGAAAAATCATTTTTTATTTTTTTTCTTTTCTATTTTTTTTAATTTTTTTCTTTTTTTAGACACTTAAATCAAATTGGACATTCAAGAGGGAAAAAAAGAGGATTAATTTCTGTAATACCCTTCGATCATAGACATTAACTCATTATAAAGTAATAAATATAATTATATAGAAAAGAATAATCGTGAAGATGATGAGTTCAAAGAAATCGAAGGCAAAGACACGAGAACCGCCTTTGATGTGCGATATGGAACCAGACTCCTTATTTCATAAACATACGTCGTCTCGTTGATCTCGATCGTCTAGACTCTAGCCTTTAAAGCTAGACTAACATCTTCGAAAAATACTCTTTCTTAACAGTGTTTTATTTCCAACGAATCTTACCGAGACACGGAGGCGCGACTTGTCTATTTATAATGATGCTCAAAATCTATTAATAAAGACTATCGAAAAATGTTAAAACAGTAGATTGACCTTCGACCGATGACGGTTCCTTCTTCAAAATTCAAACTTCACTATTACATCTATTACATCGATTACCTTGATCCATATTGAATCTAACGTTATCACTTATTAAGAACGATCGAACCTATCATCCGATCCAAAAGAAATTGAATCATTGAGATCGTTAAAAGTAAATAGAAAATTTTTAATGGGATTTTTAATTTATAAATGCAATCAATTAATATAATTAATTGAATCGATTTTTTACTTGCAAATTTTGACGCGTTATTTATAATAAATCGTAGAACCTATGAATCATTAGGGGGAAGGAAAAAAAAAGTCGTGATTCGTTTCAATGACGATTCACTGGCAAGTTGCCGTTCGACGATTTCGTTGTAGCGCCGCATCTATAAAGCATGGCCTAGACTAAGCGATAAATTAGAACCTAATATATTTTCAATGATATTATAGTTTTAAGCAGTAAAATAATCTCGTGTCTTAATAAAAACGTACGTTTTAGTCTCAGTTTGTTTTAGTGCGAAATAAAAAAAAAAAAAAAATAGAAAAAAAATAGAAAATAAAAAGAAATCAAAGAATTCGCTATTTCGTAGTTATCGATAAGATGTTTGTTTTACGTTCATAAATTATGACTATCAAGATCATCGAAATAGAAACGGAAGATAGCTTCTCAATTTCAGAAATAAACAGCGATGATCTCGTTTATACGAATAAAAAGCCTTTTATCTTTATACATTTTTACGAGTAGGTACGATGGAATCTCAATTATTTTGTTATTTATTTATTTATTTTTACTTTTTTTTTATTTTTTTTTTTATTTTTTTTTTCTTTTTTTTTAATGAAACAAGCCATATAATATGAACAGTGCAGTAAATCATTTTAATTTTAGTTAATAGCTATTCTTATATATAGATATTATGTAAAGGATCCATTATTTAACGATTATTATAGATCGTTTTTATATATAGATCATAATTACTGTGTATTTTAATTTTTAAAAGCTAACATAAAAGAAACTAAATTAATGTAAATGAGATTTCATCTCAGTATATCATTTTTTATATATATATATATTTTTTTTTTATTTATTTTTATTTCTTCTTATTTTAGAAACGAATAAAAAGAAACAAATGCAATTAAAGATTTTTATTACTATTGAATATTGGATAAAAATTCATTTTTTTTTTTTTTGCAGTGGAAATAAACAAATATTGAAACGAATTCGAACGAAAATTTGTAATGCGAATAGCTTTATAATTTTGTAAAGAAGTATCTTTATTACATCATTTTCACGTACTTTTCCTAATACTCTTTTCTCATTCAAAGTAAATAACCTTGCATATATTGATTTGATTTTTCCTTTTTGCTTCTTTTTTTTCCAAAGATACCGTCAAACCAGATTCAGTTCTAGGAGAGTACGTAAGAGAGTAGTGTTCAAGCATGGAGATTGCAACGTCGTTCAAGGAAACGTTGCTAAACGTCGTCGTCGTTATTTGCAGGTGAATAATTATTATTATTATTATTTTTTTTTTTTTTTATTATATAAATTAATCGAATTAACCATCGAAGTTAAAACTCATTCATAACGGGTTAACGATTATTTTTCTTTTTTTTTTTTTTCTTTTTGTTGTTTTGTTTTGTTTTTTTTCAGGATATTTTCACCACTTTAGTCGACGCTCAATGGCGTTGGACGCTTCTCGTCTTTTCGATGAACTTTTTACTTTCTTGGCTCGGTTTTGCTCTGATTTGGTGGTTGATCGCATATAGCCACGGAGACCTTGATCCACGTAATTACAACTCGCCGAATTTTACATTTACTCCTTGCGTCCAAGATATACATAGTTTCACCAGCTGTTTCCTCTTTTCCGTCGAGACACAGCACACGATCGGGTAAACGCAATCACTCTTACTTCTATTCTCGTTCTTTCGTTTAATACAAACATATGTTTTGTTTTTCTTTTGTTTCTCAACACGTATGAAATGTTTTTTTTTTCTTTCTTTCTATCTGACCTTCTTTCTTTCTTTCTTTTTTTTTTTCTTCTTTTTTTAGTTTAAAACGATTATGCACGAATTATGAATCATTATTAATTATTAAAGCTCATAAAATTTTGCATGAATTTTTATATATTTATACGAAATAATATTAAACTTTCCAAGTAATAAAGTTTTTGTTCGATTTAAAAATAATAATTAAACGATAATATTATTATCTTTATATATTATTAATATAATAACAAAAATTTAAGCACCACTGTTTTATATTATGTATTTCAATTTATATTTTTTTAATTAAATATTTTTAATTAAATATACCTTGATATTTCTCTAGTTAAAATTATATTAAGATCAAAGTTCAATAGTTCAAAGAGAAAAGAAATGAATTCGTATATTAATATTGTATAATGATGCAGGTATGGCTCCAAGCATACGACGGACGAATGTCCAGAGGCGATATTCGTCATGTGTATACAATCGATGACAGGAGTGATCCTGCAAGCCTTTATGGTCGGCATAGTATTCGCGAAGTTGTCTCGACCGAAAAAAAGAACGCAGACCCTTCTTTTCTCGAGGAACGCCGTAATATGTCAAAGAGACGGGCAATCGTGTTTGATGTTTCGCGTTGGAGATATGAGAAAGAGTCATATCATCGAGGCTCATGTCAGAGCACAAATGATCAAAAGAAAGGTAAGTAGTTTTTTCTTATCTTGTGTTAACAAACGCATATAGCTGAACAATTAAATATAATGATCATAAAAATATTTGAAGGTTACTTGATATTGAATAACTTATTTTAAACTCAGAGTTAAAAAAAAAAAAAAAAGAAAAAGAAAAGAAAATGCATTGTCATATGAACAACAAGAAATATAAAATTAACTTTAGTACCAATTAAATTGTTTATAAAGAATTATTTGTAAAAAACAAATATATATATATATATATTTTTTATAAATTTTGTCATTTTATGCACATCCTATATGTATGAACGATTTATTTTTATTAAAAAAAAAAAAATAAAATTTTTATTTTACGTTCGATGGAAAATCTTCCAGGTGACGAGAGAGGGCGAACTTTTACCGTTCTTTCAAACGGAATTAAAAGTCGGCGGTGACGGGGAGGAGGACAAGATATTTTTTATATGGCCAACAACGATAGTTCATAAGATCGATGAACATTCGCCACTTTATCATATATCCGCCAGCGATATGCTAAGGGAACGTTTCGAGATTGTCGTTATTTTGGAAGGTAACAATTTTAAATTCAATAGTACAAACAAATCTAATTTTAGTGCTATTATAACATTTTCAATTATGAAATTGTAGGTGTGATCGAATCGACCGGTATGACGACACAAGCGAGAAGCTCTTATCTACCATCGGAAATTCTTTGGGGACATCGTTTCGAACACATTATCACGTTCCGTAAGGAAACCGGCGAATACGAGGTCAATTACAGTCTCTTTAATAACACTTACGAGGTCGATACTCCTCTCTGTTCTGCAGCCGATCTTGATCAAATCAGAGCAATGCATCGAGCTAAAGGAGGTAAACTGTTTCTTAAATTACTTTAACACAGAGCTAACGTTATGGATAATAAGGCTCATTTATATACAATCGTGCCGTGGCCGTTTCATGTCCCGGTTGGGTGCGCCGGATACGAATTGGTTACCATAGTTTTATAATGTAACAGTTTATACATCATCCATGGGGCCGTACATTCTCCGATCACATTTGCAAACGATATTTTTCCTATTTCCATGGAAAAGGCCCACAGCTGCGGCACGGATTTATATAAATGTGTCTAAACATATCTCGTTCGTATATGAGTTTATTAATTTTTAAGAACGTATCCAGAAATTTTAGATACTATAATACCTGGATAATCTTCGATATCGTTATATTATATAAATATTAACGTTCGAATAATGTTCGGACACGAAATGGCCACGACGGCACGATTGTATCATAAAACCAGGATTCATGATCAACCTTACAAAACTTCATATGATGTATAATATTGAAAAGAAGGCTTTCAAAAAAAAACAATGCTTTCCATTTGGTTAGAGTTTATATCTCTATAACAAAGATGATAACAATCACTATATCTTATTGTTGACTTATAGTATTTGAATATTTACATTCTTTTTATGAGAAGATTACAAATACTTTCTGCCGAATAAATGAATTATTAAAGATACATTCAAAAAGTCAATCCTTGGTTACTATCTTCTCATACGATGACAACGATTTCTACTTTATCGATGGTGGTATAAGTAGAAATCGTTACTAATTGTTATTAATTTTTTGACAATAGAAATATCCTAAGAAGACAAAAACTGATCGAAAATGACCTATTTTCTTTATTTTATTTTATTTTATTTTTTATATATATATATATCATGATACTATTTTATTCGATAAAAAATTAAATTGTTTTAATTGTCCGATCTTGACAAGTAAAACGATAATGTTGAAATAAAAAAAAGAGTATTTTACGAGCGAAATAAATTCAAAATTAAAATAAATACAAAAAGATTCCGATGCTGGATTACAATTATCTGATGACTTATATTGTTTAAAATTTAATCGAGATTACTTCAAACGAATATTAAACAATCCCGTTGAAGGAAAATTGATTATTGTTTCATCGCAGAACGCGTGAGTTCAGGTGCATTTCCATATCACGACGTCTCGAGCAGTTCTCTGACTACAAGTTCCGGTTCGAGTTTGGCCTCTTCTCTCGGTGGTCTTCACATGCATGCACCTCCGTTGACTCCACCGACTCCAATTCCGGTTATGATCACCGGTCCTGACGGCACCTTGAGACGAGAAAGCGTAAACAGTATTCAAGTTGAACCAAGACAACCAATATTTTATACTCCCGACGAGGTGAGTTTCTTCTCTCTGTTTCCTTACAAATATGAAGAAAAAAAATTTTATGCTTACAAACGATTCTTACAGTCGATCGATAACGAGTTTGCTTGCGGTGCTACTCCCGTAAGTCCGGAGGAATCAAAAGTACAAGAGGAATATAATCGTGCCTTGGAGGACATCAATGCGACGCTTAGAAAAAATAGAAAACAACATAATTGCAAGGATGAGAAGAAGATTCATCGGGAAGGCTCAAAGAGTACTCTTGATTCGAAGAAAAGCGACTCGAGGATTAATATTGAAGGAATGAAAAGATCAACCTCACGTCCGACCATCGATCAATGTCAAGCTCGCAATAAAAAGTCATCCTCGAAGTCGACTTTGGATCCCGGGTAACGTACTGTTATAAACGCGTTCACTATACTTAAACGTAATGGTTAATTAACTCTTATAAGCGAGTTTGATAAATTCATATTTGAAATAAACAAAGAAAAAAAAAAACAAAAACATAAGATTATGATAGGATGATATCTAGTCGGAGAAAAATAAAGAAAAAGAAAAAAATATATATATATATACATATATATATTGACTTATGTAACAAAGTAGTACGTATTTAACGATAAAAATTATATATAAAATTGTTGGCAAATATAAGTTGTTAATCATTTTTGATTTATCATTTAGACATAACAAATTTAGGGGCTCGCATGAATCTCTTCGTGATGCCATGCCGAGGAGATCGAGTTTGGGCGACAGTCACAAGGCTAAAGACATGCAAAAGAAGACGTGCTTTGTATTGGGAAACGAAGAGGAAACGAGAAGCGTCGAGATAACTATACCGACGATATCAACGTCGTTGGGAGTTCCTCAGCGATTAGAAATCGTCGTTGACTCAGCGGAATCAAATCATCGCTTGGAACGAATGAATGCTTGCGAAGACGTCTAATTTACAGGTAAGTCTAATTATGATATATTTAAAAAAACGTTAAATTTTTTAAACGTTGAAAAAATATTTGCCATATTGTTTCGCATTAACAAAATAAATTTACGTTCTTTTATCTTGAAAATATGAAATTTACGATCTTAAATAATATTAACTTCGTAGTATAGTATCTCGCGTATTATAAAAGCACATGAAACGAGGGCGAACAAAGATCGTGTATTATTTCTTATCACACAATTATTCGACCCATTAAAAATATATCCAAATTTACGAGCTATCGGAATCGTCATCTAAATTGTTTCTAACTCGAATACAAAAGACATCATACCGAGAGATTTAGAATCGCTCATGCTGTTTGATTTCCTCCCATCTAGCCTGCATCCTTTTCTTATTATGATTTAAATCAGGGTTTAAATTTACATGAAAAATAGATAAAAATTACGTAATTATAATTTTATTCAAGAAAAAACGCGGGAGTCCTCGAAGCATCTATGCATATAAACAGACAGAAAGATAGACGCATTATTATCGTCGTGATAGTGTTTCATAGTGACAGTGGTGCGCAAATAGTTTACTAATACCTGTGACTTAATTCTTTCTCTTCTTTTTTTTTTTTTCAAACGATAAGAAATTCAACAGGAACCTTACGAAATTTTGTTTAATACGATATAAAAATTGCGATACAATATTATTTTTGATAAATACACAAGAAAACGATTATGTATTTAAAGCGTTATTATAATTATGCATAAAAAAGATGATTGAAGAAAATTTTTCTCCTAATTATTAATTCATGTATTATATTAGAGTCGATTAAATGGGATCTCAAAAAAAAGAACATAGAGCTGAACGTATTCGTTGGGAATCATTCGGATCGTGGTAATTCGCGCGTTATGATGCAATAAGCACGTTCTACGATTGCGAGAAGGGCAGACGGATGAGTGGTGGTTTAAATGAATACGAAGAGTCGTGGATAGGTTAGACGACGACACGACAGGATGAGTTTAGTGGCGGGAAGTGCCCTCGTTATCGCGCCAGTCAATTGTTTAATCTCAGCTCCTCCTCCTCCTACGCTCGACGTTCTCGCCTTCCCTTCCCTCTTCTCACTCGTTTTACAACTTCGTTTTCTATCAACTGTTAGCTCTCGAGCGTGTGCATTACGAACCATGCCGAATCGAGCCGAGTAGAACCGAGATGATAATGAGAGCCGTCCATGACACCCCGCGAAACGCGATAAACTTAGCTATCGAGTTCCTTCGGCACGTAACCCCTTCTCCTTTCCTTTCCTTTCCTTCCTTCCTTCCTACCTTCCTTCGTTTCCTTTCTCTATCTTTCCTTGGGCTTACATTTAATTAGAATGTTAAAACGAATAGTTATAGAAACAGGGTTATCTCAAGTTAAAATGACCCCTTTTTTATGTATAACAACAAGCGAAAAAATATTCTCTTTTCTTTTCTTTTCTTTTCTTTTCTTTTTTTTTTTTTTATTTTCTTCGTAATATTTTTTTTTTACTTCGTAGTAATAGAAGCTTCGAATAATTTTCTATTTTACACGAGCTTCTGTTCTCTAAATCGTTTTCGTATTTTCATCGATATCGTTTATTCGTTTCATTTCGTTTCTAATAAATCAAGAGTAATTGAATTTGTTATTAAAAAAATTAAGTTCTGTAATGCATCATGTTATCAAATATACATTGAAGTTGATACATTACTTAAATAAGAAATTATTAAAGATAAAATATTATTATTCTTGGAAAATGTCGTTTTTATTTTCTTCGAAATATTTTCATTATAAATAATAATCTATTATTTCTCATTATTTATTCAAATAAAAAGTCTACAACTATTACTGTTTGATGTTAACAAGCATAATGTGTCAAGTTTTACTTTATCAAATATCACATATCTGTAAAATTTCTACTTTGTTCTAACGAACAGAGAACGCTACGATATCCAGGTCAAATTTCATCTCACGATTCTCGAAATCACGAGAGCTGCTTGGTTGGCTCGACCTTTCGAGAATGAGGCCATAAATGTCGCGATTGTCATGCTAATTGTAAACCTTGGAGAATGAAATTCCATCGACACCATCGGTTACCCTATGGGAATTGTAGATTATATTACTCGAATGTATGTACAATGTATGTATCTACCGTGTGTCCTTTAAGTCGAGTTAGACTCGATGTAAAAGCACAAAGATACAAAAATCTTATTGACGTATTATAATTAATTAATAATTAACGCGTTTTTACAATTTAATCGCTACTTTATAACTATCGTCTATAAATCAATTCTTTTTTGTGTCTCTAAAAAAAAAAAAAGAAAGAGAGAGAGATTATATTATGGTGTAACATTATACTATACCCTAGGTATAATTTATACATAACACAGGCATTAACCTTTGAATACAAAGCGACAATTCATATTATAGAAGAGGGGCTTGAGTGGGAGGACTGTAAAAAATGAAATAATAAAACATTAGAAGTATAGATAGATGTGCGTGCGACTAGAAAGTTAAATGACATTATTAAATGATTAAGGTAAACGAATCTTTAACAATTTTCTCTTCACAATCGTGTACGCTTGGAAGCAGACATTGTTTTACACGACAATAGAGAGCAAAGTTGATACTCGAGAATCACGAAACTAAGTATAAGGATATCGCTTAGCAAAAGTAACGTAACGTACCGTAACTTACTCATTCATTTTTTTTTTCCTTCTCCAAGCACGTCCTCGCTCTGATAGGTCGGTTATTCCGTACCTGTCACCTGAGAGACACTCTATGCCTACCTATCTATCTACCTACCTACCTACCTCCCGCCCTGCCGTGCCCTACTCTATCCTACCCTACCCTAGCCTGCCCTGCCCTGTCTCGTCCCGTCACGTCCCGTCACGTCTCATAGTAAAACGTTTTAACAATAATAAAAATATATTTGAAAGAATGTATCTCGAAATTTTATCATTAATAGCCATGATTCACGAACGAACGAATGATCATCGTCAAACGAAGAGACTCGCATAACTTCAAGGAAATAATACTTTTCGACGATTAAACAACGAATAATCAATATTCCCGGAAAGGATTGAATGGATACTTCGGTTAAAAAAAAAAAAAAAAAAAAAAAAAAAAGAGAGAGAGAAAGATCGAAAAATCCTTTAGCACTTATCCTTTTCATCCCACTCGTCGATTATTCGCACGCTATGACTAATATACTCGGAATAACCGGAAACCGGACGTTTCGTGGGGGAATTGAAGAGACGAGATGGAGATGATTCTTGCCTTCTCTTTTCGAAACTTTTTCTCTCTCTCTCTCTCTCTTTCTCTCTCTCTATTCCTCTTTCTATTTCTATCTCTCTATTTTTCTCTCTCGCCTCGAAATTTCTTTTTCTAATTAATTTAATTTAATTTAATTTAATTTAATTTAGTTTAATTTAATTTAATTTAATTTAATTTTTGTATTATATTACATTTTTCTCTCGTAAATCTTTACATTTCGAATTATATTACAATAAAAACGACGAACTCTCGCGTAACGCGCGTCTCTCGGTGTATCCTTCGTAAATGCGCGTAAAACGGCACCGCATTATCTGCACTTCTCGTGGCAACTAGCAAACGAGAGTAACATCGGTAATTACTCGTCTGAATCATCATCATCGTTTAATTGACTGAAATTAAAGTTGTAACGAAAGAAAAACAACGTCGTTGATCGACGTCATTGATCTCTTTGAAATGATAAAATCGTCGGTCTTTTTTAAGCAGAGATTCGTTTCGATATATCGTTTCGTAATTTAACGATATAATTATCATGAATGAAAAAAAGAGAGAAAAGGTATACGTCTATTTAAATACTGAAAGATTATATATACATATATATATATCTGTACGAACTGTGTCAAAAATTTAATCTCGTATTTTATACGTCAAAAAGTCAAAGAACAAAAAAAATAGTAAACGTATGTTCTCTGTCTTATTTAGGATCTTCTTATTAATCAATATCTTTATCGTTTGTTTTAAACGTTAGTTTAATTATTTTCATTCATTTACATTCGTTCCTTCAATTTTATCGAATTTTTGGATTTCGAGTATATCGGATTTAAAATCATCTAATCATTCGAATTAATTGTAAGTGACTTTATTGCTACTTTTGTTTTTAATATAGCAAATTATATATTACGCATTGCAATTACAGTAGAAGACGTTAAACAATATGATATTTTTTATATTCAGGTAACAATAATGTTAAATGTATTGCAATTAACGTTAAATGGAGAGAGAGAGAGAGAGAGAGAGAGAGAGAGAGAGAGAGAGAGAAAGAGAAAGAGAGAGAGAAAATAACTAGTAGAAAGACAAAAGCGGAACTCAACAAACAATCCACCTATCTAGAAGTATTCTAAGTGATGATCAAGCAAATGACACATATCCCGAGAACACCCGATTGGCATAGGAATTTAGAAAGGACGAAAACGAAGCTATCCGATTGTGGAAGGTTGGAAAGTGAGCCATGAACGTAGTTTATTTAAATATGTACGAGAGAGTATCAAAAACGAGTTCGCGTTTTTTGCCGTTTGATTTGCGTCTTCGCTCGTTCGACTCGAAAGTAATAACGCGAATAATTACGTAAACAAAAAAAAAAAAAAAAAAAAGAAAAAGAATAAACAAAGAGAAAAGGAAAAGAAAAACAAAAAAGGCGCAAATTTCATTCCACATTGTCTAATAATTATTGTCTATATGTTAGCCAAGTAAAAAACATTCCTGAAAGAAAGAGATTTTTTGTAGAATGAAAATGTGAAAACATTCTTGTTCATACGACGATGATCGTAGTTAAAATGTCACCATTCGTTTTTCTGAATCTCCTATCTTTCTCGGCATAATTACTTATCATCATAAAGTATGTCCTCCTCTGTTAGTACTTAATAATATACGGGTGATACCTATATACTTAAAAGAAAGACCGTGACGAATGTATGTACCGTGGCAAATCGATCTTTTATACTAATCATTGTCATACGCATAGGTACTAGATCGTTAAAGTATTCGAACATACTTTCTTAATATAATAACATTTTTTGTTGTTTTTTTCTTTTCTTTTTTTTTTGTTTTTTTTTTGTTTTTTTTTATATCGCACCACAACAAATTTACTTTTTTTTTTTTCTTTTTTTTTTTAAATAATGAATCCGTAGTAATACCACTGTGCAATATAAATAATTATCTCGAGATTATATAACATCGTACGACTATATATAAATCAATTATATAAATCTCTTATGTACTACCATGTAACACGATTATTCCACTTCTTACGATACTTTGTAATGACGTGCATAAAGAGTCGTCAGAATCATCGTTTACAAGATCTGATCGAGAGTTAAGGTGACTAAGTGTCAATGGCACGATATGTCAATAGGAAAAAGAGACATCATCATAGATTATTTTATTTATAATGTATAACGTGATAAAATCGATGATAGGGATCAATCGTAAAGAAAAACTTACAAGAAGGTTTACATTTTTATGACTCTCTCTCTCTCTTTCTCTCCTTCTCTCTCTTTCTCTCTTGGAAGGACGTCAAACTTATAGAAAACAACTGGCCAAAAGGCCGAAACAGATCGGTGATCTTCGGCAAGAAAAGAGTCAACGCGTTCAACGATGATGGGAATGAGAAGAAGGAGTAGGAAACCAAAGTAGAAGGAGAAGAAGGTTGAAGAGTAGAGGAGGGAATAGAGAGAGAAGACTAAGAGAAAGGAGAAGGGATAAAGGCGGGTGTAAAAGGTGCCGGTTGACGTCACTGGACAGGCTCGCTCGTTTCATTCGTCGTATGTACCTATTACATTCGCTTAGCAAAAGCGTTCGCAGTTTCGCGACGTTTCGTCGACGTCGTCGTCGTCGACGCGGCGAACGCGCGAGACCTGTGTGTCTCGATTCATTTTAAAACAAAATTCTACGATTCAAATTCGAAAATATACGTGAGAAAAAAAAGAGAAAGAGAGAGAAAGAGGGAGAGAGTAAAAAAGAGAGAGAGAGAGAGAGAGAAGGACTCAGTCTAAAAGATCAAGCGAGTGGCGGGATATTTAAAATTTAAATTCACACGAGCGACATCTACGAGTAACGCCGGTCGATCAATCTACCACGTGTTCGCGTCTCTTATAAGAAATTCAAACATTTTTCTTCTCAATTGAGTGAGGATTTTTTGAAAAAAAAAAGACCAAATAAATAAACAACTACACAACGATATAAAAAATTCTGAATAGGATGAAAATGATAAGTTGAAAAAATAGTGTGTGCTGTTTCTTTCTTGTTGGTGAATTTTATAACACCGTTTGTGGTCATCAATCGGATAAGAGAAGACAGAAAGAAGATCGAGAGAAAGATAGAGAGAGAGAGAGAGAGAGAATCATCGTCATCGTCGTTGGTTTCGTGAGGGAATGCGCTAATTGATCGGCCGTCTACGTTGAAAGATCGACGTCATTTCCAGCGGAAAGACAATGAAAGCTGTGCGCAAAAGCGTGCGTCCGGACGGGACGATCGGTGATTAGTGACCGGTAAGAGGATGCGAATTTTCCAACATCCGATCGCGTGTCGACCTCGTTTCGGACGATATTCGATCTGTATGTCTTGTGTATAGGTGTATTCAAGTATTTTATGGGTCGAGCTATGCATGAAAAAAAAGAAAAAAAGAAAGACACGAAATACCACGTACCAGTAAAAATCAATGATTCAAGAAAACTTCGCTTTTTCTTTCGATCACTTCGATCGTTCGAGAATGCGAACGACAATGCGTTATCTTTTCACTTTCAAATACATATAATACGCTTGCATACGTTACCTAGAAATATCTTTCGAATATAAGTACAATACTTTTTCGAAATATAGTAATGACAATAAGCTTCGAAGGCTTATCAGTTTATTTTTTTTTTCGTTTCTATATGTATTTGCATTCAAATCGAAAAAAGAAAATGTTATTATACGATCGTGGGAAAATAAAAAAAGAAAAAATATAAAGGAAAAGAAAAGAAAAACACAAAGAAACAAATATAAAGCATTATCTTACAAAATTTCTTCTTTACTCGGGAAGTTTCAGGGACAAACGTTAGTTGACTGATGAGCACACGCCAATCAGAATGTGTGTACATACGTAAGACGACGTTAACCTGATCCAGCGTGACGCACACGTGAGCGATTATAACTATAGATAGTATTCATATCTATGATTGTACCACGTATCTACATGATATAGATAATGAAATGTTATAAATTATTGTTTAATATTGTTGATGATTGTCTTACGATGATTAAGAATTAGACGAACAATTTGAAAAAAAAAAACAAAAAAGAAAAAAAAAGAAAAAGAAAAGGAAAAGCAAAAAAGAAAAAGAACACAAGTAGATAATGCACATATCTACAATTTCATACAAAAAAAAAAAGAAAAAAAAAGAAAAGATAAAGAAAAAAAATATAACATCATACGTCATGATAAAACATTTTGTTTAACTTTAATTAAATGTTTTTTTTTTTTTACGTATTCAACGTAGATAAACGTTAATATGTATGTACTTGAAAACATATTTACATAGGTGAAATAAAGTGAACTTGAAGTGAGAGAAAGAAAGGAAAGGGACATCGGGAACACGTAACTATTAGAATTGCAAATGATGTTCCGATTTACATATAGAGAGTAAAAGCAGTAAAACGTGTAAAAGGGGGAAACGATACTCGTAAGAAAAGTGGGAAAATGGAATATTCATAAGTCGAAAACAATGAGAAGAATTTTGATCATAATATATTCATTGAAATTGATTAAATCACCAATCAATCAATATCATTTATTCAATAATTTTTTTTTTTTTCTTTTTTTTAGATTCTTATCGTTTTACCGTTAGAATACAAATGTTCTTTCTTTTCTATTCTTATTTGTTTAATGTAATATTTATTTTTTATGTCATTAGTCTTGCATTAATAAGTTATCTATATTTAGTCCAATACAAATACAGACGATTAAAAACGATTAAAAAATGTTACACATAGATTTGAAAAAGAGACAGTTAATAAAATACTAATTAGAAAAATAATTCGATTTGACACAGAGTTAAAGTAATCATTTTTTTCTTATCGTTAAATGAGAATTTTATTAAATAAAAATTTATGAATGAAACACGATCTCTTTTTTTTTCTTCTTTTTTTTTTCTTCTTTTTTTTTTCTTCTTTTTTTTTTCTTCTTTTTTTTTGCCCATTCTTGCTCGATGTTCCGTATTTCATTATAAAACTACTTAATGTTTAATTTAATAGTAAATTTTTTACTACAAAACGACAAAGAAAAAAGAAAAGAAAAAGAAACTACATTCTTTTTTAAATTATTTCACATTTCATAATCAGGAATCTATTATCAATGGAAAAAGAATTTATCTTTAAGTTATTACTTAATCACGATCCTGGTCTTTCTCCGTAACGATGATGATAAACGACATATACATCCTTTTGTTGTTATATATATATATATTTTTCTTTTCTATATCTTTATCCTTATTGAAAAGTTACTTAAAAAAAAATTGTTTCTGAAAAATATCGTTAAAATTCTCAACTAGACCTTTCCTTTCTTTTTCTTTTCTTTTTTTTCCCACGCATTATACACAACGATAAGAAGTTATCGTCGTCGTGCATTCAAACGCATTAGCTTGGCAACTGTGACAGAAGGAAAGTTTCAAGGTCCGTGTCGCTTTCGCACGTCGAGATTTATCTGAGAAGTCACGATGTGATCGCGCGAGAGAACACGACGCGTGGCCTCGTAAATGTATATGTGAGTTCGCTCGCGCGCGCACGTTATCCCCGCCATAAGAGGTAAACGCCATGGCATCCGTTGGCAACGAGATCTCATGCAACGGGCGCGAATCCGATACAGTTGCGAGTACGACGCGCTTACGTGCGTCCGTCGTCCCTTAAAAAGCCGAGAGAAAATCAGAACGTCGGGTAGAACCGATTCGAGTAATACTCTATTTCATCTCATAGATATCATATAGTCTATGTGTCTAGATTAAAATATAGATACTGTGGAATGATAAATATCATCTTAAGTGAGTCTAGAATGAGCTAAGTCCTCTGATTTTTTTTTTTCATTTTTTTTATTTATTTCTTTTTTTTTTTACTGTATATTGGAGAAATTAGTGTGCCCGTTTGAAGCATAGGCAGAATTAGGAACAATATTAGAGGGGAGAGGGCTTTCTTTTTCTTTAAAAGCGATGAAGAATTTGTAAATTATTTTTTTAGTCCAAATTTAAAAAAAAGAAAAAAACAGAAAAGGAAGAAGAAAAAGAACGATTAACTATAGATATGCATTTGATAAATTCGCTTTGTTTTACATATAATATCATGAAAATTAACTTGATCTTAGAATAAGTTCCATTCGTTTGAAAATCTGTTATTAAATTGTCAGTGTATTGTAAAAAAAATTCAATTTTGATGATATTTACAGGGTTGATAAAAAAAAAAAAACTAGTTTTACGAGACTTATAGGTATATTCATATTATTTTATTTTTTTTATTACCTTTTCTTTTCTTTCTTTTTTCTCATTTTGTATTCACTATCTTTGCTACAAATTCTTTCAACAATTCGTTTTTTTGCTCTAAAATTTACGAGGCTCGAATAATGTCTCGTAAAATGTTCGAGACATTTCACGAATTTAACTTTCAAAATCAATGAATAAGTTTTACGAGATAGTCGAAAAGAAAAGGAAAAAAAGCTGAGAAACTAAAGTTTTACGATAAATGATAGTCTATCAAAAAATATGTAAAGATTCCGGAAAAGCTTCTACCTTGGTTATAAATAAAAATGCTTTTTATCTCGGCGAAGGGATCTCTTTTTCTTCTATTCTTCTTTCTAATCCTCGGTGTGCTTTCATGCACGTGATTACGCGTATCAATGGATTCTGAGAAGAATGCTACGCGTAGCTATTGCAACGAAATATCTTTCGATATCTACTACGTCAATCGAATCATACGTTTTTCTTTTTCCTCCATTATTTTCTAATAAAATTAAAATGACATCGAGAGATGCCTGCTGACATTTAACGAAGATAAAATAAAAAAAAAGGAAACTCCATAATCATAATTCTATTCATAATTATAAATCTCTTGCGAATCTTTTTTTTTTCTTTTTATATTTAAACATATATATATATATAGAAATTATTATTTAAATATAAAATATATATATATAAAATGCACATTATTATATAGTTTAACTGTCCATCATCTTTTTAGCATGATAAAATATTTCTCCCTTTCTTTTTTTTTCTCTCTCTCTTTCTCTCTTTCTCTCTCTGTTTCTCTTTCTGAAATTAACGTCAACGAACTTTTAATCGGTACAGAGTCGAAGGACGATAGGATAATCCTGCAAAAAGAAGAAGGGACAGTAGAAGCTGCCGAGAACGAGAAAGCAAATGCAATACGAACGAGTCGAAGCTATGGCGGATCACAAAACTATATCCTTACCTAGTAACGATGATAGCGGCTCGACTATGCGTGGTGATTTCGATGAGCGTTCAAGACGCATTTTATACTGACGTTCGAAACGAAGGAAATAAAAAGGAGGTAGTGAAAAAAGAAGAAAAAAGTTCTCCTTTGGGAATCAAGCAACAAAATCATTGATCGTGTAAACCTGAGACGCGAAACAAAGAAAAATATGTTGAATAGAAAAATTATCAAAAGTTTGAACGTAACGATGAAATTGACGTCGTGAAAAAGATAAAAAAAAAAAAGAGAAAAAGAGAAAAAGAGAGAGAGAGAGATATATATATATATATATATATATATATATATATAGAAAGAGTGTGTGTGTGTGAAAGAGAGAGAGAGAGAGAGGGGGGAGAGAGAGAGAGAGAGAGAGTGAGAGAATGGAGGAACCACAAAAACTTTTTCGTTTACCGGGTACGATCGAAGAAGAGGAAGAAAGAGATCCGGAAGCGCAAGCTCACGTAGCCACTGTAGGAGAAAATCCAACGAGACCAGAATCACCTTTGCTCGGCCAAAAAGGCACCGGCGGCACTTTATCAAGTCTACCGAGAAACGTCACACTTGTCAGAGTCAGCACTCAAAGTAGCAGCATAGGTGGCGGCGTCGGTCGGCAAGATTCCACCAGGTATGTAAACATATAATTTTCTTTTTCCCCTCTTTCGATACTTAAAGATCACTTTCGATTAAAAAGATCACTTTCATTAGATCCGTTTGACTCGTTATTCGAGAGAAAAGAAATAAAATAGATCGTGTAAATGTTTAACTGCGATTTCATTTTCCTTTCGTTAAAGATCTATTAAAATAAGAGATAATATTCGATTAATAAACATTGGATTATTACACAAATTACGGGAGATAAATGATTATTTATTCGTTCTTTTATTACATCAAAAATAAAATCTTTTTTCGACGAGTTAACTCCATTCACTTTCTTATCAACAACTTAATACCTTCTATAATTGATATAATTTAAAAGTCACAGACTCGTATACATATTGTTTTAAGTATCATCTTATTTTATTTGACAGAAGATATAAAAAATATTTTTCAATATTTATTTATACTCAGTTTAATATATAATTATACGAATATAAGTAGTACTATAACTTTTCATATTAATATAATTTTTTTATAAACGTGATAAAGAAAATTATATTATTAGTGAATTAAGTTGGTCCGATATCGAAAAACTCATCCTTCTGAGACCCATATACAAATATATTCATAAATATTTCTATGGTTTATCAACTTGAAGACTCATATAACATTTTCTATAGCAATAAAATATTTTCTTATTTCGTATAAATCTATCAATCATTTTTATGTATGTGACATGGCATCCAGAAAGTTAGAACTAACATAAATTCCACGACGATACATTCACCTTCGTTGTAAATGAAGAAGCAATCGATTCGATGAATAATAGCCGTATATCTTCCTCATATTTGTAAGAAATCGCACCGTTCAAGGTCGTGCACTTTCGAAAACAGGCATCGTTCGCTTCTAAAAACGGGTTCTACCGGTGCGTTAGAAAGAATAATTATCATCTCCGATCGCCAAGATGCTTCTTACTTGTAAGTTTCTTATAGATGGTACATAAGTAAATACGCTTTCTACACGGAAAGAACGAAAACAATGAATTAAGGTGTTAATTTGGACGGGCGCCATCTAATATAATTTTGTTCTTCTCCGAAGAAACCAAAATAACTGAGAGAGTTGCAAAACAATTTGGCAAAATTAATTTTCCAAAGTCAATTTCAATAAAAATAATTATTATACATTATTATTATTTCCTTTTTTTTTCTTTTTATTTTTTTAATTATTTAATTTAACAATTAATATTTGATTCTTTTAAATAAATAGTGAAATTTCGATAGATTAGAAAATTTTTCTCTCCATATATCCGTAATGTAAAATCATTATGAAAATATTTCTTTTATTTTACCATTATTCACGTTATATTAAATCCTTCCAAATTTTCTCGACAACAGTCTCTTCGATAAAAAAAAAAAAAAAAAAAAAAAAAAAACAGCGTAAAAAACGTCGCATTTTGCAATGAACCTTCTCGTTGATTAATCGAAATATTCGATATAAATAATCAATAGGACGATTATTTTATATTTTATATAAGATTGCTTCAAGTTCGTAGGAAAATGAGTTCCACACTTTTTCGAAACGTTTATCGTTTGTAATTACTTATTACGAAATATGATTTATCGACTGTGTCTTTTTAATTACTTAACTGCATACAAATGTATGTGTATATATATATATATATATGTATATGTACTTGCATCTATGTATCCGTGTATTAGTCGCATAACAGCATATCGATAAATGAGTCTTTTTATGGCGTGCACATTTCTACACCAAATCTATCATATTTTTCAATGATGACAACGATCTATTTGCTCTTTGATCATAATTCATGTTTTGTCAAACTGTCTGATGCGACAACGACAATGATATAGCGACATATATAACGTAAAAGATCTTACAAGAGAAGGAAAGAGTTTCATCGATTCCTGTCATATAGTAGGACTTGTAAAATTCATCTTCATTGTGTTTGTTTCATAGAATTTCTCATTATTCTAACAATTTGGAATGATAAAACTTATCTAAGATAATTAATGAAAAGAATTTTTCTTTTTTTTTTTAATTTTTTTTTATTTACTCAAATATTTTATCTAAACGATAATCATTCGCTGTACACATTTCATTCTTTACATTCGAATAATTAATATTATTCGATTAATAATTCGAACGTTAAAAACATTCATTATAAGAATTTAATTCAATGACAGTAATATTGTATAATAAAACGTCGAAATTGCATGCGTCAATTTGAATCATAGATATATTTAAAATTATTTAATAGCTATTATATTTTCGTAAATAATAATTAATATGAATGACGAATGAATCGTTAAAATGTCTTACGTTAATCGGATAAATTCATAAACGAATAACAATATATTCGTTTGGAAGATATTTTGTTGATAATAATGTAACTCTATTTTTAAATTCTATTTTTAAACTTTTTCATTCAAGGTTTATAATTCGTATACCTCGCGGTCGTCCTAAAGGTCACCGGAGGCAGATCAATCTGCGATCATAATCGTGCTTAATCGTGGAAATTTGCGGCAATCCACGGATATCAGATATCTCATTTCCTGGAGGTAACGTGATAGAACCTCGTCATAATGCTTTACGTATTCGTTACATGAAAAATCTTACGTTTTAAAATGAATTAAATATCGACGTAACAAATATATAAAATTTTATATAAAAAAATATATAAAATTAATTATTAATCGCGATATATCTAATGACAATTATGCAACCAAATGTTTTCTCATGCTCCTTTTTTGCTCATATAATATTCCCACAAAAAAAAAATCCTAAGAAACAAATTTCAATTTTTAACAGAACTATAAAAACGTCTTTAATGCAAGATTAAAATATAAAGATAAAATATAAATATAATATTTCGATAAAAAAAAAAAGAAAAATCCTTATTTTTGATCAGTTATTCATAGGTATATTATAACAGTATAATCGAAAGTTAAAGTCAAAGAACGAATGTAGTGTAATAACTGTATATTGTGATTAGATATAAAATGGCACGCGTCCGATATGATACAAGGTATTATATCTCCGTAACGTTAACCACAGATCGAAACGGCCATAAACCGGTAATCTAGTTATCGACTTAACGTCTAATCGTGCGTGTTTACTAGCACGTATCAAATTACTAAGACGGACGAGACACGATTAATGGGTTTGCCAGGCTGTGTCCACCGCCACCTGGTCAATGTATGTTAACTGTAGTATAATTTGAACTAGAGAAGGGGGAAAAAAAAAAAAGAAAAAAGAGAAAAGAAAAAACGAACAACAATGTTATAACAATATATAAAGTAAATTAAAAAAAGATGGATTGATATGCATTTGGTTTTATATTATAATATAAAAAGTGACGCGAACGATCGTTCATCATCACCTACGATCAAGTCTTCTGGAATGAAAATTTTATCAGTCTTCGCAACCTCTCGACTCTCGTCCGGTCTCGTTAGTTTAATTAAAAGCTTGTTATCGAACTCGTAACATCGCACGGCCACGGTAGAAGAGCTCGCGATAGATCTCGTTTCGTTCGACAGTAAAACTCATGGACAATAACATCAACTTGGTGAATTTTAAATCTGTGAAAGAGAAAAGATATTCTAAAATCCATCGTGTGCCAAGTTATGGAAAATAACGAGAAACTAAATCTAACTGAGTCCCAAAAGACGATACAAATCGTAACATTAGAATCGAAAACAAAGTCTCTAAGGAATCGAGCTGTACCTGTAAAAAGAGATGCCTGGTTGGTTCTTCTTGAATGAGTTAAAGGAAAATTTTTATTTTTTTTTATTAGATATAGATCTTGAATGTCGATGTTCATTTTTTTTGTTTTGTTTTCGTTTTTTTTTTTTTTTTGTTCTTTTTTTATCTATATTCGTTACTCGATTTATTTCTTTTCATTTCATTTGATTTCATTTCATTTGTAAGCCCTATACTTCAATAATAAATATCTTCGCGTTTTCGTAAAATTAATTTTTTTAACATATTTGCCCAATCTTAAATCATTTGAAAACATTGTTCCTTAATAATTATTAAAATTTATTTGGTAGAAGAAATGTCATTGATTATATATCTATGTTTACTGAAAACGCACCTTTTTTTTTCTTTTTTTTTATATATAACATTACTTCTTATCATTACTATCATTACATCAATCAAAGTCAACATAAATTGTCAAAAAGTAATATTTATGATTTCTATAATAAAATTTGGAATCCGTGAAATTGATGGATTTAGTAAATCGAGCGTTACAAATATTGATTTATATTAATACTTTTAAAAAGATACCCAATGTTTTATTAAAATTAATATTATTTCAATATGGATGATTTTAATTCAATGCACATTTCTCATGAGATCTTTATGTTTTAGAGCTAAAAATAATTCGAAAATAATTCGGTTTTCTTTCTCTTTAATTCAATCGATAGATTTACATATAAAATGTACTTGGTATATTTCGTCGAAATATCGTTTTCTCATTTTTAGAATTCTCTTATTCGTCTATTTCTCAAATCCGTTATGTCCATCAAAATTTTGTTACGACAAATTACCGTCATTTCTATTACAGCGGAGATATATATGGTTGATTTCTTTTTTTAAATATTTGACATTAATTATTATAGTTGGTATATAAGATTTGGAAATAATATAACAAAAGTTTTATTCTAAATAATTAAAATTTGTTGGACATAACGGATTTTGGTTCTGTGGCAACAGATTTCTGGATATAACAGGTTTTGAAAGTGTTTACAGTATCAACATAATATATAGAATGTCCCATTTTAGAACAATATGATCAAATATCTTCGATCCCGTTGGTTTTTAAAAATCTAACAAATAAAAATTGTTAGATTTTTAATAAGTAAATGTAATATGTATCGCAATTATTTCATAATGGTTTTAATTCATAAAAGTTATTTTTTTATAATGGAAATCAATATTTTAAGCATAACAAAAGTTATAGATAATATCAATACGAATCTAACGAGCACTTATACTGTACATTTTCTTCGATATTTTGTCGAGTTACAACATCTTGAAATTTAACAAACTATGTTATTGTACAAGAAATTATTATATAAAAATAGGACATAACGGATGTTGAAAAAGTATTAGTCATATTGCAATAATAGTGCATTAGATATAACGGCTTTTGTTGCAGTAAAATGGTACTGGACATAACAGGTTTTGGCACTGTTCATAACAGACATAACATGATTTAAAACTGTACTCAACTTTTAACTCTCTCTTTTTCTATGACAAAAAATATATAGTTTCGCCTCATTTAACAGATGTCACAATAATCTTTAATTTCGATTTTTGTTATACATATCGGTTTTCGTAAATCGACGATTTAATTAAATATTATATTTATTTTACTCAATCGAAGCTGAAAAGAAAAAGAAAAATAAACACAAAACAAAAATATAATAATAATAATAATAATAATAATAATAATAATGACAACAACAACAACAACGCAATAATGTAACAATTATAATAATATTAATGATAATGATCAATAGCATAGATGATAGCAATAGTTACGTTAGTTTGTAAAGAAACTAAAGTAAAACATAAAAGTAAAAGGATAGTTTGGTAATAATATGATGAAATTTTTGATGTTAAAGGTTAGAACATAAATCATTATCTTCAACGTTCGCTTTTTACTAACTCTAGTCGGGGAGAAAGGGGGGGGGATATCATTTTTATATGTAGAATCAACGATTTTACAAAGCTTGCCAAGTACGATTCCCGATAACGAGATGACAAGACGATGATAAGACATGGTTTTCTCAGTCAGTCGAAAGTAGCGTATGAAACGTCACGTTTCGAGCTCGACAGCAGTTTTACTTTTAACAAGGCGATCGTAATTTTCATCCGACGAGCGTGAAAATATTTTATCTTTTCTTGTCTTTTCTTTCTTCTTTCTATTTCCTCCTCTTTCGAAGGAAATTATTTACATTTGACGCGAGTGAGAAAAACAATCTCTAAGTTATTATATGTGAGCAATAATTTGTGTTTTCTGTGTTTATCGTGCTACGAAACGTTTACAAAACTCGAATTTAAAATTATATAAATTCATTTAAAAAAAAAAAAAATTAAAAAAAAATAGATTAATACTAAATTTTATTATTTCTATTCGCTTACGAAGAAAAGAAAAAATCATCACGAAAATTGTTCTGACATAATTTTCTTTAAAAATCCAAGTCGAAAAACAATCAAACGGCTCTTTTTTTTTTTTTAAATTCAACGTATTGACATATGATATAATACTTTTAATTATAAATGCGATCATCTCGAATAATCTGTATTCGCTGATATCATTTAAATACGACTGAGAATATATTACTCTTTTGCATTTTCGCGGATGAATGCGTGATTTAAATGCGAATTAATTAGCATTGATTTCTTCTCTCTCTCTCTCTCTCTCTCTCCCTCTCTCTCCCTCTCTCTCTCTCTTCCTCCTCTTCAGTTTTTGTCTTTCTCATTCGATAAACGTGACTTTTGTCGAACGACGTGGAAATTATCAAAATAAAATAGCCGAGTTGTTTTTTTATAGTTAAATTAAAATAAAAAAATAAATAAAAATGAAAAAACTCTCTCAAAAAGCATAGAAACTAAGCAAAGCGAAAAAAAAGAAAAGAAGGAGACCGTTTGAAAAAGGGGGATCGACATGTTTAACGTGACGTAAGCATATGATCAGCTTTTTTTTCGCAAATGAAAAGAGCAAAGTGTAGTGTTTAGTGACCGATAAGTGGAAGAACAAGGCGGTTAGGCACGTACGTATATATATAAGACATCCTGCGTCGATATTCAATGCATCAGTAGATGTTTTACTAGCTACATACTCGGTATTTGTCGTTCTTTATCTTCTTTCGTCGTCGCGTCGATTTTTTTCATCGATTTCTCTCAATTAAAATAACATTTATTCATGGCAAGAGAAATAGTGTTGTTAAACTTATAAAGAAATTAAAAGATAAAGATAGGAAAAAAGAGAAAAAGAAAGAGAAAGAGAAAGAGAGAGAGAAAGAGAGAATGAGAGTGTGAGAAGGAATAAGACGGAAGAGAAAAAAAATAAAAATAAGTCGTCGTGGATATAATCGATATCTCAAAGCGATTATTCATTCGATTATGATCGCTATCATAATCGATAGAAAAAAGATCGGTGACATAAAGAAATGATCGAGTTTTACGAAAGTGACATTTCGTTATCTCCTCGTTTTGGATTCAAGGGCATTATGACGACTGACAAGAAGAAATAATACTGATAACCCATTTCCATCGTGCTCGATTAAAAATATTGATTATATCTACGAACAATTATATCTTATGTCTACGAGTTTCAAAAGAGAAAAAGAAGAAAGAAAAGAATGAGAAAATTGGCGAACTAAAAACTGTGGCTACATCGAAAATATCTTTTTTTTTCTCTCTCTCTCTCTCTCTTTTTTTTTGGTTTTTTTTTTGCATATTTTAGATATATTGTTGTTCAACGGGAAAAAAAAAAGAAAATACAAAGACGAACAAACGAAGTTTCGGACTTTTCATTTCGATACGCGATAAATTCCGACATCGTTGGAAAAGGGCAAGAGAATTTAAAGGAACGATGTTCGATCGCTTTCGTAAAGGAAATATTCGAGAATGAAAGATTTTGAAGAAAAATCATTGAAGATAAACGGAGGAGGTACGAAGAGTCCAAGTTCTAACGACGACAAAAGTCCATCACTGGAATATGGAGAAGAACAGAAGCTTTTACCACCTAATTCACCTTCCTCGATAATCGTCGTATCCAAGAGTCCGAATCTGTCCTTCAGAAGCAGGTATAATTTAAAAAAAAAAAATTAAATAAATTAAAAAAAAAAAAGAAAGATTTAATTTATCGAATTAAATCCTATCGATCGACGAGAATTTTATTTATGTACGTATTATTCATACTTAAGTCGAAGCAGCGATGTCTCGAACATCATCGCGGATTTATTTTGTAAATATGTATATGCATTTTTGTCCATTATCTGCTGTCGTCGTAATAAATTAATCTTCGGTCATGATTTGCCTTTACGATGGACGATTATAACACGTTTCTTACATGCTTTGTTTATAAATATCTTTTTTTTTTTTTCGATACTTACTAAGAAACATCGTTTTATTCGACTGCAAGAAAAAAATGTTAATTGTTCGACCGTTCAATCTGAATCAGTTTTTTTTTTCTTATTTTTTTGTTTATTTGTTTAGAAACACACTCTTATCCATAACGATTCGATCATCTTGCATTATTCGATTGTCTGTTACATTAATGAAACTCATGATTATATATATATATATATATATATATATTTATATATGTCTTATGCTCGTAATCCTAATTTCTCGAACGAAACATATCAAAAGTAACTTAATATTTTATTGAATGATATTATGACTTGCATTTTTTTTTTAAAGAAGAAGAGAAAGAAAAAAGAAACAATTTTTCGTTGGAATATCTCTCTTTCTGTGTTTTCAACTATTTTTCTTATCGAAAAGCGACAGACGCGATAAGAAATGATCGTAGATTTGATAAGTAGCTTATGATGACAAATTCATCGTGTAAGACTTAGATAACCATCGAGCTCATGTAACACTTGCAAAAAAAAACTTACCTACGTAGTTCTCTTAATGCAATTTTTTTTTTTATAAAAATATTCAACGAAACTTACAAACTTGTCGAAGATAATATTCGAGTAACTTTGAGCTTCACGATAAATGTAGATATGTAATTAAACAATAAATACAATAAATCTGTTATTTATTTTGAAAACTAACAGTGGATGTTCTCAATGATATATCTTTTGCTTGTAAATATTTTCTAAAAGATAATAATCTCTCTCTCTCTCTCTCTCTCTCTCTATATATATATATATATATATATATATATATATATATGTATTTCCATCTTTAGCATTTAAAAGATGTCTCAATGTTATCTTAAAACATTTTTGCATTCTTTTACATTATTATTATTATTTACTTCTTCTTTTCTTTTTTAAATTATTAAAAATAATCGTAGAGTAATCTCTTCGTTTATCTATTTATTTCCTTATTCGTTCGATGATAGATTTTGAGACACCCTGTACACAACACGGGGCTGTCTTTCCCCTTGTTATAAATAATAAATTTTCTTCTTTCTCTCTCTCTTTCTCTCACTCGCTCTTCGCGTGTACGACTTTATATCCCGGACATGCATCACGATATACGCTGATTAGGTCAATGAAATAATTCTCATAATCGTATCACGTGCGGTTTCAGACTTAAAAAGCAATGTAACAAGAGAGGGGAAGATCCTCAAAAGAAATTCGGCTATAATAGAGTGACGAATAGAAATAAAGAGAGAAAGAAAGAAAAAAAAAGAAAAAAAAGAAAGAAAAAAAGAAAGAAAGAATGAGAGAGAAAATGTAATGGTAAAACGGGAAGGAAAGAGAGATCGGTGAGTTGACGAGTCCACAGTGTGTCGTCGACTCGCGGCGGCTGATTTACGCGTGGCAATAAATAAATTGGTAGATAACGGTTACTCGGTTATCGTTCAAAGTCAAAATGGCGACTTCCTTTTTGTCGTACGAAAGGGAGACCCGAGACTCTCGCTCGGATCATTGCGCTGAGAGGGCGCGCGCGCGCACGAGATATACCACCGTTGATCGTCTTCATTCGCGAAACCATGTGCTCTCTTCGTTGACAACAAACGAACAAACAACAGACAAAAAAAAGACCATTCAAAACATATCTTTATCATAGAAATAAATAAACGCTCAACGTGAAAGAAATTTTGATTAAATTTTTCTATAAAAAAAGAAAAAAAAAGAACAAGAAAGGAAGAAAGAAAAAAAAAGTGCAATAATTAAATTATGTGATGATCCTGGTAGATTTATATGTAATTCTTTTTTTTTTAATCATTTTTTCAAAGTTGTTCGACCTAATACTCGAAGACTTTGGAAATCGAATCGAATCGAATGATTTACAAGATTCAGTGCTTTTCAAATTTACGAGTTTAAAGTGCAAGAACGATGACGTACAATGCGAAGAGAATCATCGTAAGTAAAAGTCATCGATTAAAATTGATTTTCCTTTAATGATCATAAAAAGATATCAAATAAATTTCTTCGAAGTTCCTTTTTTTCTTTTTTTTTTTCTTTTTCATTGTATATATTTAGCTATCTTGAATATTCATTAAAAATTATTAAAATCATAATGAAACGTCGATTTTTACGATAAAATGGCGATTTTATGAATCTCTAAACAGTATATAAAACTAAAGACGACTAAATTCTACAAAATTTCAAAATTATTCATTTATATTATTTACCTATTTTATATATTCCAAAATTCAAAGCAACTCAATCTCTAAAAAATGCTAGAATGCATTAAGATTCAGATATAAAAAAAAAACAATTTGCGAAAAATAAAATAAAATTTCAATATACAAAGGAACTTTCTGAAAGTATCTGAAGAAACAAACAGAAAGCGAAAGAGAAAGAGAGAGAGAGAGAGAGAAAGAGGGAGAGATAAAAATATTTTTTCGCCTCTATCTTAAGAATAGTTGGCGTAAATACGAGCACTGAAGATGCGATACGCGGATGATTAACATATCCATGAGTAAGAAAAAAGAAACAGAAAGAAAAAAAAAAATAATAAAATGCGATTAATAGCGAAAGAAGACAAAAGGCATTTTGTCGCGAGTGCTTCCGAGTAATTTACGTTCAATGAATTGTCTTCGGTATGGCGATCGGTCTACAAATAGAACTTATTACGTCGTTAACTTATAAAATTTAATCTTCCCTAGCGTTCTACTTCCAACTTTTCAATATGTTTCATGTTGAAAATTTGACATGATACAACATTATCACGATAATCGTACACAATTGTTCTTCTTGCATTATTAAAAGGAAGAATCGAAAAGTGTTGTTATGAAAGAAACATGGACTGTTTGTATTCTTTTTTCGTAAATAATGATCACTTAGGCTAAAGTATAATTTTTCGCTAATTAGTCACGATGCAAGAATGATTCATCTTTTGCATATCCACTTTGTAATGTGACATTAACAACGAGAACATACACGAGAGAATCGATAACGAGATCGTTGAGATTTGTTATTCAAATCTTAACCACTCAAAGAACCTGTTATGCGTCTTCTCCACAAAAGTCGGCTATTCTGGTTGCACCATAAAAAAGAAAAGAAAAGAAAAAAAAGAGAGAAAAGAAAAAGAAAAAAAGAAAGAAAAAAAAAAGAAAAAAGAAAACCTTAGCCAACGTAAGTACGTGTATTGTATTGGAATTTTGTCGTTCTTTTAATCCTTTTCGTTGACATCAAAATTATCGCTGAACATCGAACAAATTGCAAATTAAAATGCGTAATATATCAAAGATAAGTTCGTGATGGATACGTTCGTTGCAACGCAATTCTTCTCTATTTTTTATCTTGACGTTAGACATGAACGTAAAAAATGTATACAAGGCATTCGATTTATAATGAATAATACATTGAAACTATTGAAACGCAGTATCTTAAATCGATGTTGGCACGATATTAATCTAAGTGGATTTGTTTAAGACTTCCCCGATATTATTTTACATCGACATCATTTAACCATATTAACTAGCGAAATTATAAACCCAAGCAAATTATAAATCTCTATCCCAGACATAATGAGTTTCGTAAAGTTTATTCGAATCTTATTGATGGGAAAAATTTTAAAAAACAAATTTAAAGAAAAAAAGGGATTTAAAATCCCTTCCTCCCCTCCCCAATAATTGTTATACGAACCATATTCATAAGTAGTACGAACAGCACTATTCTAAAATTTATACGATTTATGTTTCAGGAGCCGATACAGGGCAGGACCAACACGGAAATTACGCCGTCGAGCGGTACTAAAAAACGGAGATTGCAATGTATTGCAATCACGAATATCTCGAAGGTCCTTGCGTTTCCTCCAGGACATATTCACGACCCTGGTAGATACGCAATGGCGATGGACATTGCTCTGTTTCGCTTTAAGCTTTCTACTCTCTTGGTTGGGTTTCGCGGTGATCTGGTGGCTGATCGCATTCACTCACGGTGATTTCGAGGAACGTCACTTACCACCGTTTCAAGTTGAGAACAATTGGACACCGTGCATCTACAATATCTTCTCTTTCACAAGCTGCTTCCTCTTTAGCATCGAGACACAGCACACGATCGGTTACGGTAGCCGATCAACAACCGAGGAATGTCCGGAGGCAATCTTCGTAATGTGCATACAGAGCGTCGCCGGTGTTATGATACAAGCTTTTATGGTTGGCATAGTTTTTGCGAAGATGAGTAGGCCAAAACAGAGGACGCAAACCCTTCTGTTTTCAAAAAATGCAGTGATTTGTCAACGGGACGGTGAGCTCTGTCTGATGTTCCGTGTTGGTGACATGAGAAAGAGTCATATTATTGGTGCAGCTGTGAGAGCCCAAATGATAAGATCAAGGACAACGAAGGAAGGTGAAATCTTATCACAGAATCAACATGAATTAGCAGTGGGCACCGACGGACAGAACGGCAACCTCTTTTTCATTTGGCCGACGACGATCGTTCACAAGATTAACGCGGAATCGCCTTTCTATAATCTTTCAGCTGAGGACATGCTCACGGAAAGATTCGAAGTGGTTGTCATATTAGAGGGTACCATCGAATCGACCGGTCAAACCACTCAAGCAAGATCCAGCTATTTGCCTCAGGAGATACTCTGGGGTCATAGATTCGAACCAATGGTGATGTATTCGAAAGAAAGGCAAGGTTACGAAGTGGATTATTCTCTCTTCGATAGCACCACGCAAGTCGATACTCCCCTCTGCTCTGGTAGAGAGCTCGCAGACTTTTACAGGGTTCAGGATGAGATTCGTCAAGGGAACAGTAAGTACTTTCTTATTTCTATTTTGCTTCAAAATCTAACATGATTTATAGATAGATATGTCTTTCTCACTCACTCTTTCTTTCTCTTCCTCTCTTTCTCTTGCTTTCTCTCTCTCTTTCTCTCTCTCTCTCTCTCTCTCTCTCTTTCTTTTTCTCTCTCTCTATGCAAACGATTTTCCCTAGGACCGATAGCTTGCTTTTAACCTCATGTTAATTCATTTTCAAACAAAAAAGAAGAAAATAATCGAGTACGTCTTGCGTATTGCTTTCACATTAACGTTTATTATCGCACGCTCGCTTTCACTTTTAATCTTAACGCACGTTTGTTGATCCGATCGTGTCCTCGTCTGATTCTTCTGGTGCTGGATCTATCGTAGATGGAAGCCTGAGGAAAATTCCTAGCGAGCCGAAATCTGTTCCGGTGATACTCAACCCGCTTAACCAAACCGAAGGCACGGGATTCCTTGTTCCTCAAGGACACTCGTCGCAAGGACCCTCGCCGAAGCTTCACATTGACATTCCATCGATCGACGATTGCCCAGGGATATGAGAATTTTGCTGATAAGTTAAAAATCCCATCGTTCTCGGTGGAAAAAAAAATCGTTTGGCCGAGAAACATCGAAAATGAAAAAGAAAAAAAAAGAAAAAGAAAAAGAAAAAGAAAAAAAAGAAAGAAAGAAAGAAAAAGGAAAGAACGAGAGGAAAGAAAGCGCAAGTTACAACGCGAGCCTCCTCTTATCACCTTGTCTTTTTAAAAATGACAAACTTGCGATAATCGTTGTGGAACATTAACCTTAACTTTATGGGAAATTGGAAATCAAAGGCAAAAAAGGGAAAGAGTATCCGTCCTTGTCACGTTCATTTGTTTACTTCGTCCATGTTTTTCTCATACCCCTCCTCCTGCCCCACTTCTCTATTTTCATTCCTCTATCGATATTCTTATTCGTGTATCTACTAATCATAATCGTGTTCCGACATTCCATCCGTTAACCATCTTCGAAAGATGAATTGACATAAAAAAAATCCTATCGTCGTATCGTGGAATATTTAACCAAAAGACTATTTCAATAACGTTGTAAAATGTCTCTTAAATCGGAATACATTAATTAATCACTCATTAACGTAACTAATATAACATAGAAATGGTACAAGGTTCGTGGAAGGTACGATCTTTATCGGGGTGTCATCGGTCATAGTCGAATCTCATGAATCAATCAAATATGAAATAAAAATGATGACTAACATTAAGTTGTGTATGTAAAATAGATCGTCAAGGAAGAAACATTGTGAACGTCCCAGTGTCATTGGATTTACGTTATTACATATTATTTAAAAAAAAAAAAAATAATAATAATGATAATAATAATAATAAATATCTAAATATCTAGATATCTAGTCACGATTTAAGCTTTAGATGAAATTTCAGGTATAATAATAGACGAGGATCAATTGGACTTTAGTCAGGACGTACAAAGCCATTGTTATTGCGGACTTCGTTCGTCGGCTCCACCGAATCATCATCGTCATCATCATCATCATCATTATCGTCTTTTAACGTACGTCGACAGCACAAGAAGTGAGAACAGTTTGGAAGAAGTGCCATTCGGTAAACATGCCTGTAAAGATATTAATTGCACCGGTCATGGTCCTCAAGTGTTAACAAATCTTCAACGAGAGATTGGTCAATCAAAGTTGACGGACGCAGAGTTGGATGCTATACAAGTGATGAGTGACGTCGAGTTTCGACATTTATCTGAAGCGGTTAACAGAGAGATCATAAAAAACAGTCGAGAGATAATGTTCGAGGAGGAATTTCGCGAAGGTGAGATATCTAAAGAAGAATATCAGGGAAAGTTGGGTCAGTTTTGTTCGAAAAAAAGTCTCATGAAGTATCCGCTTCTCGACGAAGAGAGAAGATCATTGAATGATTCAAGAAGGAATCTTTCCAATCGAAATTTTCCTATGGGATTTGACGAAGGTAGAAGATCTTTGAACGGTTCGAGAAGAAATCTAAACGGTTCGAAAAAATATCTAGTGTTATCCATAGATCGTTCGAATAGCAATCGAAATTTAAATGTTACCAGCGGTGAAAATTTGATCGTTGCTAGACGTCACACAGGTAGTAGGGAACGTTTGGACGGTATCAAAAGAAATATCGTTTGCGGGATGAAAGGATCCAAGGAGATGCATGAGTTGCCTGAAATAAAGCGTCGATTGAACGTCAGTGACATCGAAGTACATAATAGAGTTAATATCGAAACGGAAAAGGTATCTTCTAACAAGGAACAGACGGCTGATCTTCGTGACATTTTCACAACTACCGAGGATGGACATTTTTCTAATAGATCACCGAGAAGTCCACAATCTCCGATCTCGGATCTCTCTCCGGAATCTGGATTTTTCGAAGGTAATCAATCCAGTCCGGAAAGTAGTCGAAGATTTAGCCGAGTTCCTAGCATTTCTACCAGAAATCGTAGGAGTTACGAGAATGCCCAATTACAGGACGTTAATCGGGCTCTCTCGAAACGTAATAGTGCCAGCAGCTTGTCCGATAATGATGGATTAAGCAAAACTTTGATTGCCGATGTCGAGCCATTAATCCCCAATAGCAAACAACTGAACGGTACTACTTCGAAGCAAACGATCTCTTATACAAGCGTTTGATCACGAGTGCCTTAAAACACTGTACCAAGCTATTTTCGTTTTTATTATTATTCTTTCTATCGCTATAATATAATATAATATTATATAGAAATGCGGGAAGACAGTTCGCTTTCGGCCGCAGGTCGGTCTTAACAATATAAATTCGAATTGTCCAACACGATTCGCTTAACGAACGCATTAAATATAGTGCCTTTCGTTTTATCGTGATATTTGATTTCTAATTAATTGAATTAGCTTCGTCTACCTACCTATCTATCTATCTGTCTATTTATCTGTCTATCTATCTATCTATCTATCTATCTATCTATCTATCTATCTATCTATCTATCTATCTATCTATCTATCTATCTACCTATCTTAGTATAATTTATAAATATATCATTTATCACTCTTAGTGTTAAATGAAAACGACACAACGTGCTTCTCGTTAAGTTATTGGATTTCTCAAAGCTATCTTCTCCGAATAAGCATATTTTCAAGATTGACGATTTCCCGCGCTAATCGCTATTCTTTCCACAATATTCACAGATATTCTAGATTATAAGTTCAATAGATGGATTAAATAAATGAATAAGCAACAATAATAACAACAACAACAACAACAACGACAACGAAAAAGAAACGAGCAGGTAAAGACAAAAAAAAAGAGAAAATAAAAAAAACAAAATATAAGATGTAACAACTTTTTTCTTTCTATCGTAGCAGGTTTTTTAATCTATTTTCATTAATTAATCTTAATTTTCCTTGGATATATTTATTGCTCATGAGTTTAGAGAGTAAGCGATAGCGCGATATTTGTATATAAGGCATTTTAAATAGTGATTATGTATCATTACGTGCATGTAACGTAGATATACATATCTTAAATAAGTACATACGTATGTACGTAGTGTCATTCCTTTCAACGAATCGCAGGACGAAAGAAGAATCGTTAATTATAGAAAAATTATGCGACTAGTTCATTCGAGCAAGAAAAAAAAATCAAGTGTCTTCCTCTCAAATACATAATAATAATGCGAATATTTATGCCTGCCACCGTGATTACTTTGAATTAATTTCAGAGAAAGTATTTGTAATAAAGACAAATGCAAACTTAATTGGTGTTTCCTTTTTTTCTTTCCTTTTATCTTAAAAATAATGAAATACGATTTATCTGTTGTCACAATGACGACATACTAAGTTTAACTTCCAACAATTTATAATAATAATTATTATTATTATTATTCGTTATATCTATCTGTATGAAAATAATTGTGCTATCGTTTATTGATATATATATATCTTTTGTTAGAAAAACAAAATTGTAATCTTTTTATTTGAATAACGAGATAACTGATTGTTTGAAATAATAAAGAAATTATTTTAATATTTAGATAAATATAGATGCTTTATTCAATATGTTCCAAGATAAATTATATGCCAAGTAGTGTAATAACTATACGACGAACTAATTATTCGAATATGAACTAATATTTCATACCTAATGACGTTTAAATACGTATACGTAAGTACATAGTATATATGTAAGTATATAGTAATATGTAGCAATAATGGTTTATTAATAAAACGTCACGTCAGCTACAGACTAGATGGAACAGACGTATGAAAAAATAAGTGTAGGTAACACACCTGTACTAATATTATTACAAACAAAAAAAAAGAAGAAAATAGAAATTGTGATGAAAAAAGTCACAGGAAAAAAAGAAGCAAAATATATATATATATATATATATATATATATATATATATTATATAAATAAAAATACCTATTATTTTATATGTCATATCTCTTTGTTAAAACGAAAATATTTCAAATATATTTGAACAATTGATTATCGGTTTAATGAATTCAATTGCATGGAAAAAAAAAACAAGCGACAAAGAAAACAAAATTATAATTTAAAAAAAAAAAAAGAAGAAGAAATATTTTATTCGTTATTATTTATTTGAGGTTATGTACGTCCTAATATATCGTATTTCTGCAATATCTTTGTGCACTTCCAAAATTCCTTCTATTTAAATGCGACAATTCGTTGCGAAATGCTGACTTGGCGGACGATACAAATAACTTAAAGACCTCTTCGACGATAGCGCAGTATTAAAGCGAACGGAGAACATGATCGATATAAAAGGCAAGTAAATTATATATCTTAATACATACCAGTAGTTTGAAGTGACGTACGATAATTATCCTTTGATTAGAGAATAAATAAATTCAGTAAAATTGCAGGTGAGTTTCCAAAATTACAAAGCTTTTCATTTTTTAACATTCATTGCTAAATCTACAGTGATTCTCAAACTGTCTTATTTTTAACTTTTCATTAATCGCCATTATTAGATACTATTTCTATCGCAAGACATGACATTTGTTGGCCAGATAATATTTCTCGACAACAGTTAAAATAATGATTTATCGTTGAGAGGACTAATGTCACTTAGAAATTTTCTAGATATGTGTTCTAAAATTACCAATTTTTTTAATGGTATGTTATGTATTCAGGTGAGGATCTATTAATTTTGTAATCAATAGCTTCATTGCTTAATTAATCGCGATATGATTCTAACGATTGGAAGGATGTTTGTTATTATTGTAACTTTTTATTGTTTCTATTGTTTCTTGATTTCTTCTATTGATATATAATTCATTATTTTTTTTTCGACGTACCTTTGCTCCATGTTTGATGGATTTAATATGGATAGTTCTATGAATTGTATTCTTTTAACTTTTTTTTTTGTGATTGTGAATATCTATCCGGTTGTGTTTTATAGACTTACTAACTGTTATCGAGTTAATGAAAATCGTACATTTGTTTTTTGCATTAAATTCTGATTTTAAGATTATTACTATTATTATTATTATTATTGTTTCATTCATGATACGTGAGTACGAATTTATATATAACGTTTAATTGATTAAATTTTGAACGATCATAACAACTGATTTTTTTAACAATCAACAGAATCGAATAAGGAAGATGAACTCCTGCTGTTACCAGAAGTTGGTACCAAAAAGTTCATCGGATTTCCCAAACTCAATTCCGAAAATGCGATCATGAAAGGAGTCGTTAAACAATTGGAAAAGTGGCCTTCTTATCTTTTCTTTGTCTTTTTTATTGCATGCGTCATAATGGTGAATCTTGTCTTGCTCATCATTGTATCAGTTACTCTTTCTTTACCTACGAACTCAACGAATACTGATAATCACCGGTGTGTTTAAAAATTTAATTTAGCATACATCTTATAAGTTCTAAATATCTTTATATATATTTCTAGAGAGGAATTTAATAAGAGATCGATCAATGTATACTCAGTAAGACAAGAAGATCGTACATGGTCAATGATGGATCTTTGCCACATTGAAAGTGCAGCACGTGAGAACCCAGAGTTAAATGTATAGGGCATATTTGAATGTATTTTAATTGAACAACTACAATAAATAAATAAAAAATTTCTTTAGATCCATCTAATAAGTTTACACAAAAAAACCGATAAGGAAGATTCTATGAAAGATTTTATAGTGACGAAGAAATTTGAGCCTGAAATTAGATCGATTACAAATGCGATCGATTTACAGAACAAAGCAACCAGATCTTTATGGATAATGCGAGAAGATCGTTTGAGATATCAAATTACTCATAAATACGAGAACATTAAAAACCACGATATCATCGTCGACAATTTCTTTCAAGGGTAAGAAGATCGATCTCTTTCATCTTTATTTATCTATTTCTTTTCTTTTCTTTTCTTTTTTTTCGTTATCTATCATGATGATCTTGCAGAACCAATCTCTCTAAAGTAGCTGGAAATTTAAATAATAAGATATTGAAAATAGCTACCGAAGCGTATTTCATTTGGAATTCATCCGGAATCGCTTTGGATCCTAAATTATATTGCAATCTGAAATATATTTCACAAGTTATGTGCAAGTAAGATCAAGTTAATAATGTTATAAGCAAATGAAAAAAAAAAAAAAAAACAAATTATAATTGTTTATCTTCCTTCGTAAAGAAAAGAAAATGAAAAATGTGTATTCGATGGATTGGCCACTATTGATCCTCAAAATGATATTCAAGCTGCTGGAGTACCCTGTCAAGCATTTATAGGATATTTTATAAATGACATAGCGAAAAACGAATCGATTCGTAAAGAAGGAGCATTATTTAAGTCCATGAATAAGTTTTGTCCACAGTATGACAAATTTTCTCTGATATTTTCCTTATTAACCTTAAAGAGCTATCGAAAAAAATTATTTCTAAATAATAATAAAAACATTTAATTACATTTGATTTTTTTATTGGCTTCTATGATAGCTTTTAAGGGTTAAATAAGCCATCATAAAACGTAATAATATTCATTTTTTTTTCTTTCTTTTTTTTTTTTTTTTTTTTTTTTTTTCACAGAATACATTCCTGCAACGAAATTAGAATATTGAAATACATTAGAACGTGCTCATTGGAAACCTTAAAATGTCCAATTGTTTATCGTCGTGGATTTTTACTAAGTGCATTGAGTTACAGCTACATGTTACCCCATTTATGATAAAAGAGTATTATAATGAGTATCACAAATAAATATATTCTTTATAAGAAAATTACAGATAATATATAATACGTTAAATGAAAGAAAGAAAGCAAAATAAAAAATATACCATAAAAAATGTTGTCTTCGTAAATGATTTCCGTCACTTGTATGTTCTATACTCATAAAGGCGAAGGACACCCAACCACGCCCATATTTCTCCAGCTGCGTGGACGAGAAATAATTATTACGTCAAAACCAATATCTTTTCTTTTCTTTTCTTTTTTTTTTTTTTTTTTTTTTAATCATTCAAGTCAACAGAAGAATTTAAACAAATGTTGGCTACTGATTTCTTATATCTTCGAAATTCATTAGTTTTGAAAGTGATGATTTTTTATGTTATAGTGATCGTTTCACGCTTTCAAAATTCAAAAAGAAACTTTAAAGTTCAAAAAGAAATGTAAAAATGTTCGTTTTAATTTATTTTTATAAATGTGTTCTAAATTTTCAAATGTTATAACACGCAGATATGTAAAAATACAAATGATGACATTGACACAGACACATTTGTTTAAATTTTCTCGTAAAATTTAATTAATAACGTAACATAAAGAAAAAACGTACTGATCAGTAATATAATAAAGATCGTATAAAAAATAGCCGTCGATAGATGAAATTTCCGAAAGAATAGACAAACGGCAATAATCGCATAGCTTACGTCACATACCAAATCGGCAAAATATAAAATTATCATCGGTAAACTCCAGCCTGGATTTTTCTAAACGGTAAACAGTATATCATACATGGACTTTATATTTGAAGAGATCGATGAAATCGATGATTTCTTTTTCTTACCGATATAAGAGAATAAAGAAACATAATGGCAGTCACTGTGTAAACGATAGAACGATGAAAAGAATATCCCAAGGTCAAACTAACAAATGTTCCTTCTCTTTTTTGATAAGTTGCATAACCATAACGAGTTTCTCCATTCTCCAGAAGATCATACTGGAAACTACCATTGCGTATACCATGATAACACAACATTAGAACGATTAAAAGCAAAAGGAACGCTTGGATCGTTCGATAAGTTTCATTCTCGTTCGTTCCTTCTCGTTTGTTCGTGCCTTTTGCCACGAATTTTTCTTCATGATAAATCAACTTCTTAAAATAATTTTTCATGGCTATTATTGATATAAAAATAATCCAAAGATTTTTTTTATCTAAAAAATTTTTCTACGTTGAAATAGCGATACGAAAATACTTTATCAGAATTCGATCGGATATCGAGTCGGATATCTTACGCGACTTAATGTCTCTAAAATTGCTAATTTCAGACTATCCTAAATATTAGCAGGCCACGTTTATTCTCGAATGATTTATCAGACGTGATAAATTGCTTATGAAGTATAAAATGCAAGTGAATTATCAATTTTTACGATTACTACTTGATATCCATCATCTACCCTGATCTTTATATTTTCTAAACGTCAAGGTAGTCTCCCCGTGGAAATGCATCTAAGTTTTGTAACCTCAACTAACAAAATCGAAATAGTATTATATACGTAGTTGTTAATGTTTAACAAACAATGATCAAGCATAGAAAAATGGGAAAACGTGCTGTTATATCTTGCGTGGGAACGATCATAGAGAAAAATAAAAAATCTGTAAGTTACACATCGACAAAAAAATAATATTACATATATCCATCAATATTAATGTTTAACAAATGACCAATCAGAACTGATCGTATCATTCGTTTGAACTTATATTACGAAGTACATACGCCAGAGGGCAAAAATGATGAAGATTTTTATCGTTTTTTAATTTGAATCATTTATACGTCGTGAAAATTTTTTTTTTTTTTACTCGAACGTGAATTCTTTCTAATATATATACATATATATACATATATATATACATATATGTATATATATATTTTTTTTTCTTCAAAGTTATAATAGCTTTAAAAAATATGAGAATACGTGGTAGACGAAAAATCAACGAACACGGTGGACGATTAGTTAGCTATCAATGTTATCACTAATCGTTATAACCCTTTCGGTATTATATTATGTAAATAAAAACATTTAAATAAAATCTTCAAATTTCAGCGTGTCGGTCGAATGGTATGCAACCTGTGCGATCATTATATCATGGGAAATCCGTTATACGTCATCATGCTGGGTATCATTGGGACTGTTAGTCCATCGTAGTACTTGTTAATTATTAACGTGTGTGCTTGTGTATATATATACGTGTACACGGTTGATCAAAATCACACGATTCTTCCAATTAATTCAATTAAATTGTTTTTATACTTTTTAATTTTCATTCGTAAATCGTTCAGGTGATAACAACATTTGATGTTATACGTACAATGAATTGCAAAGTACCAATTAGATGTCCAACGCGTTCTAAAAAAGAAGACTTGGGTGAGTTTTTATATTCGTTTGATTCCATCAATGACTCTTGGTTTAATATATCTATTCTTGTAATATTTATATATTTTTATATTATTATAAAATATAGAAAAATATAGATGTAAAATATTTTTATAATAAAAGTAAAATATTTCTTTCTTAACATCTTTTTGATTAGCAACTTGGGACGTAGAAAGAGATTTGAAACTAATGACTTCTATTCTTGGAATAGAACACTATACGTTGATAATGCTAGGTGCTATTACGGTGAGTATAACGATGCAAGAAAACACTGTGAAAAAAAATATAAAATTTCATTCGATTATTATCTCTATTAATAGGAATACCCGATGCTGTACACTCCCTGGTTGCTAATGCAATTATGCGTTATCATCGTAGAGATAATAGTATTTTTTGTCAGACTCTTCTTAGATGGTCTACACGTAAAACGCGATGAGATCTTGCCAGCTATATTAATGGTACATAACTGGTTGCAAGTATTTTGCCTGTTCCATCGACAAGCACGAAATTCTATTCAATGAAATAAACGTGATGAAAAAGTGTTTTTCAAAAGCAAAATCAAACTTTACGATCTATCTTCCTAATTATAAAAAAAAAAAAAGTAAAAAATACTACATTTTATTCTCGTATGCGTTCGTAATAAAGACACATTAAAAATGATCATGTAAATGAAATATCGATAAACGACAAATCTCTCCTGTTCACAAATAATAATATATAATAAACAAAATAAAACATAATTAAGCCAATTATCAATTATCTTAAATCGACTTAATCGAGCTTGTTTACGTACTTCTTTTTTTTTTATCATTTTATTTTTTTCTGTTTAATGATTAAAAATTCTTAAAAGATTGAAGGATATGTTACTTTACAAAAAAAATTGATTTCAATTGCATTACTCTTCATTAAGATATTACTTTTACTCCAATGAAAACTTTGAGATCGACTGTTTCGAAATTGGTATATGTGCTATCTATATTTATTTTTTCTTTTTTTATTTCTCAAAGTGAACTATGAAGCAAGTATATACATATATTCATACATATACATATACATAATAAATGGATGATAATTAAAAGCCAACTATCATCATCACATTACGGATCTGACCAAAGCGAAATTATAAAAAATAAAGGAACATATTACTGAATAAAATGAAAATATAACGAAATAAAAAGTACGTAAAAAGATATGAATCTAAACTATAAAAAAATTTTTAATGGTGAATGGTATGTCACACGAGATGGCACTAAGAAAAGATACATTGTAAAGGTAATTACAATCACGAATTTAAATCTAATAAATCTGAAATTTTGAAACTTTGAATTCTCTCTTTGCAGATCGAAACTATTTACATGATTATATTATGTTTTACGACGAACTTTTTAAGTTTCATCGTCGTCGAACCAGGAACTCGTGTAACTCTTGACAATTTAGCACCAAAATCAGCGGCATTTAATGCCCTTTTTCGTCGAAATTATAGTAATAAAGAAAATTATTAATAATAACGTATATTTAAAAGGAAGCAATAATTCTATAATGAATTCTTCATAATCTTTCAGATTTAAAGATAAGAATACTCGCAGCTAATGTAATTACGGGATTAATAACAACGACAATGGTAGCTATAGCTGATGAATATAATATTCCTTATCTTTATCTACCGTGGCTGGTAAATACTATCAATGGAATTGTATTTTACGAGGGCCCTATTTTTCTAAATTTGATTTACACTCTTTTACCGAACTTAGGAATTCCAACAGGATCGTTTCTACTCATGATATTGCTTTTATACGGTAATATTCGATAGTGGAATTATACACCAAACGTTCCAAATCTTTATCGTCGAACTTCGAAAGTATAATTTTTTTTAAGTGAAAACAAAAAAAAATATATGTATTACAAGAAAATTAATTATCAATGTTTTATATGGGAATATTTAACGCAATGTATGCAATAGGTGATGGAATTTTTTAATTGCATATTGAAAAAGATAGATTATAAAAATTATAATTATTAAACGATAGATTATATTTATCTTATCTGTAAATTCACCAATGGTTAATATCGTTAATAATAGTTAACCTCCAATTTTCAAATAGAAACATCAAAATGCAGTGTTTGAAATGAGAAATACATATGTACATTGATATTGAGTATGTACATGGTTTAAAAATTTGTAAAAAAATGCTCGAGTTCATTTAGATTATGTTCAATATTTTATTTTAAGTTTGTAACAGTATCTATAGATATTCAATTTTTATCTTATTTTCTCTTATAAAATGTGCTTTCATAATTTGACGAAAAAAATTCAGTACACACTGTATATTTATATACATATACGTTCTTATTTTACTCTGTATAAGTTTATATATATATATATATATATATATATATATATATATATATATATACACATAGTGTCTACATACTAAAATAATTATGGTAAAAAAAAACTATTTATATTTGTCGTACCATTGATAAGTAACAAGAAAGAGTTGAGAAAAAAAAATAAATAGCGTTTTTTATTTATTCTAGTTGAGGAACTATGTGTCTGGAATGAAATATTTATCAGTTTTCAACGTAATTGGTCTGATTATAATAACAAGAAACAAAACAGCATCATCAAAAGCAAGGAAAATAGTCTTACTTCTTCGAAAAACAATAAGAAACTTTTTTCGGAGGAAAATATAAAAAAAAAGGATCGGACTCTTCTTCTCGAAAAAATTCAAAATCGAAGAAGATCTTTTGATTCTTACAATAAATCTAATAATCCCTTTTATATTAATTCTATTCTAACAGAACATATTTTCGATAATAACATAACTACTTAATATGATGACAAAATGGAATGGAATACACGATGATTGGTATTTAAGGGAAAAAAATGAATGCGTTTAAAATAAAATCGCGAAAACACACGAGGTAGTAAAGAAGAGTTGAATCTAAAGAACACTTATGTAACAAAGGCATGTTTGCTTTCTTAATTTAGATAATTTACGGAAAGTGTAATAAAAATTTCATTCACCTACCGACTTAATTTTTTGTTCACATAGAAGATGGCAACGCACTAAAGAAAAAAAAAACATTTTAAAATGAAACTAATAAAGCAAACAATGATTGCTTATCGTAGCGTATCCTTTTGTCGATTGTGTTTTTTTTTTCAACTACAAAATATATAGAACGTCTAAGAAATTTCCATACAAACTTTAACCGACATATTATACGTTTAAACATAATACAAAAGTATCATATAAACACAAGCTTACAATAGTTTTCTCAAACAGTTCTAACACTAATATAGAGAAACGTTATATTAACAGTCCGTTCAAAATTGAGTCAGTAGAGATAAATAAAACATTCGAGTGTAAGCAAAGAACTCCAGTTATTGGTTGACATACGATAATCAATTGTTGAATACAGAAGCGAATTTACATGGATCATTTTTAAACATTAAATGTGTTACAATTTCTGAAAATTGTAAATACAATTAATCTTGTCCCAATCACATGCATTTGTTTCCTTTTACTGATTCAATTCATTGGCCGGACTACATGTAAATCATTCAAGAATCAATTCTTCTTACCGTAGCATTGAGTAAAGAAACTTCTAGATCGAGGACTATATGTGGACGTCGATGTTAGAAAATGATGATAAACTTACATTCATGCTCGCTAGGTGTCTCTTACTTCGTACGATGGGAATTTCATCGTGTTCACATAGAAATTGTCCTCTTGTGCCGGTTGTTGCTGGTTGATTATCTGTTTCTCGTAACGGTTCGAAAGTAGATAGTTTTCGTTTGAATTAAAGAAATATATACATATACGTGTATCATTAAAACATTAATTGTTTTCTTTGAAAATAACGAAGAAAAATCGTTTGTTGTTGACCTGTCTTGTGGCTTCTTGTTTATTTTCATAGAAAAAGCAAGGTATGTGTAAATTCCGTTATATTAAATACACTGAGGTTAGAGCTCTCCGGAAATAAAAGCCGTTATAATTCGACTTTTATTTTCTTTAATACTTCTTTAATATATTAACACCAAGGTTTATTTTTAAAAAATCTATTATCTCGATGAACTTATTTTTAATCGTAATCTTCCAATAAGGCCACGATTTCGTGTTTCCATTGTTTACCAAATTTTGGAAGGCGCGAAATATCCCTTGTCTACGTTTGAGTGATTCGTTTGTATCGATGTCGCAGAAATACGTGAATATATTCATATCGAATGGCACTCGTTATAAAACACATGCAAAATTATCACGTGCTCGATAATTCGATGTCACGTACAAGGGAAAGTTGATACGCACACATTGAATTCTATTTTTGCAAATGGCATCTCGCTTGCGAAACATAACCTCACTTTTTATTGCAACTGTAAATTACGAAATATAATAATTTTAATATCTTATTTAAATCCGGAATGTAATGGAAGGATTTTGTTACGTATAATATATCTATATTTTGTAGGTGTTTTTTTATTGTATTTGCGATACATTAACTCTGATATAACAAACAACAAGCATCAGGTAAAAAATATGATAATTAAGAAAATGTTATTTATGAAAAAATTTTTTTCCTTTCAAATAATATTTTTCTTTATGATCACTTGGACAACAGTTTTGCACCTATCGTTAAAAATTTTTAAATTTCTTATTTATTACCAAAGCTCGTTTTCCAAGTGTCAGGCATTGTTTATCCAAAATACCTGATTATTTTATTTTTTTTTTTCTTCCTTAAACATTAATGGACGAATCATAATTCACAATCCTTTCATTTGCAATATATTTTGTTGGCTTAAATTTCATTTTCGCTGTAACAAGTCGTAGCAAAAGCTATTTTCTTATCGCACATATTCAATCGTTGCTTAAATTGGCTGGAACGATGTTATACTAAACTATGCACTTTACAAACATGCTTATTACTCTATTTATAAGGCGATTGGATTGTACTAAATAAGAGAATAATAAAATTGTATTATATTTCAAGATTGAACCTTGAAAGAACAAGTTTAACAGATTTTACTTTGCTTTTTAACTATTTTAGAAATATAGAATACAAAGGAAAAAGCAAAATATTATAACTATTAACAAGATAATGATAATTATACAAACTAGTATACATTTTCAATCATACTAATTGTCATTAAGTGACTTTGCTAGCTACTAAATTTTACTAATATATATAAAAAAAATTCATAAATTTTACAGAAATTAATGCAACTATATACAGAAGAAAAGCCATCTATGGATATATTTAGAATTAATCAGCTGATCCTTATACTCTTCAATACGCCTTTTTTATTTTAATTGACTAAAGCCAAATTACCAGAAACAGTTACTGTATTTTTAACTTTTCAAGCTTCATCAAATGATAAATAGATTTTCATTTAATTTATCTGTATTAATTGTTCTCAAATTTTGATCAGTTAAGTAGCTGTTTCTTGCAATATGACATAATTTGACTGTAAACAAAAGCTAAAATACAAGGGCAAATACTGTTTGTTCTTTCAGTCTGATACCCTACCCTGAATGTCAAATACTCTTAAGAATGAGACCTTTAATAAAAATATACATAGGCATAGTAACAAGAATGAAAATTAAATTTGATCTCTAAAAATACCTACATAAAACTAATCCTTCCAATCAGGATTTACTCATGTCAAAATAAGCTATCTAGAATGATTGGGATTCTCATTAACCGGTACAAAATATTGTATTTAGAATATTATCTAACTGCCTGCCACTATTCTGTCATGTGTTTCGTAAAGATGAAACTTAAGTAAAAAGTGTACGAAGCGTACATAAACTAATGTTCTTTTGTATAGAGAAATTTATAGTGCCTTCGAGATGGTCAATTTCATTGAATATTCATGCTCGATAGAGATTTTTCAAAACGGATGCCAACGTGACTTTCTGATACTGTAAAGATCGAAATTTTATAACTATGATCATAATTACGTGTGTATCTTCCGCGACATTTACAAACACTTATATCGCCATCAAATGCAAAAGCTTTCTAAAATGGTAAAAGTACAGCAGCACGCCGATATTCCGTATTAAATATATAATGTTTATAAAAATGATCGGTCATCGACTTACTGCAGAACTTCATCGGACGATTCGTATTTAAATCCTTATCAAATCATTAGATCGTAGTTACACTCCGAGGTTCAATAATATAACCTATATACCCTGGAAGTGCAATGGAACGATATTTTTATACCGACACATCATCGATCTCTAGTATTATACTATCGTATCTCGCATATATTTTTTTTATCACATCCAATTACGTGTGATTTCAAATCACGCGTAAAAAGAGACGCACGTACGTACGATCTTTATTCCTCTTCTTGGCTTCGATGTACCTTGAGAAAGGTTAGTTTTTCTCTCTCTCTCTCTCTCTCTCTCTCCTTGTTCTTCTCATCTTACTTCAGAAATCCTCTATCGCAATAGACACCAGTCGCAAAATGACCTTAGACCTCGAAGGCCTCCCACTGCTACGCAATCATGGCTGCGATTGGACTAAAACGCATTATCTTGCTAAGCAAAATCCAAGCTACCGAGGCGAGAGCGCACAGGGTTACACCACCCCATCCAAAATCCATGCTCCAAGAGGTCGTAAAACGACGTGCTTTTAGAATGGCACGTGACACCGGTCCGCCTATCACGCCATCTTCCGGACCATTAATTATACGAATACCTCGGTCTTGAGCTCTCTTGAAGTGTATGATGGTCAACGTGAAGAGCGCAAATGTCGCTGCAATTTCATAAATTTTTCTATTATTTTTGTTCTTAAGTACTCTTTAACCTCCAAATTTTATGAGACTTTCATACATCAGACCAAGGCAACTGACAATAAATGTATATCGTTTCATCATACTATTTTCCCTCTTGCTTCTACTGTTTCACAAGACTAACTGTTTTCATCGAACATCCTTTAACTTATAATCGATTTACAAGTTACTCGTAAACATTCAGTTGACTAGCTTTGTGTATGATTCATATACGTATTTAATATACGTACAAAAATAATATATACGATATACATAAAATATTTTTATCGATTCGTCGTCATTCTTCATTATTATCAAATATCGATCATTCGTTCGATCAATATTTTTCTTCATTAGAGAAAATGAGAAAAGTAAAAAATAATTGCTACTTTACGACTCATCATGAAACATTCCACGCATTGCTAAAATTAACCCATTGTTTCAATTGGAGAGACTCGAATATTTCGCTAATTATGAACCGAGTATGGTCATTATGCTTTAACAGATTAATTTTCACGATCGATATCTCACCTGCCAATAAATACATCACTCCTGTAACAAGAACGGCTGATATTTGATGTCTGCACAAGCCAAAAAATCCTATTAGCACGGCGGTGCCGAGGATTATCAGACAAACGAGGGAGCAAGAAATACTTAAATTCTGCATCCCTGTAACGATAAAATAGGTCACTATGCAATATGTAATTTAAACTTTTTAATCGTGATTAAATTATTTATGAAGTAATAAAATAATTCAAGAGTAATATAGAAAATCCGAAAGTAAAATTCATTAACGAAACGTTAGATCGCGTTTAATTAACAACTTTGATAAAGTCAAGGATCGTTATAATCAAAATTTTGTTTAGAACGGCTCGGTACAATTTCAAGATTTTCAACGTTTTAAAAATTGATGGGTTTTTTTTTTTATAGAATTCTAATTTGTAGAAACATAATCCTAATATATCAGTTTTATTAAAAATTTTAAATAACGTCATTTTAAATTTCTTTATATTTTAGATATTCAAATAAATGAACTTTTCAATATAATCTTAATAACCTCTATTGTTCGAATTCTTATCGGCACTAATTGCTTTTTTATTAACTCCTTCGGAACCAAAGTCTCATTATAAAACAATCATCAGACGCTAGTATTTTGTTCCTACTTTTCATTATTTCCATGAAATAAAGCAATTTAAACTGCTGTTTATGAACTACTAATTTTTTCTTTTTTCACCTTAAACTCAAATCGATAACAACTCGTAGATACATATTTTTAAGTACTTTATTATAATAGATTAATAAATAATTTCCATGATACGAATCGTACGTTTTCGTATTTGTTTTTATAAACTTGACGTTCGTATAATACAGTTGATTTATATACGATCTATATAACATAATCCTAATTCGATTAAAGCCAATACCATTAATTCCAAAAAATAAAAGATGTCATAAAGGCTCTTAAAAATCATGTCGAGAATCGCCTTCGAGATGAGAAAAGAAAAAGAAATGTCGATTTGACTCACGATTCTGCCACGCAACGCGGATTTCTTCGTGTGCCTCGTCGGGTGTCAAGTAGTTAATGCATCTCTCTTGCGGAAAGCCCACCTGACCCAGTAGTCGTATTTCGTCGTCTGAAAGTTAAAAAAAAAAAAAAAAAAAAAAAAAAAGAAAAAGAAAAGAAAAGAAAGAAAGAAGAAAAAAAGAAAACAGAAGAAAAAGATCCCTCTCTTTCTTTTTATCTCGAATTATTGTTCTATGTTCTATTTTTTATAGATTCGATGATTCATAATTGATCAAATTTAGCGGTACGACGTTACTCCGGTCGAAAAGGTCGAACGACCATAGAGAAAGGGGGGGGGGGGAAGAGAGAATGCACACAATTTCATAGTTGAAATAGTAGTTTGTATTGCTCGGTGCTTAGCGTGACCAAGAGCCATTATACGAAGGTATAAAAACGTACGAGGAAACCAATTATCTCGTTGCACGCACCTTCCAAATCTCCAATTTCATGTCTTACTAAATTCGAACATACGCGTGATATCACGACCTTTTCGGAAGAAAGTGCATTGCAAAAATACTGTGTAAATTTCTATATCATAAAATTGAATGAAATCGATCGTTTATAGATTAGGTTTATTGTTTACATATTTCGCGCGGCATTATGTTAATCGAAATTGATTAATTTTATTTATTTTTTTTTTTCTTTTCTTTTCTTTTTTCTTCTTTTTATTTTTATTTCATTATATTCTGCATGAAAGAAATATTAAAATATGATATTCATAAAGAAAAAAGAAAAAAAGTGAATGTTTGCATTAACTTTTTTGATCAGCTTTTTTTTCATATTAAATTAATTTCAAAATATCAGAATATCTTTCGCACGTATTGCAAGCTAAACAATAAAAAAGATATAGTATAAAGTGTACATAAGTATTAATTGGAATATGGAATCTATTACAATATTAAAATTTTTAAATTTTAAAATTTTATAGAGTACATTTAGATATCTACCATTGTATAAATGTTGTAATGTAATTCTTACGAGTATAAATGGATACTTTTTGTAGCTTTTCATGCGAATACATTGTTTATTTGTTAATTTTTATATAAAATCTAACTATAAAACAATGCAGCAAAAATATGAATAGTTTTTCAATAAATTTTCAATTCATTTTGTTTCACCTTACAATAACAAAATTTAATGGTGCCGTCTTTATTGCATAACGCGGTTAACAAAAAAAAAACGACGTTCCCTTTTATCCTTTTATTTCATTTTCAAGGCAAAACATTCTCATAGTTTGAATGCGTACTCGGTTTGTTATATGAGGTAAATGTATAGCGCGTTCTATAATTTTCTTTGCAATGAAATTAAATCTAGAGAAAAAAAGAGAGAGAGGGGGGAGGAAGGAAGGGGCAGTCGAGTTTTTCAATTAAATTTTCCGGATTCCTCTGCCGTTTCTGTCGTCGTCATTGTCATTGTCGTTATTGTCATCATAGGCACGAATGCTTGACTTTATTTCATTAATTATTCAAAAATAGCTGAAATAACATTAATCCTCAATTTCAAATTGGACTTTGATGTTGACAAAATCTTCGATCTGTTTCTATCTTATGAAACATTCTTAATATAAGATCGAAGTATAAGAATCTGAAAGGTTCTCGTTTTTTTTTTTTTTTTTTTTTTTCTCCTTATTCGCTGTATCGTTCGTTTCACTTTCATTGAGAGATAGAGACATAAAGTTCTTTTCATTCTCCTTGCCGCGTTAAACGAACAGCCTAATTTTTTTATAATTGTGATCGCATTGTTCTAAAAAGTTTTTGATATTATATATATCCTTTTTAATCGCCGTACATAAAATATTGGTTAAAAAAGAATAAATAAATACTCGTCATACTCGGAAGACTTAATATTTTAATAATTCAAATATATCAAAATAATAATATTGAAATTTATAAATAAACATATTAAGTGATATGACCTTACATATACAGCCATACATCATAAAATAATAATAAAACAGTAATAATAATTTCCTTATAAACGTAAATTAAAAATGAAAAAAAAATATATATATAAAAATTGAGAAACCATCGGTATTAATTTATTTTAACGTATTCATTGTCAAAACCAATCTTGCATAAATCTATATAATCATCTAATAAATTTCATAATTTTTTCTAAACAAAAAATACAGTGGAATTAACTGTACATTTTTTGTAAATGTATTAATGTAATATAGCTATTAGAAATAATTAAAAAAGCTTTCAAATATATGTACAATTACAAATGGCATCTATTAAAATTATTTATATTCTAATCAAACAATTAATTCGTACGATCAAAAAGGCAATTGTCACTTGAGGCTCGACTTTCGTAAAGGAATATCTGAAATGTTCACGGTCACGCAATACCGAATGAGATACTTCCGATAAAATGTATAGATCCTAATCGAGTGATCGATAAAACCGGGACAGACAGAGTCAAGGTGGTATCTCTTCGAGTAGACACGCCCACGCAACTCTAAATCGCTCTTGTTTCCCTCTCTCTCTTTCTCTCTCTCTCTTTCTCTCTCTTTCTCTGTAATGTCAACAAGCATAAAAATATGGAAGTACTTTGAGAAAGATATGCCTTGAAAAATCAATTTTCGAAGTGAGTCATCGCATCGAAATAAACATATGCTTGTTCGATCCGAAAATATTTTGTCACGTTATTCGAATTGTAGAAAATTAAATCTGACGATAATACGAGATAAAGATTCAAAGACAAAATTCACTCACCCGATAATGAGACGCACATCGTCCAGATTCCACCGTGCATGGGTACCAAGAAAGAGCCACGTCTACCACGATGATGATTTCTGTGAGCAGGTGGTGCCTCTAACATTGCCACTTGATCATCCAACCATGTGAGACTAACATTGGCATGAATGAGGGCTTCTTTATCCCAGCCAACCTCCTCCCAATGATCGGTCATTATTGCTCCACACAACAAACCGGTTGCTGAAAAACAAAAGATTGATATGTCAATAAAGAAAAATGACAGAGAAGACGATTTTATTCAAATTAAATTCTAAGATGATATGGATCGTGACAAAAAGAGGATTGAATAGTTTCTATATAAAAAACCAGCGTATTAAATTTGAAATTAAGCAAAGTCTGATTCATTATACCGCGAATAATTATTCAGAGTGATTATTCATAGTGAATGTTTCTCGAACTCGGAATAACAAAGTCTCAAAAGAGAATCGACCGCTTGCTAACTATACTTCGACGTTTTTATTTGTAAACTTTGATCTTCGTTCGGGAAGTAGGACGTTTAAAAAAGTGTCACTTTCGTGTTTTTTCGTTAAAAATATCGTCAGATTTTCAGACAAGACAAATTTTCCAAGTAGTACAGGCGTAAGAGTTCTTCAGAATAATAGAGTTAAAGAAGCACTTTCGTAAACACACGAACACTACACACGTATGTGTCTCGTTGTGAAAAAGTGTTAAGTTCGGTGAATTCAACCGGTGGTTGTTGGTCGTGTTGAACTTCTGATGATGAAAAAAAAAGAGCAAAAGAGATAGAAAAAATTTTCTGAACTATATGCATGTTAAACCTTTTCTTAGCTAGCACAAACATGGTCCTTGCGAATTCGCGAATACATGTATATACACTGAGATAGTCCTGACCTTTTGACCTATCTCTCCCGATAAGTTCGAGAACGAAAATTCATCTTTGTTGCATAATAGAAAAAGTTCTCAGGTATTTAACATTAATGAATATGATTTGTTGAAAGAGAGATTAGTTCGTCGCTTCTTCAACCACGTGTCTGGAGATGAAAGAATTTACGCGACATCGCATAGATAATATTTATACAATAATAAATTTTTTCAACAATACTCGTATTTCGATGCGTCATACTTTTACTGTGCGTTACACCCTGCGAATTTGTCAACGTTGCAACGGTATCATATTCTAATCGGAATAGAAAAAAAAATGGGTAATGCTTTTTTTCGAGATGAAAAAAAAAGGACATTCTTCCTGTTATTATTTCACATTGTCACCAAGAAAGAATTAATAGAATGGAAGATTCGATCGAAGATGTTTCATCGTGTTACAACATACATTTTCATCTTCCTTTAATGAAGAAATTATAACAATTTGTGAGGGAATGTGTACGGTTGTGATTCTTACGTAAAACGTTTATCGGCCACGAATGAGAATTTAGAGAAAATAAGACGAAATGGAGAAGAGAGAAGGAGAGAGAGAGAGAGAGAGAGAGAGAGAGAGAGAGAGAGAGAGAGAGAGAGAGAGAGAGAGAGAGAGGACGGAGAGAAAAAGAAAGGAGCGATTGAGGATGGAAAAAAGAGAAGGATAAGATTACCTGCAAAGGTAAGAACGAGCGTGGCAAAGAGAAAAACGAGACGCGGACCAGGGCCCCTGGGTACACGAGTAGGCTCCATCCGCGCAGGTGGTGCCCAGGGCAACCACTGGCAGCCCACTGATAGCCGCGAGCACCACACTGATCCTCGCTCTCTCGCTCGCTTTTCTCACTGACCCTCGCTGCGAGCATCGCCACTACAGTCGTCCTTTTCAACGTTGGAATATCTGCGAGAACGCCCTCTACATCTTGCGTTTTGCGAAGCGTACGAAAATCGACCGAACTCACCCCACCTCTAGCCGGATGCTGCGGACAACCCTCTTTTATCTTTCTTTTTTTTTCTTTCTATTTCTCTCTCTCTCTCTTTCTCTCTCTTTCTCTCTTTCTCCCTCGCTCATCTCTCTCCCTTTTTGCATTTTATCTTTAACATTCACTTATATTTAATTATTTTATTTATTGTTACATCTATTTCCTAACTGATTTAGCTTCATTCAAATTACAAAATATTATACATCAATGGGAAAATTCAATCTGAAATATAAAAAATCGTGATTTATGATACCATGGAATTTTGATCTTATCATATTAGTGTAATTATAAATATAAATCAAATGAATTTCAGTAAAGTTAATTATTGCTTTACATCATGATCTTTTATATTATAGTATATTTTTCTCATTGTACATACATACATGCAGATTAAGTAAAGAGGACTAGTAAATAATTATAATAAAAAGAAGACTTGAAGTAGGCAATAGTCTTTTTTTTTTTTTTTTTTTCTTCTTCTTTTTTTGCTAATTCTCACTTAACGTTAAGAACACAATAATTGCAAATTGAAGCTTATCTTTTTAATTAGGTACTGGTGAGTAAGTTTGATGTTTTTATTTTAATTCACTTTCTTATTTCTTACTTCAACGTGTTAACAGAAATAAATATATCTATTATAATTTTTTTTTCTTTCTTTATTTCGAGTTTACAGAGAAATGTTTAAACTTTAATAAATTATTTTTTTCTTTCTTCCTTTTCCCAATTCTCGAAATGAGAAGAAATCTAAATTTTTAAATCTCATGAGTGAAGATTTAGAAATAAATTAAAATGTCTGTTCCTTTTATTATCAGATGGCCGATATCGCAGACAACGTACCATTCACCGATCCTGCAACCGCGATTTCTCAGGGTAGGCGACATCTTCTTGTACGTGATTACACGATGGCCGTGACTGCACTTGCCCAGGCTTGCGAATTGCTAGCAAAGAAGCATGGTGATACGGCGGACGAGTTAGGCGAACCATATCTTCTCTATGGACGTGCACTCCTAGGTCTCGCTAGAGAGGAGACTGGTGTTTTGGGAGGAGGAATACCGGGTTCTGAGGAAGCTCAAGGTGAGGAAGATGCAGAGGACGACGACGAAGACGATGAGGAAGATGAAGCTGAAGAGGAAAAGCTGAGTAAAGTGGATGAAAAAGAAGAGGAGGAGGAGGAGGAGGATGAGGAGGAAGAAGAGGAAGAAGAGGAAGAAGAAGGGGAAGATGAAGATAAGAAAAATAAGAAAAATGAAACCACAAAGACAACTACCGACGATGGCTCTTCGAAGAAAAATGTGAAGGATGAACAAGATAAAGAAATTAAGGAAGAAGATGTAAAAAAGAAAGAACATGATGAAAAAGAAATGAAAACCTCATCAGAACCTGAAAGTGAGAATATTCCTAAAAATAATGAAACCACCGATGCTTTGGCAACTTCATCGAAACAGCAAAACGGAAAAATACAAGAAAACGGTCAACACGATAATACCGAGGATATAACTAAAGATGAAGAAGAGGACGAGGTAAACAATCTTCAGGTAAGATAAATAAATAATTTCCTTTTCCAATTAATAGACGATTGAGAATATCAATCTGAGAGAGAAAACAATAAATGAAATAATTTGTATTGAATAAAAGGTCGCTTGGGAGGTGCTAGAATTAGCAAAGTTAGTATTGCTGAAGCGAGGACCACCAGGATGGAAATTATTGGCCGATTCCTACCGATTACTTGGGGAAGTAGCCATGGAAGGAGGAAATCACAAAGGAGCACTCAACGATCTACAAGGATGTTTGAATCTATTAGAGAAGATCGATCCACGCGAGCCTAGAGCTATTGCTGAAATTCATTATCAATTGGGATTAGCTCATTCCTTGGGAAATGATTTTGATTCTAGCATAGAAGAATTTAATAAAGCTACTATGCTTTTGGAATCTCGTATAAAGGAACTAGAAGCGATCACTGAACCACCAAAGACTGACGATCCTTTTTATACCGTCGAGGGAGAGATCCAAGAACTGAAAGATCTCCTTCCAGAGATTCGAGAGAAGATCACAGATATGCAAGATTTTAAACAGGAAGCTTGTAAGCTCGTTATAGAAAGTCTTAAAAGTGAAGTTTCACGTGGTAGTTCGAATGGTGCTGGACCTAGTTCAGATACGTCATCATCATCGGCTAGTAGCTCGACGAATCAAAAAATATTAAAACCAGCTAGCGATATATCGCATCTCGTGCGAAAAAAGCGTAAGAATGACGAGCCTGAAACGGAAGTCTCTTTGCCGCCATGCAAAAAACCCACACCCGAAAAAACTGTCTGAACGTAGAAAGTTTTAATGATTACGGTTTAAATAGCTATTACGAACTTTCGCGAGACTTTCGCTGGGTGAACTAGATTTTGTTATACATGATATTTAATATAGGACGAAAACAAAACTCAGTTTTTATTTCAATAACAATGCCTCGAGCTTTTTATTATTTTTAGAATTCTCTTTAATATTTCTTTTTTCCTTTTTTGTTTTTTTTCATCAATGGAAAATATATGAGGTAATTTCTTTACAAAATATGTTTCTTTTTTTTTTTTTTCTTTTTTTTTTTTTTCTTTTTCTCCATTTTTTACATGAAATATCGTGAACGTTCATTTATTTATTATCATGCGATACATTTAGTTATAACGCATTTGTATTGCTCTATAAAAAATGGATCTAGTTTTCGCCAATAGGACTTTGATGTAATTTGTTAGGAGTGAATCTAAGGTTGTTTTCGTGTGCTAAGTTTAAATAATAAAGATTGACATTCTGAATTTTTCTAAATGCTTGAACATATTGGTTTTTCAACCCATCGAAATCTATTATTTATGATTACAACTATTATTTTATCGTTAACGATTAGAATAATACACAAATATCACTATGGACGGAATCAAATTGTACGTCGTTGCTACATGATAATATTTTACAACTACATAATAATTGTGATACGTAAAAATTTGGTACAAGTAATGCACTTACTTTCGTTTTCATTCGCCTAAAAGTTCCTCAATATCATCGTCTTTATCAGAACTTTCCTGATATTGAATCGATGGTTTATATCCCAATGCTTCTAACAAATTAACATTATAATAATAACTGAGATTTATGCCAGGTACCAAACGTTTTAATTCTTCAACACTAGCCCGAGCTTTTTCTGTATCTCCCATGTTCGCATAATGTTGAGTAATAGTAGCAAACAAATCGCCACGACGTACAGATTGTTCTAAATCGGAACCTTGAGAATCAAGTAATTGTTGAACTTGCGATATCGCTGTTTCCGTTTCGCCTCTGTCGAATAATCTATGAAAGAAAATAAATTCTATTTACAAAGTATCGTTATTTTATAAAACATTATGGAAAAAAAAAAAAAAAAAAAAAAAAACTATCAAATATTTATATACCTTTTAATATCTATGTAACGTCTTATTGCTGCCATTCTATTATTGACTAAGTCGATAGCTCTTTTATGAAGATCAGGATCTCTGGGTGCCATTACTTTAGCAAGACATCTACTTGCTTGATTTAATGCATCTAAAGCTTTTTCATAGTTTTGAAATTCGTCGATTTCCACTTGAGCACAGGCCACATAGAAATTGGCTAACAAATCCATTGCTTTGCCCTTCGAATAAAAATTAATGATATTCTTCAGAATCTCAGGTTGATTTTGCCAATCCAATGATTGCAAATAATTCCCTGCCATTATATAAATTTCTCTTTGTCTTGAAACCTGTGCGAAAAAACAAATCTTTTCCGTATCGCCAGATTTAAGTAAAGCTTTCATGGCTCTTAACTTATTTCCAGCTTGTGTGAACTTTTTAGTAGCTAAATGATAATTTCCTTGATCAAATGCTATTTCACCGATTTTTTCTAATGTATTAATCCTTCTCTTCTCGTGTTCTGCATCATTCTCTACTTTTTCTGTTGTCATTTTTTCTGCAAGATCTTCGGTTAACGTTACATTATGCTTTTGCATTAATTCTAATGCCTCCATGTACTTTTTACCAATAGCAAATAAATCAACAGCTTTATCTATTTGATCGTTTTGTACAAAATACTCTGCACACTTCTCGATAAGGACAGGATCGGAATCGGCATTAACGTCCATAGTAATAAGCTGTAAAGCACTATATTGTTGTGTCCTAAAAGCTATATCCAAAGCTTTGTGTAATAAACCAGCTTTATGATAAAGCAGAACAGCCCTATCCAATTGTTCATTTTCTTCGTAATATTTCGCAACTTCTATTTGCGATTGCCTGGATGCTAAAACTGCCAAAGGCCACAATTCTTCAGACATGTGATGTTCCTAATTAAATACAAATATTACACATTATTTGACAGTAATTAAACTATAACTCTTTCGCATATACATTACCTTGCATAAACGAATTGCGTTTGTATATGCCTTTGCTATCGTATAAAAATGGATAGATTGCGATACATTATTTTTCGATTCATAATGTGCAGCTAAATGATATGCAGATGCAGCATGGTTCGTTCTTAATACAAGATCGCATACTTCATCTTCTCTATTGAAATAACACAATAATCTTGTCATGGACAACGTATCATTAGCTTGCTCATATAAACGTAAAGCTGCTTCCATATCTCCGGTCGATTCTATGTACTGAGCATGCCAATTTTTTATCTGACTAAAATGTTATAAGATAATTGTTTATTTAAAAAAAAAAAAAAGAAAAATAGTATTCAAATTGTACATATATAATACTTACGGATCGTCGCAGTTATTTAGATATCCTGCAAGTTCTCTTGGTCTTGAAAGTAACATTCTTGGCACTTCAGATCTATGACAATCAGCTTTTGTATACATATCGATAGCCTCTACAACTTTTCCTTCCCATTCAAGAACCTTCGCATAATTATAATAACTTGTCTTTTCCCGAATTTTGTTTTCGTTCGATGCTAATTCTATGGCTTCTTTAAATTTATTACGAGCTTCCAAAAGTTTACCCAATAGATCAAGTCTTTTTGCTTCACGAAAAAGACGTTCAGCATCGTTCTGTCAAACATTCGACGTATATTATATTTTCTGTTTAATTATAGATTATAACTTTGTTAATCTCAAATGAATACTTACATACAATCCAAGTTCGACCGCTAATATACCAACTTTAGTCTCTAAATTTAAACTGTCATCCTGCATTGCTTGTTTCAATGCCTTTGCTGCCTTAGCTTGTTTCATATGGCCCAAACATAGAAGAGCCATATTCAATTGTTTAGTCTTTACACACATTCTTGCTAAACTTTTCCAAACAACTTCGTTTTTAATAGTTTTTATAGCTTTAAAAGCTTCATCCATATTAGCCACACTAATATGAAAACTAAAATCTAGAACAGCTTTTTTAGTAACGGGATCGCAATCTTCAAGCTCTTCGAAGTCTCTCATAAGTAATCGCATAATTTTACTATCCTTTCCAAGTACTTGTTCAGAATTTAAAATTATTATATGGGGCGATTGTACCCCCAATAATCTGCAGTTCTCGTCTTCTATTGATTTTACGTCTTGAATAGCAATTCCGTAATCAGAAGTAGCAAATAGTGAAACGAATACTACAGCGGCCTAAAAATTATGAAAATCCTTAATTGAATAAGTGTAAGGGTTTAGAAACTAGTAATAAAAAACGTGGATCATACTTCGTCATCAATTTTGGTTGACTTTGATGATGTTTTAGATTCTCTTGTTTCCAATTTTTGTGCACGACAAACTAAGAGCCTGGGATCTTCAAAATCCCAACAATGAGCGGTAACCAATCTACCTCTACATTTCATAGCTCTGAAACATAAATAAATCTATAAATTGACAAAATATTGAAAAGTTATTATATTTTTTACTATTATTACTTACAGTGCAGATTCATCATCGATCACATCATCTGACCTGGCAAAATCAAATTCATGCATTTGATCACTTTCTATGTCCCATACATAAAGAATTGAACTAGGCATTAGATTGGTCATAGCAACAGTAATAGACACACATCGACAATCGGAATTACATTTGGCTTCAATAATTTCAGCAAAGTCATTAATAGCTTCGTATGTTGCCATAGCCCTAGTATGTAGTTCGATTTCCCTTTTACTTAAATCCCAAATTTTTAAGATACCATTTAATGAAGCGACTGTCAAATATCGACCCGTAAGGTCCATAGTAATTGGTTCTCCTTCCTCCGGCATTGTAGGTAATGTTTGTGTAACAGTACCTTCTGTTGAGCGCAATTGAATAACGAATGGCGTCAAGATAATCAATGTGTGTTCATAAATCAATATCTTTTCAGTATCACAAGCAAAACTTCCTATAATATTTGCACTTAACATATTATCCTTATTAATCTTATAAACTACAACTTGTCTACTAGACGAAACAGCTGCATATTCTTTATTCACAGCAACAATCTGTACTTGAATGTCGGTTTTGAGTGTATGCACTTTTCCGTCTACCTCCAGTAAAATTTGTGTTGGACTAAGCTGGCTTGCACACACCCCGTCATTGTATGCAGCACACATTGATTGTTGATGTAAAATAAAAACATTCGTAATACAGTTAACCGCTAGAAGGGGATTTCTTAATAAGGTTGCACCCCACATCAATTGTTTGACAGTACCATGAATTGTACATGACTCTGGAATACTAGGCCAACGATTTTCATCAGAGTCATTTACAACTTTTCCTTTCCATAAATAAATTGTACCTAAGTTCGTCCCAGCAGCTAATGTATCTGCATTATATTTAATAGAATATAAATGGATATTATAAAAAAGAAAATATCTTAGTGAATTATAATGCACAACAAATACCATTATTTTTGCAAAAAGATAAACTTGTACAGATTTCCTGAGGTGTGGCAAGATTACCAGTCAATGAATCAGGAGGTGACAGAACATATGTGTCTCCAGTATGAAGATCCCAACAACGAACTCCCAGTTCTCCAGTTAAAACAGCTAATGTATTACCACCAACCCAACATATAGCAGGACCAGTACGAGGTATATCACTTCGACCACTAAGTTTCACCTGATCAAAAGTATAAAATAATAAATGCACACGAATATCGACTGAAAATATATTAATCACTTTGAAAGTACCTTAGTTATTTCTGTTAATTGCCCAGTAATTGGATCTGTTTGGTAGTATCCAATATTTAAACCTTCTGTCATAATTATGATAGAATCTCTTATTTGATGATGCAATAAAAAGTGTAGTGTAACACCATCTGTATTGAGAACTTCCATGCATTGCCCTTGAGCATCAATAAAATATATAATTCCATTTGAAGTTCCAATATAAAAAACATGATTATCTTTCCGAGTTGTAATAGATGTTGGTGCGGCAGTTCTGGGACGCCAATAGCTGAATAGATCTAATGCTCTTTCATCTCCAGCTACTGCAGCTTTTGCCAAATCACTAAATTTTATTTACCATATTACATATATAATACATCTACGTAAATAATAATTATGCTTCATTTCACAAATAATTCAAATTACTTATAATCCATGCTTGGTTTCATTGGAATAAATGCAATATGTATGAAAGATCCTTTTAATTCATGATGAAAAACCATAAGCAATTGACCCCTAGAATCAATTTTCCAAGCTATCATAGAACCAGCAGCATCCGCTGATACCAATCGACTTCCATGTGGACTCCATTGTAAAATAGTTATAGGATCATGATGAGGTGTTATTATCACATTAAATTCAGTGGTACCTGTATCACCTGGCCAAATCTATATTTAAATAATAATACATATATAGTTGATTAATATCACTTATAATCACATTTAATAAGGTTGCACCTCCAAATTTTTTTTTTTTTTTTTTTTTTTAATAAGATTATAAAATTATTAACCCGTAGCTCTCCATTTTCCCATCCTGCAGCTAGCCATCTTCTATCAGGATGCCAACCAAGAGCAGTTACCTGAGCTACAGAATGTCTTGAAGATTCCACATCTTGTAAAGGCTCTCCTTGATCGTCATAAACTGTTACAAATCCTCCCTTGTCTTGGGAATATGCTGCTACAGCTAACAGCGGATAATTAGGATGCCATGTTGCATGAGTACTTATTGAAGCAGTTTCTGGATTTTGCACCCGTGTATCAAAATATAAAGACATCTTTTTATCTGTTATATGAGTGCAGATGGTTAAAAATTTACATAAAAATAATTATAAGATATTTTTTGATTATCATTTTGATCACATTTTGTCTTTAAAAATATATTAAACCAATAAGATTACATGTATATGTATATACATTGTTCATTAATAAAAATATTGCTAATCACAAAATATATTAATTTATATAAAAGACTTTTGATGAAGTAAAAAATCGAAATATTTCACTATTTTCTTTTTCACAATCGATTACGCTTGATTATAAAGTTTATAACAATCGGAAAGTATAATTGTATTGGAATCGAGGCTTGATTCCAATAACCAATTTGATTTTGTTGTCAAATAGGTTGCTATAGAAACCAACATAAACATGACAAGCAGGATTGCCAAATTAAACGATATCTATCTTATAACCTCATTACTAATTACTGCATTATATTTCATGAAAGGCGCCAAAATTCTAATAATTTGAAACAAATGATGAAGTTATATTATTTATTTAAATAATTCTTCTATAATACGATTATGTATATCCCATTTATGGTTTTTTTGAATTAATTTATTCAATTTTATTCATTTAGAACTTAATAATTAAAATAATAAATATAGATTAAAATAATAATGTACTTACGCGTCCTTTTATTAATGTATATGACATTATTATAGAAACACTAAAAATAGTAATAAGAATACATTACCATTATATTCATTAATCATTACTTTGAATATTTTTTTTCAATTGACACAGTTCATTTTCTAATATGCTTATTTTCTGAAAATTTTCAAAAAAACGTATATTAGAAAATTTTAAGATATTTTTAATAAAAAAAAAATATATATATATATATATTGAAAAATGTTGGGTAAGTAAAAAAAAAAATATTTGTATAAGCAGTACTCAATGATTAAAGCATATAATTACACAAATCAATTACCTTAAGGTAATTCTGACGCTGATTTTCAGCTGTTGCATCAGCTGCTACAAGAAGCAGTTTATATTTTTCTTCTAATGAATCGACAAGAGAATTTAATTCATATTGTTTTTCTGAACACAAAGATGTGCATAAGTCAGTCTTCTGTCCTTGAAATTGTATATACAATGACTTAATTTCCAAATCTTTGTCCTGTATTGCAAAAAAAATAAATTTTAAAGAAAAATTGAACTACAAAATCATATTAATTGTAAATGTTATAACCTTAAGGATATGGTTAATTTTTTTTTCATAATCATATGTAAGTTTGTCTTTCGATTTTTGAAGCTTTAATATAGTCTTCTTCAAAGTTATCATTTTAGAAACTAAATTCTCATTTTGATTTTGAGATACAAGTTCCATTTCACTTCTCATCTTATCAAATTCTTGTTTCATTATTGCATTTTGATCTGTTAACATAGCTCGTAATTTACCATCCTGAAAGTATATATTTAAATCATTTAATATAAAAAGTAATATTCAACAATCTGTAATTTATAAATAATTACATCTTTTGTCTCTATTTCAAGCTTAATTTCCATCTCTTTAATTTTATTTGTCAATAATTCAGTTTTCTTATTTCCTTCTTCATCCTTTTTAGATAATTCCAATTCTTTCTGACGAATTAAATCTACCTGTGTATTTATTTCTAAATCTTTTACTTTTAAAAGAATTTCATATTGTTGGCGCATGGATTCTAATTTATCCATACATTGCTTCTTTATTGCATTAATCTCTTCTTCCTTAGGAAAAGCTATTAAAAATCTTATTTTTCTATATTCAGTATTTTTTACTTCTTACCTTATCATGAATAATTTTGTCCAACTCTTGTGACATTGTAAGTAAATTGTTATTTAAATTTTCATTTTTACATTCAGCCTCATGTAATTGAAATTTCAGTTTAGAAAACTGTTCAGCAACTTTATTTTTGTACTGTTGAACATTTTCTTTATGAGTAAATTCTAGAACATTTTTTATTTTTTGTGTCTCTAATAATCTAACAAAATAAATTAATGTTATATTCTTCTTACACAAATATATTCTTATAAATAATCTTATATTTCTTTTGAATGTAAAAAATCTATAAAGCTTACATTTACACTCACTTAGCTTTCAGTGCAGTAACTTCAGAAGTTAGTTGCCTTATATTAGTATGCAAATTTTCATTTATTGTATTAATTTCTTGGTATTCTAATAATTCTTGATGTAAAGATTTATTTTGCATTTGTAATTCTTTAATGGTAGCAATCAGTGAACCAGTATCATGCCTATGTATTCTAAACTGATCTCTATCTATTCTGTTATCATTATAAAATTGAACTGATGAAGATGGTTTAAATGTAGATAAACATTGACTTGTACTTGTAGAATTTGTATCTTGTATTCTCGATGTAGTATTTTGTGAATATGTTTTATAGTCATTGCTTCGCTCACATTTGTGATATGACGTTGTACTAAAATCTGACAGATCACTTAAGGATGAACTAATGTTAACCTAAATCATAAAGTTATTTAATTAAGAAAAATATATATAACTATATTTTAAATAATATTATACATTAGTTATTATAATATAATTAATAATCATATAAATATATAAATATGAGATTACCATGCGATATGATTTAGGTAATGGTATAAGAGAACCTAAAGGTGGAGATTCACTAAATACACCTCCTACATGACCTCTTTTTAATTGCTGATATAATTCTAGAAGATACTCATTTCTAAGACTGCGTTGAGAAGAAGAGAGATTTAGTTTGTCAAGCCAAACTTTGCATAATTGAGCATCTGTCACAGATGTTAGTTTTAATATAAAAGACTTTACACTTATTAATGTTTCTTTAAAAAATTCATCTTGTTTAAGAGCTTCTTGTTCATCACGGTCTTGGTGCTGTGACATGATTTTATACTTCTTGATAATACATTTTAATAATATGGAAACATACTGTTTTAAATTAATGTTAAATTAATATTTTGCATAATTTTTTATATGTATATTGAACTTTAATAGATGTAGTAATTATTTGACAAATCTTTTCATAAAAAATGCAATATGGCCATAGATGTTATAATATTCTAAAAACAAATGTCACTCTACTTATTTTTGTAACTAGAAAATATTTTCTTTGTCATCTCATTTATACAAATATATTATACTATTACAGAAATACACTATTATTGATAAATTAGATTTATTATCTTTATTTCATTCTCTGATTCAATTTTATATTACTTTATTTTTTTTTTGCTTTACAGATCTATTGTACATTAATAAACATATTTAAAATGAAATAGATTTATCGTGCAGTATTAGAAAACATTAAATATACATGCGTAACATATATTACTATCATTTTGACAAATAATTTTAAATACATCAAATTTTCTATAAAAAATAATGGCCTGTCTTCTAGTATTTTCAATACTATTATTTTTTATCTTTAAAAGTAATTTATAATGCTAGTAATATTAATCAGAAGTACAAAAATTATTTGTACTTTTTCTTTATAGATATAATTTAAATTCTACAAGCTAGTGGGAGAGATGAAGCAAAAATGGATAGATAAGATTTAATGTTACTATCTTTCATAGCCAAATATCACAGCATAGTTTACGATATGACAAAGTGTGATAGCAAATGATGTAGTTGCTCTCATTTATGTTCAAATGAAGTATTAAAATAATTATTTCTTTTTCTTCTTATAAAATTACATTGTATGTCATTTTCATAACATTATACTCTTTGAAGCCTACTCTAACTTTATTACATCTAAAAGGAATATTTCATATTATACAATATTTATTTGTATTTTTCTTTCTTATTACTTTCTTATATATTTCTTATGTTCTACTTCTTATGAATCACTTATATCCAAAATTATTCTCCGAGATCAAAAATAAACATATTACAATATACTCAATATATTTTACGCGCGAGTGCTTAACTTAAGCTGGTTTTCTGTGATTTGTTTCAACTCTGTAAGCTTTACTTTCATTGGCTGAAGATTTGTGCCCATCCATTCATCAATCATAAATGGAAAGAAGATACTTTCCATTTGAACTCTTAAATATCCCTCCAAAGATGATAACTCCAATAACAAACTATATATAAACTTTAATGAATTACAATAATGTTGATGTAACAAAGCTATGCTATAAAGCGTTATAATACTTACTCTGTAAATGCAGGTATTAAACTCTCCAATTGCATAGGATTTGTATGATTGTTAGCAACTTGCCATGGATTCATCCAAGTTGATATTCTATTTAAATTTATATTCATATAAGATGCATATATGTATATATATATATATGTATATATATGAAATAATATTATATAAAACTCATACAACAAATAATGCTAATATACTCTACAAACTTCCTTATACTTACTGCTCGCTGATTATAATATTGTGATATTTAGTTTTGAAATTTATAAACCACTCAATACCAATTGCCACTTGCCATCCAGGAAACAACAAATTATTTGGTATTGATGCTGGTCGTGGCTGAGGTATTATATGCAATGGATGATCTATGTATCCTAGGCTCTTAGCAACTTGAATATGTACTTGTTCTGAGTAACCATGGAGCCATACTTTTAAGCACAGTGCTAATGATGGTATTGCTGTAGGCAACAACTCACACATTGTAGCATAATGATCATACCTGAGTACAAAAATAATTTCCAAGAAACTATTATTACGTATAATTTACGAAACATTTACCTTGACCATCCAGTGAATGCTGTTCCACGAAATTCATGAACTTTATTTACATTAATGCCTAATTCTTCTAGCCATTTCTCATGATTACTTATATGGTTTCGAATTATCGGGATGTGTTGACAAGATCCAGTAGCACCTTTAAATGCAGTTGCTGCCCAAATGTGTGGAAATATAGCGCTATATTTGTCCCAGATATCTGAGAAGAACATTGATTTATAATTTTATTGTATTTATTTGCATAAATAAATCAGGCTATACCTTGAGGTAGAGCAAAATTATCTCTAGGGTTGTAGTGCCAAATCATTGGTTCAACATATTTCCCTATATAATGCTCTACAATCAAAAATGATATAATTTCAGTAATTAAAAAAAATATTGATCATTTAATAAATAGAATTAATTCAAATACCTTTCAGCACCTGAAAGTCTATTGACCTCAGCATATCATCCCAGATTATTATCTTCAAATAAGGATATGTTTCTTGTATATATTGTGCAATTGCTAAAATGTGCTCCAAGTATAAAGACGGTTTCCCATGTTTACTAGCTGCAGCCCGTTTGGTACAAACAGAGCAAAGACCAAGATGCCAGACTTCATCAGCACCTATGTGTAAGTATTGTATATCTGGATGAAAGCTCACTATTTGACGAATTAAAGATGTTACTAATGGTAAAGTTCGTGGATTAGATGGACATATAGAGCTTGGGAAGCGTTCTACTTCACGTAAAGACCGCCATTCATCATGTTTCAGAACAAACTGCAATAATCCATAGATATAAGTTAAAATATGATTCTATCTATACTTATTGTCATTTATTACTATTTATTTATTCACCTCCATATGTCCAAAAGTTTGTACCAATGGTACAACTGCCAAACCACAATCTCCTGCTATCTGTAAGATTTGCCTTGCTTCTTGAACTGTATATCCGCTGGCCAAATTGATCGGTCTGTTGCTTCCTATTGGAATAAGCTCTCGATTGTACGGGAAGGTATCCTCCCATTCTAAGAGTAACCCAGTAGCACCCCATGCTCTTATCAAAGGAAATAACTGTAATATGTGATATAAATAATAATTATCTGCTAATATTATTAATCCAATTATATATTAGCATATATTCAAATGTGTAATTATATAGTATTGTATTTAATATTAATTTATTTTATGTAACACAACAAAGTTCAAAACATCATTATAATAACTAAATTTACCATGTAAATAGAATTTCCTGATAATTATTTTTTTTAACTTAAGCAATTAAATCATAAACAATAACTAACTAAAACTCGATTTAGTTATGAGGAATTGTGTATAAATAAATATTGCAAGTGTCACTTAACTTTTTTTTAAGTCTGAATGAATCACGTTACTATGCATTCGTGCGTGACGCACATTCCATTGTCGCGCCAAATTTACATACATAGAATTGTCGTTTCCCTTTCTTTCTTGCCTTTATAAATCTAAGAATGAAGGAAAACTAAAGTTTGTTCATGCAATATAAATGAAAATATATTTCTATTAATTGTAAAAATAATGATAGGATCTATTATCGCAGTGCATTATTTAAAAAGAAGAATGTGAGAAACAGATATGTACGCATGAAAGTATATAAACAAAATGATTGTTTATTTGCTCGACAAACCTTTTCGAAATAATTAACTCGCGGAGGAGCGCCCTTCAAATCAAGGTGGACAAGTCTGGAAAATAAATTTTATTTTTCTATAACATAACATTTTAAGAATTATAAAGATTTCTCAAAAATTTATAACACGATATTTACCTGTGCGAGCCAAACGTCAAGGCGTCCATCTTTTCTCCATCACTACAACGTTAATTAATGTAACTGTAAAAATTTATCTACGCATGTAATTGATAAAAAATAATTTTCAATAAATATTTTATATTTATAATGCTTTCTTATGTCATTTCTATTTATAATTATTTTTTCCATCGACAATAGTTTATTCGATAACCTATTGTGGAAGTACGAAATATTCGCGCCATTTAAATTTAAATGCAAGTAAAACATATATGTATGTATAACTGTTACTTTATATATCAATGTCAATACGAAACAATCAGTTTACATAATTTAGCAAAGAACGAATAATATGTCGATTGGTTATACGTCCTGATTATGATGATGATTGTGCATAACGATTGAAAGAAGGAAATAAAATACATATGGATATATATATACACACATACATATTTATATATATATATATATATATTTACGATTTTATGAAAGTGTATAATGAATTTTGGAAACATAAACATTGAAAAAAAAGAAAAATAAAAATAAAAACATTTTAAAATAAAAAAGAAATCTATATTCGATGAAATATAATTTTATTCTTTATTATACGATATCAGCCTTATAGGAAGTGTTACAACTGCTGTGTAGAGTGTTAATTCTCAAACATGAAGCATATCGGTCATATTTCTAACAATTACATGAGTGATTATATTGTGCAGTTGTGGCAATTTTTGTGATTAATCTGTATGTCTCAAATGACATTAGTTCACGCAATTACTATTTCTTTGTATTTTCTCATAATACCATCGACCGAGATCTTTCATCTCTTTTTTTTATCTACATACACTTCGAAATAGAATTAAACTTATGTAGTAACACTTCGGTTTACAATTGTTGACAGAGGATCGTACGTTGAATATGTAATTATTACATATCTTTTTTTTTGCATTTTAAAGCTTGTAGATTGATCGTTATATTGATCTATCGCGTATAATTTGTAACATATGTCCCTCTTAATATCAATTTCCCGATAAACGCATAGGAAATTCCTTTCGCGGGACGATGTACTTCGCGTAATATCCTTGTCAATGAACACAATACGGAAACCCGTTTTAAGTAGAGTACAATAACATAAATTGCTAGTTTTAACATAAAAATACAAGAACAAAAAGTGCAATGAACATTTGGCACTTCGGTTAGGATTGCTTTCTTCTTTCTTTCTTTCCTTTTTTTTTTCAAAAAATAAAAAAAACCTAATAAAGCAGAAACCACTACTACTAAGGAATTAAAATTGTATTCTTTTCGCATCTTTCACTACGAAAAATATTCCCACGCGATAAATTACAAAAACGCATTTTTTTTCTATAAAGCATCTTTAAAATCTACATCACGACATTTAAAAAAAAAAGGTACAACGGGCAACCACAAAAAATTTGATAAACAGTGATTTTATTATATACAGTCGAGCGAAAAGATTCGCCTTAATTGGATAAAATTATTATCCTCCTCGCAATACGTTTGTACAAAATTGTTTCATCCAAGGACTGCTGACCCAACGTACCTCGAATAAAAAATCATCAAATAGCAAATGTATTAAGTCGAAAATTTAATTAGTTAACGAATTTAAATAGATCGAATTTTTAATATGATAATTAACGAAGTACGGTGTCATCTATCCTTGGCGTCTTATGTATAGACATGTCAGGTCAGAAATATAACAACAGTCAGCGACATACAAAAATTGTGATCTGTCATTTAAAAAAATTGAGCTAATCTTAAAACTATCCTTACATTATTATTTAGGACACAAACGAGGGAAGTGATCGCCAGAGGCACTCAGCTTAGTTCATCAAACGCAAAAATATGTCGACACTAAACAAATTGTATAAACACGCTTACTTTGTATACTTTGATAATTTACAATTAACAGTTTAGATGACGTCACATTTATCTATACTAATAAAGCAATATCCTTTACTTTTACAGTTGAATTGTAATTGTTATTTTTCGCTTGTCTTTCAATTGTAATTAATTTGATACTAATGCATAGATCGATAATAACCATTATTTGAATTTTCAATGGCATTATATGCCTTATCTGCAGTTAAATATGTAGAATTTTGTAGATAACTTTAATTTCAATATTCTCAACATTATTTTCAATATTAAAACTTCATAATTATGCGTGTCTGTTGATACATTAAGAAATTCAATACGTTTAAGAACTTAAGTCTATAGCCCATCATTAGTCGTGATAAATAAATTAATTATACGATTAAACATTTACACCTTACTATTTCGTCCATATTCCAAAATTTGTTTATGATAAAAAAGCAAATACCTGAAAAACAAAACGATCTTTCTACAGTTCCTTAATCATAATATAAGGTACATTATGTTTATGATTATGAACTCACCCTTCGCTAGTTAAGACATCTTTTAATTTTGCTCTTGTTATCAAATGGTCATCGCATTTAAACCATTGATCCCTTTGCTGTCTTATGAAAGCTGTATAATGTCCTGTCTCAAGAGAACCTTCGTGATTTATTACAGCAAACAATGAGTATCGGTTGTCGCTGAACGCCATATCTTCTCCATTTTTTGGCAAGCCATCGATCATAGCGCTATTATTATTACCATTACGTCTGTGTGACATGAAAGGAGTCATGTCTAATTGTTCCGGAAAAGAAATGAATGTAGAGATTTTTTTGTCTTGAATGCTGGAGTGTTCAAATCGCTTCAGATGAAAACTAGCTACGATCGGTAGTTGCTTCATTGTTAATTGCTTCGTACTTTCTTGATAAGTTTGACAATTACTGCATTTAATTTTTGCACTAGAGCCTAAATGTTCTGCGCGCGTAAATCTCTCTAAACAATCTAATAACGAGGTAGGAGGTCCAGAATTATCGGATCCTGATGCGCCAGCCGCGGTACCTAAATCCAAAGATATGTCCCAGAAAGGATCTATCGTAGTCGAAACTCCACTAAAAAAATAATGAACAATGGTGAGAATATATACGTTAAATGCATTCCAATAATTTTTAATAATAATAAATAATATCGTACTTGCATGCCTGACAAACAACATCACTCTGAAGTCCACCAGTAAATATTTGATCGATAATGCAATTACAGTGATGAGGGTTATCTTTTACCAAAATTGGTGCAGCTTCGCAATGTCTATGTAAGACATCCAAAGTAGCGATAAAAAATTCGTGCGCATCTTGCTGTTCATACCCTGCTAGATGCCTCGCATGTGTCCAGATTAAGTGAAGTAGTTTATGAAGCGTTAGAGGTGCTTTACTACCGGAATAAAATTCCTGAAAAAGGTGGGACACTTCACAGACTAGGCAGCGAGTGGGTTGTGGGCAGTGATGACGGTCAGCCAGGAAGTAGTCTCGTAATAGTGGAGTGTGTATCAATGCCTGTACAATACAGTTCATGAAACATGTGCTGCCAAGATTTATAAGTCCTCTTAGACCTAAAGCATCAAGAAACTTTGTGTCAACATCTTATATCATGATTTTACTTTTAAATTATCTCTTAAATATTCATAAATATACATTTTTCTACATTTAGTAGGCATACATAGCTCTAAAAAAAGTACCTATTGTAGAATTTTCTACAACACGCCTTCGCCGTGGATGCTTTCTCAATAATTCTGCCTCTATTTGAGTAGGTTCCCAAGCACGATAAAATTCTCCAAAGCTCAATGATTTTGCTGATTCACTCCATTGTGCTTTAGCAACAGATAACAATTCTCTATCATAAACATAATCGCCGCATTGGAAGCACAAAATATTACCATAACATAAATCCACAGCTGAAACACGCATAAAAATTTGACATTTTTAATATTTTATTGTGGTATATTACAATGAAATCATTAAATTATTAATAATTACAATATAAAGATATCCATTAAATCTATTACCTAAAAAATGTTTCTTCGTTTTTGCATGCTCCTGTATGTGACCCTTCACATAGCAACCGAAAAATATACAATGGAGACAAGAATGAAGACGATCTTTGTAAGTTTTACAAGTATGACACAAGCAGCTTACAGCCTGCAAAATAGAATTAATTATTATATATAAAAGTTACATTAAATATGTAAATATAAAAATTAATATTATTATACATCTTTAATATCATTATTTCTGCAAACCGAAAATCCAATGGAATAATAAATTAGCAAAAAAAAAAACCTCTATTATTTTGTTTTCCGTGTGAATTAAAAAACCATCGACCATCAAAGAAATATTTCGATATGTTATCACAACGTAACATCTTCAAAAAAATAAATATAAATTACAAAAACGTAATAGAATTATCTTAACTATATGTTTATCTGTTTATCTACCATCTGCAGTCCAAGTTCCGCGAAACCTTATAAACCTGATTAAAGCAAAATGAATACATTATTTTTTGTAAGAAAGCTAAAGGTACACAGATCAATGTTACGTCCCTGGAAATCGTGAATGAACTATACATAACCAAAGAAAAACGTGAAGTAGCATACATACATATATGATATTATAAAGCAACATAAAACAGATGTTACGTTAGGTCGTCGGTTTCTCTATCATCGTCTACATGATCTATGACTCGAGCAGTCAAGAGTCAGAGACAAGATCAAAGATAAAGAGAGGATAAACGTAGTGAGGAAATGGGAAGGCAAAAGAATAATATAGATAAATAAACAAAAAGGAAAAAGAAATAGACCAGGATATATAAAAGATTTTGCATAAATAAAACCAGCATTCCTTTCTTTCTTAAATTTGTTCATAACAAAATGTAAATAATGAAAAGTCCAACATAAAAGTTCCCCTAACATAGGGAAATTCGATGGTTGGAAAAAAGATAAGGAAAACTAACTAGCGCATGGTAGGTAGAAAGAAAAAGAAAGATAGGTAGCGACGGCGCGTTTGTCATGCATAGGTAAGATATATATATATATAATAAATATATGTAATATATATATATATATATACGCATATGAATAAAAAGATAGAGAGAGGTTGAAAATGATAGAGAAAATTGGTAGGAATCGCGCGTGATAAGAATAAAAGTATAAAGAATTATAGAAAGATAATAATAAAAGTTTAAGTTGAATGGTGAACCACGCGAAAAAAAAAAGACAATCGCACCTTCCTTACGCGTGCCTCGGTTGATGTGCTGGTCACGAAATAGGAGTGTATCACTTTGTATGGCTGGATGCCCTTCGCTGCTTTGAAATTATTCAAGTGTATGCAGCCATGGTCGCTCATCTCAGGCTCGCAGCTTGAGCGACGTTGGCGTGCCTCCACGACGTCGTCGTCCTCCTCCTCCTCCTCCTCCTCCTTTCCACTATCGTCCTCAGTCCTATGAGGACGTCAACGCCGACGGCACCGTCGATGCCAGCAGTGACCCTTGACTTGCAAGACGGATTACCTTCGGTGTTATTCCTTCTCTTCCTTCTCCTCCTTGCAAGAGAATCTGACAACGTCGATCGGGAGGAGATCAACGTAGAAGCCTCCCACCGGCGCGACGCGCACGACGGCGACGACGACGACGACGGCGAGCCGACGACGACGACGACCGAGGCGACGACGTGGAGTGCTTGCTCGACGACGGCAACGGAGGCGACGATGGAGGAGGCTCCTCTACGCGGGGGGTAGCACGCTGGCTTTGGTATAAGCGCGCGTGTCGTTGACATGGAAAAGCGCGTGAGCTTTGGAAAAGAAAGATCTCGAGGGTTTTGCCCTGTCCTAACAAAAATTACTACGTGCGATCACGTCTTCGTCTTGTCTCGTCTCGTCTCGTCCAGTCCCGTCCCGTCCCGTCCCGTCCCGTCCCGTCCCGTCACGTCTCGTATCGTTTCGTTTCCTATCGCTGTCACACGGCGCCTATGTCTCCCCCTAGACACCAAAAGAGATTCGAGAGAGAAAGAGAAAGAACGCGCGCATGAGAGTGAGAGAGTGAGAGAGAGAAAGAGAGAAAGACTGAGGCAGACACAGAAAGAGAGGAAGAGAAAAAAGATAGATAGACAGATAGACAGACAGACAAAAACAGCACACTTTACGAGAGAATCGTCGAGAAACGATTGTCGAACCAAGAACGATGGAGATAACGGGCCTTCCGATGAACGAAATTGACGCTCTCGTTCGTCCTTTCTCCTATTCCACGTTTCTTCACCCGGCTGTTCACGGACACCAGCCGGTCAGTGCAGGCGGTGCCGGTACGAAGTAGCCTCACTTTTATCCCCACTACTACTATCATCATTTCACATTAAAACAGGAACGTCACTGTCAAGGGCGCGTTCTCGGGGCTCCCTATGATTCCTCCAACATCGATAGTATATCATTAACAACCTTATTCTTTCTACTAGTGATTTTATTGGTTGTACCCTTTGTTTATTAAACCAATCGCGTTGTAGCGTACGAATAACAAGAATAGCGATTGGTTTTTTAATTAATTCTTATTTTTTCAAGAAAATAATACTCTTTTCTCTATTCTTATTATTTAGAAATCTCAAATAATTTATTAAGCCAACAATATTAGTATTTTAATTGTGGCGATAAATTCATAATTTCATCAAATGCATTTAATGTAACATTATAAAACAATTCGATCAAGAATACAATATTAATTTGAAAGATAAATGTTCGTTAGAAATAAACTTCAAATAAATAAACTAAAAATTAATATCTTTGAAACTATTCTGTAAATTGTAAATGAACACGTTTTAAAATTTTGTATGTGGCGCACCCTTTCGAATAATTTCGCATTCTTGTTTTTACGCGGTCCATGTGGTCTGATGTGGTCTCGAATATTAAGTGACAATATAGCGGACGTATTTGATTTTGTTTAAATCATAAGTGATATTATTTTTAGTATAATATAATGGAAGAAGTTACAAAGTGCAGTTACATCAATTGCCGTGATCTTCGAGAAAAAGAACAAATATTTCACGAATTACCAGTAAGCGATATTGGTTTATGCGTTAAATGGCTGGTAAACAGTGGTCATGAATATTTAATTGGACGCGACTTTGCAACTTTACGATCGATGAAATTTTTTGTATGTAGTAATCATTTCAAAAGTGATTCTTATTTAGCTAAGGGAACGCTGAAAGAAAATGCTGTACCCCAACCATATTGGTATTCTAATACTGTTGGAAGAATTAATGATATATCTTATGTGAGTCATTTTTTTATACAATTATATATGTAAATGAAATATACATAAATATATTGTTAAATTATTTTGAAATGTTTTAGATTGAACACGAACCGAAGATCGATCAAGTTACAGGAAAAACATATATGCACCGTGCTCACAACATTTTTCAATTTAAAGAACAAAGTGCAAATGTAACAGATAATACTACTTTTCATGAGGAAGGCTGGTGTAGAACTTGTGCTATGAAAAAAAATAATGTAGTTAATATGACATTAAAGAAAAGAAATACTGAAATGAGTCTTCTTTCAAAACTAAAATTATTGATAGAAATTGATGATGAAGATACATTGCCACTAAATATGTGCTATGATTGTGTAAAGAAATTGGAACAATCCTTTCAGTTTTTTCAACAAATTTATATAGCAGACAATACATTGCGTCATATTTTTCCTAAAGGTCAATTAGATAATGATTGCTATGGTATAACTATAGATAGAGTAGATGGCTGTGTTAGCGATATAGAATTTGATCCGATATTACCGTCTAATGAAGATGATCGATTGTCAATAAATCATGAAAGTAATAATGTAATAAAGCCAAAATTGTTAGATACCAAAGATAGTGAAAGATCTTTATCTAAGAAAGTCTCAACGAATGAAAAATTGTTAAAAGATACATCTGCCAGTGATAAGTATGGCACTGTATTTTCATTACTTACAGATACTTGCCACAGTGATGAAGAACTTCATTGGACAGATGTTTTAAATGCAATAGAACGCCAAAAGATTACATTTTTGCGAAGACAAGTACCTGTACGTAAAACAAAAATATCTTGCGAATTCTGTATTAGCAAGTTTAGATTAAGACGTCAGTTGAAGACACATATAATTACTCATCACCCTAAACTGATTAGAACTATGTGTATGGATTGTATTACATATTATGAAAATGAACTCCTTCTCTTAGAACATCGTGCTATTGAACATAATGATGATCAATGGTATAGATGTGATTATTGTCAAAAAGTTTTTTCTAGAAAAAAGGGTTTGAGACTTCATATCACTAGATCACATACAAGAAGAAAGTGCTATTCATGTGATTTATGTAATCAACAATTTGTATCAAAACAAAATTTATCTTTACATATTGAAAGTGGTCATCTATGCGTGAATATAAAAAAGGAAAAAACGCTTGATGAAACGCTTAAAGATGTATGCATGATTAGCTTTGATGTTGATAATGCTGATCAATCCAATAATTTAAAGACTCCTATGGAAGAACAAAAGATAGCAGATGTATCTATAGATAAAGATTTTAATCATATGGAATTATCGTCCACTTGTCCTAACAATGAATCACAATCCATACACTTAGAAAATGCTGTTCATTCTGTTGTCGAAGAACTTATTGAAAGCTAATGTTTTACTTACTTTATATATTTATGTATATTTATATACATGGAAATGTATGTGGGACTTTATGATTAGAACCAATAAATGTAAAGTAAAGAGATAATTGATATCTTGCAATAACTACGAAATGTGATAATTTACGATTACAAAGAAACAGATATTGAAAGGTATCCCCACATAAATTGAAATATTACAATTATTTAAGATATATACTCTCTATAATTATATTATAATTAAAGAATAATTAATTGCATACACATTATATATCTTTTTTTTTCTTTTTTTTTTTTTTTTTTTTTTTTGACAATAAAGATATTTGTAAATAGAACTTTAATGAATGCATGAATTTTCAATTTGAATTATTGTAAGATCAGTCTCTTTTCTAAGGGCGTACATGACATTTTCTTTGTCAAAAATATCGATTTTTTTTTCTTTTTTCTAGAAGTATATTTCAACAATATTTAATCAAAAAATGAGATAAAAATGTTTAAAAACTATGAAGTTATAGCGATAATAGCAATAATGCCATCAGATAATGCTCTCAGATCGAATAACTATTCTATCCTCTAATTTTTCTCTACCGTTTTATTCTATTGCAATTCTGTTATGTATGTAGCAAATATATGTAAAATTTGCAAGTGTTAGAAAAAAATTTGAGAAAAAAACATCTATCAAAGTACAAAGAATAGAAATGAAATTTCAAACACATTTTTCTCAAAATAATAAATAAAAATACTTGGAAAGTTGTAATCAAACTTTCTCAGAAACTACTAAATCGATTGAACATTTTCAGAATATTATTAATGTTAAATTGAAAAGTTTCTCTAGAGTCTTTTTTTTTAAATAAGGACGAAAGGACGATTTTACCCTGGAAAGCAATACATAAAATATAAAAGTTCTATCTTTTTATAGAAACAAAATTTTAAAAATTCAATTCACGGGTACTATATTTTACTAGAATACAACTGTTTCATTATTTTCGATTAAAAATATTACTATGTTAATTTTGGTATTATGTTCTATTAAACGAGGAAATATTTTTTCTAATAAATAATATAGGTTTAAAAAAAAAATAATCGAGGAGTGTCTCACTTTTTTTCCCAAAAGTTATGTACATAAAAATTCAAAAAGTGGCCTATTATCCTTGTTAATATAATCTCTCCATTTCAAATCAATTTCTAGGATTTTCTTATCTCTCAATATATTCTATTAATATCTCTTAAATATACATAACATATAAACATTGGTTAAAACTATCGAAGTGTAACGAAATAAAAAATATATATTTCATTGAAAATATTTTGTTAAAGATATAGGTTAAAAAAAAAATGATAAATAAGAAAAAGTTTTTGTGCTGTACATCTTCCGAATAATTCTTATTATTTACAAGAAAAAAAGTTATCATCCTTCTAAGTACCATTAAGTCAATGTATGTAATAAAATTATTTGGAGGAGAAGGGAGAGCGCTGGAGATATTTTTTCTTTATTTAAAATATTACGAATAAAATCTTTCATTATGATCTTGTCGCGATTTGGAACAATGCGCACGTCGCTCAGTAAATTCGGCTAATCTAATCGATGATATTGCAGAGCTAGCCGGAGCCTATAAATAAAAATATTTTCAGCGTGTTATTAAAATGAATATTTTTTATCACAAGATAATTTATTACCTTAAACCAAGGTGATGTTAAAGTAGCTTCAGCGGTAGCTCTTTCTTCGCCATGTAAACATAATAATCTTCCGAGAAGATCTTTTGCATCGTTAGATATGGCTTCAAAATATTCATTGGGAAAACAGAAATCGCATTTTAATATATTAGCAGTCGTTTCTTCTACAGAATCGTCTAGAAATGGCGATACACCGCTAAAACATAAAATGTAATAAGTCTATTTTGTCCTCTTTAAAAATTGCAATTGATAACCATAGATCGATATAAAAAGCATTGTAATTTAATTGAAAATATCAATTAATATATCACCTTAAAAGCACATAAATGAAAACACCTGCAGCCCACATATCCGTACAAGTTCCCGTAGGTTTACCAAGTACCAATTCTGGTGCTGCGAATTCCAAATCGGCAGGCGGTACGACTTCATCGACTGGGCCCCTTACTGCTTCGCCAAGATCTATTAATTTAACTATACCGCTATCCTGATCTACCAGTACGTTTTCAGGTTTTAAATCTAAATGCGCTGTGTTACGTTTATGTAACCATTGAAGAGCTGACAACAATTGACTCGCATACTTAATAGCCATTCCTTCCGTATAATCCGATTTTTTACTAAGGTAAACAAAGAGCGTCGGACCTCGAACTCTAGTAAAATTAAAAAACCAAATGTAACGAGTGTTAAAATTAAACATTTAAAGGAATTATATTTCTAAGTATAACTTACAATTCTAAAACAATCGTGTCAATTCCTGGACGTGGAGCATTTTCAAATAGGGCAAAGGCTCTAATGATGTTACCATGATGACTAGACGCTAACAAATCATACTCGGCTCGAGTTAGGGAACGTGGTTGCTTGTGTCGTGGAGTTTGTTTCAATGCCACTTCTTGACCCGTTCCTTTATCTCTAGCACGTCTTACAGTTGCAAATCTACCTTTTCCTAATTCATCTAGTTCTAAATATCTCCCAATAAACTGTTCGGTTTCCCAATTTAAATTATCTTCGAAACCAGTCAACGTTACTTCCGCGGAAGATGAAGTAATGTTTCCATTTTTTCCAACAACACGAAAACTATAAGATGCACCAGGTGGTAATTCCAATGTCATTGGTGGATGTTTTACGTCCGTTGCCATTAGAACCCAAGTTTGAGAAGGTGCTGTTCTACCTTCTATACTATATGAATCAACACTAGAATATTCCCAATCTATTTCGATTTTTGTCGAACCAACAACTCGCGCCCATGTACTACCACTTACGCCTAAAAACAATTATTTGAAAATTATCGCTTACTCTATTACGTTATATTTTATTTACTAATCGTTAACAACAGTTAGACGAATTTTTTATGCATACCTGTGATGAAAAGGGAAATTTCTGTCCAACAAGAACCGGTATCATGTTCAACATAACATCGGTATATTCCCGAATCCGAATGACGACATCTTACAATTTCTAAATACAAAAAAGCAGCGGTCTGTTCAAGTCTATATCGATCGCCTTCTCTAATAATTCGATTATCCTTCTCATCTTCCTTCTTCCACGTAACGGTTGCTGCTTCGACATTAATAATTTCTACTGAAAGTCTAACGTCTTCGCCAGCGGTTGCCTTTATCAGACTTGTACTTGCTAGGAGTGTAGGTGCTCCCTTTTTTTCTAGAGATCTTTCTTGTGGCTGTACGATATCCTTATTAGAATCTATTTTGCTCGGACGGAAGGACCACGCTCTGCTTATAGACAAATTTGGAACAAGACTAGCTGGTATCCAAAGTTCTTCTTTCTCATTATGATGTGAAACCACTAATCCAGGGCCATCCAAACGAGAAACGACGAGTTCGTCACCGGCACGTAGTTTTCCCCAGTCGGCTGCCAATCTTACTCGTGCACCCGGAACGACCTAAACAATAAAACTGTTTAATCACTGTTTTTCTATTTTATTCTTTTTATAGATTGTACATTGTTATAAAATTTAATGAAATTTCTCATGCAAACAAATTACCAATACAGTAGCGCATCCAATGCTTTATCATGCTCACCAAAAGTTATAGAAGTATAAAAGTAGTTATCTGGATGATGCAGTGGTAGCAGATAGTACAGTAGTAGTTAGTAGCAATAGAATAATAATAGCAGTAGTAACGACAGTTGCAGCGACCAGTGATGATGAAGAGAATGTGATGATTATGGTCGTGACGATTTTAATAACGGTAATAGTAGCTGTAGCTGATGCCGTAGAAATTGGCATAGCAGTAACAGTTGTAAAGAGAGAGAGAGAGAGAGAGAAATAGAGAGAAAAAGAGAGAGAGAGAGAGAAAGAGAGAGAAAGAAACAATAATAGTGTAGTAAATTTGGTGGTGATGGTAATAGTAGTAATCATAGTAGTTGTATATAGTAACAGTAGTAGCAAAAATAATGGTAGTAGATCCGATGGTTTTGAATAGTAATACAGTAGTATTATAATTATTATTTTGTTAATAGTCTGTACATTTATGGCAATAATATTAATAATAAAGACTCAAGGATACTGTAATACTATCAAAACCGTCGCTTTATATCCTATATTTTCATTTTAGGTAGGCTAACGTGTTAGTTGTTGGAGAATATTCTTTTTTTGCTTCTCGACCTCACGGTGTCACACTTTTAACCGATCGAAAGTTATAACGTGCGTGCACTTAGCAAAAGACAACAACACAACAACTAATAGTGACCCGATCGTACGCTTTTTCTGATAATGTCTCGCTCGGTCTATTTCTCTAACAATAAAAGATCGAGGATTTGTGGATGCGACGACAGAAGGTAATGCAGTACATAGCAGTTAGCGACAGACATCAAGAAGGAGAAGAGCCCCTTTGCTGCAATCAAGAATACTAATTATAGAATGCGAATTATCCAGCTAGCATTATCAATATGAAAATCGGTAAATCGTTAAGAAATATCTCACCGGTATCGAATTAGTACGAACTGGGGATCGTGCGCGCAGAGTATTCCTGAATCCATCGAGGAAGTTAAGCCTACTCTTTGTTGGACTCGGCGTTCGTGGTAATTCGCAATCTAAAGCACCGTATTGAGTCCTTTGAATCGGTCGAGTTATCTTCTGTTGAGGAATACTCTTTTCTTTGTTCATCATTCCGGGGGATGCTGTCGAAAACGTCGGGGCTACTGATATGGTCTCTCGAACCACAGGCTCCGTTGATGGAACTCGGCTATATGTCAGCAAATTATAAATGAAAACAAAACACAGTACTACGCGTCAAGGTTCGTCTTAACTAGTATTATACTTTCTTTTTTTAAATACTAGCAGGTCAATTTTCATTGCATCATTTGGATCATCATTGCATCTGATTTAATCGATCAGAAAGTAAGTTTGTTAAAAACATCAAATATGAGCCGAACGAGTCTTGACATGAATTTGGTGCGATGTCAACAGGAAGAAGGAAGAAAAATTTGTTAACAATAACAAGAAATAATAATATCGAATAAAATAAAATTTCTAATTGACCTCATTTTACATTCAAAAAATAAGTCTGTGTGTATGTGTGAATGTGTTTGTGAAATTAAACAATTAGCATCAATGGAAATAGAAATGGAAACTTAAACGTTCTTTAAGAAAAGAAAGAGCGTTTAACATTTCCTTTTTAAAGAATACAAATCTTAACGATCATATCGAAAAGATGTGATCGTACGTACAACGATATTAAATTCTTTTGTAGGTAATCAAAGGAAAAACAGATAATAGGATTGTTTCAAGAAGATACAAAAAAAAGTCGTGGAACATAGAAAGGAGAAAAAGAAATGACAGTCATAAATAAAAGAGTCCGACATTATCTCTCGCAGTACTGTGTTCACTGAAAATCATAATAAAACAAGCCGTTAGTCGCATGCACGGGTACATTAGGTAGGCGTGAGAAAGAAGGACGCATTGTAATCACAGTCTTCGTATTTTACAGTTTATTCTAAACAATATTTACGTTTCGCGAGTTGATTATAGCCCTGTTTTTTTGATGCTTTTCGAGAATTAATACGTACTATGTACAGTGTACTCGTCACCAGATACCTCATAATGGCATTTATAAACGTTATTAAAATTATTATAAATATATTGTACATTCTCGATAATTATATCATTAAATAGCGTGGCACACACCCGAGGCGTGGAATTGTACATCGTATGCCGTACGCGATGTACGCATTTTCGTATACGTAAGTATACAACAATACTTACATACGTAAACGCACGCGCGCGGGCATTTTCACGCACGCACATCCCCAGACACCACCCACACACGCGCGTACGCACGCATTATGTTTATGCACATTGGAACGGATTAACGCTCGTTTACAGGCCTTGGAAGCGAGAGGTGGCTGTGGAAGAGTAATACAACGATCCATAGAGCTTGAGAGAAGAAAGGGAGAGGGGAGCAAAAGACCAAAATGTGACCCATTTGGAAATGGAGAAGTACTTTGACATTCGGCATAACCGATTCTAATTTATCTAGAAGTCTAAACTTCGTTTTTGAATTTTACTCGATTCAAAGTATAAGTTCTTCCTTTACGGTATTCTTAAAATATGTATGTCTCCTTTCGATCTCGACACGTTCGTTTTTCATATTTTTCATATTTTTCACTTTTCTTTTTTCTTTTTTTCTTCTTTTTCTTGTGCTTTCTTTTAGATGGAGTTTAATTAGGACAAGTTATTACGTTAATACAAAGTCGAATTTCACTTTATAATTCGTCGACAGCGTATATTCCTTACATAGATCGTTTTTCGGTCGAAGGTATGTATGTATGTAATACGTAAAGGTTTGTATAGTTATTCGTGCTGCTACGGGGATGATGGAATATTTGGAAAATACAAGTATTGAAAAAGAATAACGAAGTATATCTCTATTTCGAATGATGACGGAATAAATAATGACAATACATATCGTTATAAGAAGAAGAATAACGATGATAATAACGATGATGATTCCGATGAGTGACGATGATATGTGTTAACAGGAACAACAACGATAACAACAACAACAACAACAAGAATGGCAACAACGAAGAAAAGATCCTTGAATAATCGAAGGAACGTCGATCATGTGCTAGGGTGTAGTGACTAAAGAATCCAAGGGAAAAGGACGAGGGTGATGATTTAGGTGACGACTACGGTTATCTAGCTTACAGCGCTTGTATCTCTTTTTTTATATAAAATATACAAAAATATGTCGGAACGAATATTCACAGGTCGAGTGTTAAGAGAGTCAGTGTAATTCAGTGTTAAATTAGAGACGCTTACAGTGGATCTTTGGTAAGTTCCTTTTGGTAGGCAATCGGTGACTGTATCGCCTTGAGAAAGTCACGTTGTGTTTGTAGGATATCAGTGATCGTATCTACCCATTCCTGTCTGCGAGGTCCATTTTCTTCTATTACGCTGCAATAAAATCCTAGACCGGGCTTTCGAGGATCCGTAGATCGAATCACAAATTTGTCCGGATCGTCGTACGAATCCTCGAGACTCATTTTGTTTACCTGCACGAAAACATACCGGCGAATACATACATTTCTCTTATTATCTTTTCTTTTCTTTTTTCTTTTTTTTACGATATTCATACACATCGTTCGCGATCAAATTTTAATATTTGGATTGCATGAATTCAAGTAAACTTATTTTCCGCTAAATGTATTCGAACGAATTTAGTTTCAAATTTTTTAGTTTCGTAAACTCGTTTTCACATTGTCAAACCGACTTATATAAAGTTTATAATAACGATAATTCGTAGTCTCTTACGATAAATCACATATATGTTGCTATGAAAAATATGAAAAAATTACCTGTATATGAGCTTTATATATGTAGGCTGGGTTGGTGAATTGAGTCTTCTTACCAACGGCTTCGCTGAAGATAATATTTTGCTCGAAAAGAAAAACGTGCCACTCTTTTCCTCTTGGCAAGGTCGATATTTCTGACACTAACAAAGGCCCGTGTAGCAGAAGTTTACCCTGTGCTGTTATTTTACCCTTCAAACGAAATGAATAAGAGAGGACATAAAATACTAAAACTTTCTGATATGTAATATATCTTTCGAGAATATATTATAAGCATGAATGGTAATGTTACGTAAACACTTGGAAAAAAACTAGCAGATAATTCGAATATCTTTCGAAATTGATTTTATATTTTTAACTTACATCAAAACCTTGCAATCTTCCCACGTTCATCATGTCATTAGCCGCTTTTGGTATAACTCGCATAACATAAACCGCTGCTCTGAGTCCTTCGATTTCCGATAATCTCTGAGTACGTTCGGTTAAACGCAGTGCCTCACGAAGCAGTAGTTGATACTTTGTAATCCTTTGCACGGGTTTTATCAACAAATCGCAAAGCTGCAGACGATGTCCAAGTTTCTGTCTCAATTCCTATTAATATTTCGGAGTATAATTATATATTTCATTACCAAAAAGTATCGAGATACATTAACGCATAAAAAAATGCATTGATGACACGTTTTTGTTGCATTCAGAAAAGATGGAACAAATAATTATAATTACCTCGAAGTAAGTATATATATATTCGGACACGATGTATTCAGAAACGGGTTTATTTTGACAATAAACGACGTACATGTGTAACTTCCTCTCATATCTTTTAAAGAGAGGACCGAGTTCTTCCGGGCATTTTATGCAATTCTCCAAAGCTTTCAAAAAAAAGCTAAGAACACAAGAGATTATTTCGTTAGCATATTGGCTCGCAAGTCGTAAAATTTTCACTTGCTGATATACGTAAAGAAAAAATAAATAAATAAATAAATAAGAGAAAAAAGGGAAAACGAAATGAGTCGGGACAGGTAATATTATACTCACTCTCTATGCCATTCGTAGATCGCTTCTATGTTACCAAATACCATTTTGTCTTTTCCGGCTCGAAGATCCTCAGGAAGTGGAATGTCGCTCTCTGGATCTCGCATTAACATCATATATCCTTCGACAATTTGTTTGAGATCATTGACATAATCTCTTTCTGTATCGACCAATTCACGAATAACAAATTGTCTTTTGGTTAAAGCCGCAGTTTCGGGATCGGATTCTTCAGAAACAAGCGATGGACTTGTCGCACGAGCATAATTATTCTCGCCATCGCTCGAACCTCTACCACCTCCTGCTGTTGTTCTTTCCGTTCGCATTAGACTATGCCTCTCTTGATTCTCAGTATGTTGTTCCTACGATCAACATGTTTGATCAAAACTTTGATAAAAAAAATAATAAAACAAGATGATGGAACGCACGAAACTTACCATTCTTTCCTTTACGATCTGCTCGATTTCTGCTAAATCCGCCGTTGTGGCTCCGTCGAGTATTTTACTGGAACACTCGGATGTCTAAAAAGGTAAGAATAATAAGAACGTGTAATATGGAAATAACGGGGCTAGCTATACTCACTCTTTTTCCAGGTAATTCGTCGGGTATCGTTGAACCAGGGGGTCCATTACCGGAAGCAACTAAAATAGGCTCGGTAATCGGTTTCATCGGTGGCGGTAATTCCAAGTCATCTTCACCATCCTCGGTGCCATTTTGTTCGTGAAAGACGTTACCTTCACCGTCGTCGTAGGTCGCAGATATCGTTTCAGAAGTTTCAACGTGTTCTTCCTCTTCTTCCTCTTCCTCCTCTTCCTCTCTTTCAATCTCCTCGGCTCCCGTCAAAGGTTCAAATTCCGAGACAATCCTCACGTTTCCAGCAGAAACAGTAACGGCACGTTTTTGTTCAACAGTTGCTCCTGATGGTAGCTTAAAACGTTTGTCTGAGCTACTCTTTTTCAATGATCCAATGTTTTTGCCGCTTGGTGTTACCGTTGCAACCGTTGTCGTATTTTTCACTACTGCCGTTGTCGTCGGCGTTGTCGTTGTCGTCGTTCCCGTTGTAGTAGCAGTAATAGAAGAAATAGCAGTCGTCGTTGTCGTCGTCGTCGTCGCTGTCGTCACCGTTGTTAAAGACGTCGATGTTAGCGGAATGCCACTGTTAACGGTGGCGGCAGCAGCCGTTGACGCGGCTGACGACGACGTTGAAACGACCTTATCGACCTTGCCTTGGCTGAGCTTACGCAGCGGAGGTGGTAACCACTTTCTCCTACGACACACCAACGAACTCTTCGTATTACCCAGCACGTTAACAAAATTTCGCGATGATACCCGAGAGTTTCACGACGATATCATTTACTTTCTTAAAGAGTTACGCATCGGGAGGCATAATTTGAGAACGCGACAAACGATAGAAAGAGAAACGCAACGTACTGGCAGGCAGCGAACGCGTTTCTCCTACCACATCATCTTCATTTTATTGCTATTAATAAACGCGGACACAGTTGTGCCTGTCGTGTCGCCAGTGAAAACAATAAGAGCGGGGATAGGCGATAAAGAGAATTGCCACTATGCCCAATGCTGTTTGACTCGGCCACTCATTATGCACGTTGATCAATTGCTAATAACCAAGCGTGCGCTTTCCATTAGTAATTAGGTTAAGTACTTTCGACTCGTTATGATTTTATATTACCGTATCAGACTTATAGAGTTTATGATTATTATACATCTTATTTACATATATATGTACACCGTCGTAAACAAATATAGGTATATAACATATTTTGTAATATTTTATAGATTCATTGTTATTAATTCAAATATCTATTATGTATAAAATAAATATACACAACGATGTGTGCAAAATTTATACATAAATTAAATTTCGAGCATGTCGATGCAGAATAAATTGAATTTTTTTTTTTTTTTTTTTTTTTTTTTTTTTTTTAAAGAAATAATGTATGTTAATATTTTTATGCTTAATCATCTTAACGTTTCATTGTCATACCCTTTATAACATTATTACGTTGACCATATTATTTCTGCGCATATAACAATTTATTGTTAATAAAAATATTATCAAAGACTAGTAATTTATATGAACCTACAAAGAAACGTAACCTTTTCGCATTACACTATATGTAAAAGCTATAGATGAATTTAATCATTCGACACATTTGCACGTGACCGTATCTTCCTACGAATATTATACGAATTTGTCATTAATCAGAAACGTATTATAAACGCGTTACAAAGCTACTCACCCACTGAAACCGCGTCTTTTATTTCCAGGTGAACTGGTACTAGCCGAGCTCCCATCGCTTCCAACAATTTCTAAAAACAATACGAATACAAAGATCGTTTTAATCATTTGCGATAACGATAGCGATAACAGTAATAAATCAGAAATTAATCGGACGATACTCTTTTATACGCAATTTTACTATATAATTTTACTATAGTCTTATTTACTATAATTTTATCTTATTTAAAAATAAAGTGTAATTTTGCCTTATGCAGAAAATTCGATTTTTATCGATCCTTTAGTTTCATTGATATTATTACGTAACTCTCTTTTGCAAAGCGAGTACGAATAAAATTGATCGACTTTGGATTACACATCATTGTATGTATCATCGCTAGAATGTTATAAACGATTATTATCTCTACTATCCAAACGGGGATAATAAAATGGGTGAATCGAAAGTGGTAAGCATAGCTGCCTCTTATATCGAGGTATACTTCTATGATATCGGGCCGATGTTGCTCTCTTATTTTTAGATGCAGCACACAGGCTTGAGAGAAAGCTTGCGTGACTCTTCCATCCTATCTGGCTTCTCAACTTCTCAAGGAAAAAGTTTGTCGTGTTTTCGAAGCATCCTCATCGTACTTTGCCCTCACTTATTTTTCTTCGATCCATTCTTCCCTCTTCCTTTCTCATTGTCGGTTCGCATTGTCCATCGTCCCTCTGCCAGTTTGACAGTTTGATACACGAAGAAAAAAATAAGAGTAACGGATACTTTCTTGTTTAATCATGAATTGCCATAGGTCGTGTCGAATGATCGACAGTTAGTTTGACCGTGACGCTGGCCCCAGGCTGCTACAAGTGGTCAAGGACATTCGTGTTCCGTGCGTCGTATTGATCGAGCGCTCGGGTCTTCTAGTATACGTACAAGTACGGATCTCGTCATCTGCCTCTTTCAACTGTTATCAACCATAGCCTATTCCCTTGTTCTCTTTTAGTCGTTGAAAGTTCGAACGTAAACTCCATTGTGTCGTTAACAACGCAATTATCGAAAAGCAATTCCTGAAAGGAAAAAAAAAAACTTACCCAATTCTTCGCTCGATGGTGTTAAAGTCGAAGCTGGGGATGATGCCGTTGTACCAACAACCATAGACGCAAGTTGTTGTTGTCCGATAACCGATTGATTTAGTTGCTGTTGTTGAAGCAACGTTTGTTGTTGACTGGGTGGCTTTCTCGACGGTGAGGTTTTACATGAATTACTTGGTGGTTGTTTCAAAGCGCTCGTAGGTACAAGACCTTCTGCTGGTGGATCTGTTTGTCCCGGTGCGAGTGGTAAACGTACCAATGTCCATTCACCGGTACCAACGATTCCACTAGCATTTCCATTACCGCTACCATTTTCTAAGACTTCTACTTGCTGGCCCTTCGTCACCGTCAGTTCTCTAGATCCTGGTGTTGCTAGATGATCCGCAACGACCCAAGTCATTTCGGCAACACCAGTCTATGAATGAAAATTGAAAGAAAAAAATAGCAACTTGTCTTTCTAATTTATTTTCTCATATCTTTCTATTCGTGATTCACTCCATAGAAGGAAGGAAAGAACGAAGTATTTTAACGTGGGAACGTAAGCAAACGAACGTATCAGGGTACCGGATTTTATGAGCTAAGAGTGAAAGAGAAAAGAGAGAGAGAGAAAGAGAGAGAGAGAGACAAAGAGTGAGAGAGAGAGAAAAAGAGAGAGAGAGAGAGAAAAAGAGAGAGAGAGAGAGAGAGAGAGAGAGAGAGAGAGAGAGAGAGAGAGAGAGAGAGAGTACACGCCATACGCAGATACAAACTTGGAACCGACATCATCGAGAAATCGTCTTTGAATTTACAGACCGTTGAAGCGTCTAATGTGGTACGTTCGCTGAAATAGGTTCGATCGGTCCGTGTAATCGTTTGGATGATATTTACAAGAGTGCTTCATTTTTAGAGTACGAGGAGTCAATTACTCGAAACAGGAAAACTTAGAGTAGATCCCGATTATGGGTGTGTGTCAATAAAAAAAAGTTTGCTACAATTAGAAAGATAAATGAATGATGCAAGAATGGCTACATAATTTTAATTAGGGAACTAATATATATGATTCATTGGAATATCAACATTCCGTTTCATTTTCGTATTTTTAAGAAAAAGAAAAAAAAAACGAACATGTTTTAATCTGGACTGTCCTCAGTTTGACTCTCTCTCTCTCTCTCTCTCTCTCTCTCTCTTTATTTCTCAATCTCTCTCTTTTTTTATTTCTCAATCTCTTTCTCTCTCTTTTTTTATTTCTCAATCTCTTTCTCTCTCTTTTTTTATTTCTCAATCTCTCTCTTTCTCTCTCTCTCTCTCTCTCTCTCTCTCTCTCTCTCTCTCTCTCTCTCTCTCTCTCGTATTCACGCATTCCATGACAAAAATAGAATATTCCACGCGCCAAAATCCGTATTAGTTCGAACCCATACGGACATGTACGAAAAGTCCAAAGGATCGAGTACAGGTAAACATTCATACGATTAACAAAAATTTCTAATTTAATAGGACGAAATATAATTAGTTAATGTCATGCTCGCCAAGAACTCTTAGTTTTTAAGTCTCGCGATCAAACTATATTACAAAATAATTTCTAATGTCTAATACGTCAGATGGCGTACGAACATATATCGTAAATGTAATAATTCGTACCGTTAGCGAGCGATTCCATGAGAGAGTTTTCTTTATCGCTCTTTTCGCGGTCTACGAGCGATTATAAGTTGTGATTATTACATTCAACCTAAGTCTATATTAGGATATGATTCGCGTAAGCACAACGTGATACTCAAGGGCAACAGTTCGCAAGAATTGGTTGCAAAAAATTGCTCGTGAATTGGCACATAAAAAAAGCTGATAGATAATGCAGGCTAACATCAATGATCTTTAGCGAGGTTGTTAAGTAAAAGAGAGACGACGGTGAAAAATAAACTTAAATATCGAAATTGTGTTCGTTTAAAAGAAAACAAATTATGGCGTATTAGATGGTTAGAGATAAATTCGGGAAGGTCCAATAGTGAAAACATTGATTACAGTTGGATGCGCTTAACCGTGCGCTCACGCGCACGATCGAGATGCCACAGACGGGATGGTGAGTTAAAGGACAAAGGACAAAAAGAAAAAGAAAAAGAAAAAGGGGAAAAAACAACGAAAAAGAGAGAGAGAGAGAAAAGAAAGAGAAAGAAAGAGAGAGAGAAAGAGGAAGGGTGAATAGAGAAAAAGTTAGAGAAAAAGTGAGAGAAAGAGAGAAAGGGAGGAAGAGAAAGGGAGGAAGAGAAAGAGAGAGAGAGAAAGAGAGAGAATACCTGAGAAAGAGAGGGTTGGCGGCGCAAAAGCCGAGCTTGAAAAGAGCCCGGGGTGTCGATGGTGTGCTGCCTGGCGAGGGTCGCGTGAGGTGGTGTAACCGAGGTCTGTCTAAACCACGGTAAAGAAATTTTTCTGCGTGCCTTTTGGGCGATCGTTGCCGGTTTTCCGGCCGGTGACGTCATAACGATATTTCCTTACGACTTACTGTCGTTAAAACGCGATGATTTGTATACGAAATTCGATGAAGGGTTCGCAAAGAGAAAAATAGTATGACGAAGGTAGGATACATCGGCGCAAACAGCCGACAGCCATTTTCGAGTGGATCTTTTTTCTCTCCTTTATTTACTTTTTTTTTTTTTTTTCTTTTTTGACACGCGAGATATGTTCTACCGTTCGAAAGAAAACGCGTGTGACGAGAAAAAACGAGAAAAGACGAGACGAGAAAAGACGTGACGAGCCGTGACGTGACGTGACGTGACGTGATATGATGTGACAAGAAACGAGAGACAAGAGAAAAACAGAGAGAATAGTATATATAAGGTAGGACAGGACGGGAGACGGGACGCGACGCTCCAAACGAGTCCGTCCGGGCCGACAGTCGCGCCCGTACTAATCGCACCCTTCCTAGAATCGAGTATCAACGCCGTGAGCGCCTCTCCAAATGTCTCGGTAGGTGGAATGGGCTTATCGAGAGGAAGAAGGGAGGGATGCTCGATAACGCCTTTCATCGATGTTTTCTCCTCGAGGAAATTCTCAGTGCGCAGTCACCGCCTAACCGGGGCAGCTGATTTTAATGTCTCGTCCTCGACTGCAGGATATCGTACGATTAAGTAAATTAAATCCTACTGCATTGCGTACAAGACCCTTGAAAATCAATTTCAGCACGAGGAAGATTGCTGACAATCATTCTTTTTTTTTTTCTTTTTCTTTTTCTTTCTCGTTTCAAAATTTATATTATTTTTCGTTTAAAAAAAATATCTTTATTCTTTAAAATATATCATTTTTCGCTGTATCATTTATCAAGATACGCGCACATCATTTTACGTGATGCGATTAATCTATTATATAAACGATCGTTTCACGAGCTAAAGTAACATCTTGTTTCATCTTGTCACGATGTAAGAAATAAATGTACGCTAAAATGATCAATTTCCGCTTTCTACGACATAAAATACGATAGTTACCTTGTCTGAATCCGTTGTATTCGTCGAACCAAATGAAGCCAATGAGTTCCTGTCCAAATTTTCCACACTGTCATTCAAAGATGCACATTCCTCCAGATCTCTACTCGATCGTTGGCTCGAACTCTTCTTGGCAGGACTCTTCGGCATGCTCAAGCTGAAGTACGTTTCTTGTATTACTTCGCGCAATCTCTTGACCCATAATTGCTTCGCCTCCATGGAATTCGCTCTTAAAACCACACGAGTGTCGCCAGTCGGTGCTCTTCCAGTCCATACGGCAAACTTACATTCGTCTCCTTCGATGTGCTCGGTGACACCCAATTCAGAAGTCATTAAGCGACTTTTGTAAATGTATTTTACCTGAACAATCATGAAAAACATATGGCTAACATAAAACTTACGTTACGGAGGATATCTACAATTACTTTTTCAAATATACAAACCTTTCCAGCTGAATCTTTGACTTCTTTACTAAATAATAAATATAATTCAAAAAGAAATATATGACGATCTCTGCCTTTTCTTATCAGCTGCTTTGGATCCCATACTGTAAATGAATCTTGTAATACTACATCTCCAAGAGTATCTATCCTGACATCACAACCCTCTAATAGGCTTAAATGTAAGGCATCGTTTGCTTTTTTAGGCACATTCAACATCACTTCCAATCCATCTTTAATTTCACCTTGTCCTTCTTGACAGCAAGCCTGTATTTAAAAATATTAATATTATAAAACATTTGTATTTACGAGAGAAGTAATAAAAGATATCTTTAAATAATATTTATGTACTTGAAGATCCTTAAGCAAAAGCTGATATTTTGTGATCCTTTGCACTGGTTTTATGAGGTACGCAGCGATTGGGTGTTCAACTTTTTGTTTCCTCTGTAATTCTTCAAACCATGTACCCCCATGCGTAACTAATAATTGATTACTTTCTGGCTTATTTTTACAATAAGTCACGTACATATCAAATTTCGGAGCCTACAAACAATAATGTATTATTTTATAAACAATGAGTAAAATAATTTATTAGATTATTCCTTAATTTTGCTAAATAACATCATGTTATTTACCCAAGTCACGAAACAGTGTCCAACGTCTTCGGGCATGGTTTCATATTTTTCCAACTCACGAAGGAATATATTGCTATGAAATTGATGTATCTCTTCCATATTGGAAAAAATTATAGATTCTCGACCTTGCAATCCTGTTGGTACGTTTCCCTTTCCATTACGCGTTTCCTCTAAGAAACAACGAATACAAGTTTCCAAATCTTTAACATATGTACGTTCGGTTTGCAACAATTCAGCCATAATGAACCTAAATTAAAATAAAGAAAATATATTTACAAAAATATAGATCAATTTTTCTTAATTTTGTAACGTTAATACGAAGCATACTCTTTTCGCCTAGCCGATCTTCGCTTTTCTTCGTTCAATTCTTTTAAATCTTTTCCCTTAATTTTCTCCTCCAATAAAGGATCAGAATTACGGTCTATGGCTAAATCTTTATGGCCGTCGTCGGATTGTATACCCAAATCATCTTCAATTTGTGTCTTATAGCAATTCATTCGCATGCTAAAATCTTTATAACGTTGATCCACCTCTGCCACTGATTGTTTAATAACAGCAGCATGAGCATGTCCTTTTTCAACTAAATTATCCGCTAGCTGAATCAGCAATTTTACTCTTTCCCTCGTTTCCTAATAAACGTAAACAGTAATTATATCAAAGCAAACGTACGTTTATGTATGTTATGTTATTATTACTATATTTTACAATGAAACGATATAAAGGCTATTAATATATGAACATTAGCTTTTTCTTTTTAAAAATATTTTACCTTTGCTGCACCTTTAAATTCATTATGTTCTTGTAACAATTGCTCGTTTTCTATACGATTTTTTCCCACATTTGTGTGCGTTGCAAGATACAATTCACCAGTCTCCCTTATCCATTCAATTGCTTGTTTTGCACTACGCTCAAAAAGAACATATTGATGACATTGATCTAAACGTTTCTTTCGTTGAGTCCAATATTCGAGTACTTTATTTTCTTTACTTAACAATTCTTCTAAGATATCTATGAACATGATGACATGAAAAATAAACATGTGTTAAAGTAATTACAATTGAATTTATTCCAAATTAAGACACTAACTTTTTACTTTGTTCTCTGACCCAACACTATTTGCTTGATAATTGTAAAACTGTAGACTGCGATTAGTGTACTTTAGGAATGTTTCGGCAGTTCTTCGCACCAAAGTACATGCTTTTAAAAATGCTTCCTTTTGTTCCTGATGTTTAGCCACAAGAGTAGGTACTTGGCCGCCTTTTTCCCCACCAGAACACCAATCTTCGTCCCTTTTATATTCACGCTCTAAACTATCAAGAACCGATCGAACTTGTTCCGCTGTTTTATAAAAATTTATACTCGCGGTTACTAATTTATGCCTCTCTTCTGCACAAGTTACCAACTGTTGCCATCTTTTAGTGACATCTTCAGCTACTTCTCGAATACTTTTCGGATCATAATGATTTGCGCTTACTAATGCATCAGCTCTATGTTTTACCTACAAAGACACGATATATATTATAATAAATATTCATAATTATGTCATAATAATGTATTAACAAAGAATTGATATAAAAAGATAAAACACAATTCGTAATTACCTGTACAGCAGAAGTATGCGTTTTCTCTATAGCGACTTGAAACTGTTCGTGTTCTAATCGCAGTTGTTCGGCATCTTGTAAATTTTCGGGAACCCTTAAAGAAGCTAAAAGCATAGCTTCTCCATTCCTAATCCAATTGGCTACATGCGTAGCATCCGTTTGCAATTGTACCAATTGCGCGGCTTGTTCAAGTCGAACTCTTCGCATTTCTGCAAGATCTTCTGCGTCCATCTCTCTTTCATTTAAAAATTCAAGAAGCACTTGAACTCTTGCTGTAGCGCTATGCTGACCGTCTGCCATGATACAAACTCCGGCTTGTTCTAAGACCTACGATAATTACAAAAAAAAAAAAAAAAAAAAAAAAAATCTTTTATAGATTATTCTATATGGATAATTTCTAATAAATAAAAACAATGTCAATAGAATTTTTTTACCTGTGCAAGTTCTTGACCTTGTTGTAACACTTGAAATGTAGTATTTTGCATGTGAGCAACACCGTCATTGTGTACACGTAATAGTTGTTCAGGTGAACCTTCGCGAGGTGATCCTTGTAGGTCTTGTGCCCACATTTCAAGTTGACCACTGGCTTCTAATGCATCTCTTTCGAAAACGCGCAATCGTAAACACAACTCTAACCTTAACTTTCTTGTTGCCCATAATTCTTCCAATTCTTGCCGTAAGCCAGCCAATCTATCAAGAGCACTCTCCACAGCAGATATCTGAAATATTTTTACATTCATAACATGAAATAAAATACATTATGTGATTTAAAAACTCTAACATTTTGAACAGTTCGAAATATATTCATTGATTAATACATACAGAGCCTGTAGTATCGGGTGCATCTGTTGATTCTCGAAGTTCTTGAAGCAATGCTTCACCTTGCGCAATAGTTGAAGCGCAAGCTTCAAGACAAGACGCTCTATGTTGTGCACACTGATCGAGTAATCTTTCCGCTGTTTCTAAATTCTCTGCGACTTCCTCTTGCTGCAACTCTTGTCGTAACTCATCCACCCAACCGCTTAGCTATGATGTGTGCAGAAAAAATTTACATTAATTAATTGGCAAATAATATCACTTAACGTATACTTTAAACAATCATAACACATACGTGTGTGTGTGTGTGTATATATATATATTATACCTCTTTTTCATGAGTATAGAACACTACAGCCAGATCTAATCTTCGACGTCGTTGTTCGACTCTCGCGGCAAATCTACTAACATGAGATTCTAATTCTTGTGCCACTGCGTATATTTCATCTGCAGCACATTCTCCTGTATGTGCTAATTCCTCTGCTGCAGTAAGTAATTTCGTTGCGTTTGTATAAGTATTCTGTAAAAACATGTACATAAATAATTACACGACATAAGTTTTGTTCCAGATTAAGGGGGATTTTATCTATGTAAAATAGTACACATTACCTGTGCAACATTTTCAAAGTGTTCGTGACTCTTTTGATATACTCTTGCTTTTTGAAGATTTCGTCCTACACCCGTATTTTTACGGATAAAAACTTCTCCGTGATTGGTTAGCCAATCAAGAACTTGTTTTACATCTTCTTGAAATAATCTGTAAATTATAAAAAAAAAAAAAAAAAAAAAAAATAAATAAATAAATAAATAAATAAATAAATAAATAAATATATAAATAAATAAATAAATTAATTAATTAATTAAATAAATGAAACTATTTCAACACTGCATAACAAATAAATTATGCGATGTTCTTTGACAAAAAGTAAGAAATTTATAAATACCTCAAAGCAAGACGTTGATGTAATTTAACTTTGCGTGCATGCCAGCGAGCTTCCAATGTTCTATGATGACCTAAAATTTGATGAATAACTGCTAACACATGAGATGCACCCTCACTGTAATCTGCAGCTGGATTTCCACTCATACCACCATGACTTTCTGCATTATGTCCATCTTGGCTCTATGCATAAAAATGACATAAAAATTTCGTATATAGTGCGTAACATTAATTAAAGCCAAAAAATATATTAATATGTATGCCATGTAATTATTACACTTGTCATTCATAAGCAGATACTTGCAGATTTAAATTAATGTAAAATAATTACAAGTTTGGTTTATAAAGGTAAATATTATTTATCCTTAATATTTTCATATAAAAAAATATAAGAACAGATAAAATGACAAGTAATATACAAATAGATATTAATATTCAGTTAATTTCTAAGTTATGGTTGAGACTTTAAGACTGACAGTTAAAAAGTATTTGCTTATATTACATGCTTCATAACGAAGTTACAATAATGAAGTTACAATAATGAAGTTACATAATTTCTTTATCAATTGCATGCACAAGCAATTATGGAAAACTAATTGTAGAAAATGACGAAGAGTCTGTTATAAATTATGCATGAATATATGGACGAAAATATACGATTTTTTAATGCAATAAAGAAAATTAGATTAATCAAATTATATATTTTCCCAAACACTAAGTGACATACATGTTTGCGGATGGTGTGGTCTATTCCCTGTGGTTGGTTACAGACTTGCACAAGATGATCCAGTTGATAAAGAAGCTTCTTACTGGTACTATGCACCTAAACAACAGTATTTTACGAATTCATTCCAATATTACGCGCCTTTCACCGATTAAACGAAATTCAACTTTGTTTCATGATAAAAGCTTCCATCCTAACAAGTCCATAATAACAAGTGTTTAGTCCAACCTATGTTAATTATTGCATAAGATTTAGACAAGGCTGTTGCTTTTAACCGCACCCAAATACCAAGCAAGAATATTCACCGACTAGAAATAATGAAAAAAATTGTTTCGTACATAATTAGTGTAAAATGTATCCAAACGATGGACTGTACTTCTGCTATGACATACTTGCAGCATGGAGCCTAGTCCACTCAAAAGAGCCTGATATGCATTGTAAACCTGTCGAATATTAGATTTGTATACAAATTTTTATTTTACGATTTTAATGTTTACTCATTATTTTATAACGATACAATTAATAAGATACTATCTTTTTTATTCAATTACGTTGCAAATATACTATTAGCCCTTTTAAATGAAATGTCGTTTAATTTTCCTAATGTTTATCTCTATTTTATATTTATTTATTGCTCCTAACGTACCTTTAATAATTGTATTAATTTGTGGAAGGAAACTTTCTAGTAAAGCAAAAATAAAAAATAAAATAGCTTTAAATATTATAAATTAAATATTTTACCTCTGTATATGCTTGACACATTGCTTCATAAAGAGTTTGATGTTGTCTTATGTGAGATTCGAGAACAGGAATTTCATTAGGCAGATTGCTAGCATCACAAGCTTGACTCCAACCAACAACACTATCGACATATTGCTCTGCTTTGTGATGAAACACTACACTTAGGCCAAGAACAGCAGTACGCTCATCTAGACCAGCCGCAAATTCCTTCCAAGCTCTATCCAATCGACTTGCAACGGCTCGTACATGACCCGCTGCATAATGTTGTGTCTCTAATAATCTAGCAGCCATTGTAAGGGTTTTATTAATATTCACATAAACATTCATTGAACTCATAGTAAAATGTTTATGTTCTTCTTGCAAATTTTTTGCAAGTTGATAAGAACGTCCAATTTCCACATAATTAGCAAGAAATCCTTCTCTATTATGACAAATCCAGTCAAACATTTTTTCACAATCCTGTTCAAACAAGCGCAATTGAAAGCATTGATCTAATTTCATTTTTTTTATGTGCCATAATTGCAAGAGATGTTGTTGGGCTGCATGAACAGAGTCTAAATGCTGTATAACTAATGTCGCTAATGCCTGACCATCTGAATCTGTTCCACCTGCAGCACCACTTTCAATACTTCCTCCCTCGCCACCTGGCGTTGACATGCCTAAACAAGATAATTAATTGTTAAATAATACAATCATAAAAAACAGTATATTAGAGTGTGAAATGTATATTACTGTCGAATTTTTGGAGTAAACGCTGAGCAACAACTTCAATTTCTTCTACAGGAATTTTCAAAATTTTCTTTTTCATCTCATTATGGAGGTCAATGCCATGTTTAGCACCTCCAACGTCATCAGCAAAATCATTACGACTAAGGTCCTCTTGTAAATCGTCCAACCTATCTAAAAGATCAGCAGCTTGCCAAGTGAAGTCTTCTACAGCTAATCGTGTTTGGATCCATTGAGCATGATCATACTCTAATGAACCATCCAAATCAGATGTCAGTTGAGATGGATCTATAACTTTTGTGAGAGATTCTAAACTAATTGTATTGATCTGAAATTAATAAAAAAAATTAATTTAAAGAATTTCTTATATTAAAATATTGGTTTATTTATAATTTTAATATGATTTAAATAGCTTAAGTGCATAATATAAGTATAAAAATTTAAAAATTTACACAGAATTGGATATTTACTTTATACAAGTTTTGAAATGTGTAATTTGTATACTCAATGCTTGTAACAAAGCATGCAATATTACACTTTCTCTATATCAGTACATGTAATGCTCAAATTAAAAATAGATATAATATCAAAGATAAAATTCAAAAAATTTAATACAAATAATAGAAAATTTTTTTTTCCTTATTTACCTCAAAGTTATACTTTTTCTGTTTAGCCAATGATGTCCTTTGTTTTTGCCAAAAATTCTCTGGCTTTATGATGAATGCAACATAGACCGATTGATGAAAGTATTCATGTAATACCTTAAATAGTAATAAAAAAAAGAAACAAAAGAAATTAGTTCATTTGATACTTTTACATTTAAGCAACATAGTGCATTTTCATGTATATATATAAAAAAATATTTGTGTTCAAATATTACATCATAAAATTTATTAATCAAATAAATATGAAATATTTACTAATAAATTTAATATCCAACATTGGAAAAGACTGTATATTATTATATTTTAGATAAATTTTATACAAAATATACTTAAATGAATAAAAATATTATTTCTCAGAAGAGAATACTACCAATTTGATACTATATATTTTCTTACTATTTAACTGTTTACGGAACTTTTAACTATAAATTAAAATCTAAATGTCATAACAAAACCTTTAAAATTGTTTTCACAGAATCCCAAGTAGCACCACGCATATCCACTATCACAGTAAATCCTAAATCTCTGGTTTCATCATCAGGAATGGCTAAAAGATATTGCAACAAACGACGATAGTCTTCTGGTTTTGCACGTTCTCTTCTAGGAGTAGTTGGAAAAACAATAACTGGACCTCCTCTACGATCTCGTCCACCTGGTAGTATAGCCAAACGTTCTTGAAGTAAGGGTAGGACATCTGCTGCCCTTGTGCCATCCATTGTGTTAAGTGTGTATATAGTTTGCTTATGATCTATCTAAAAAATTACATTGAATGTGATAACAAATATTTCATAAACTAAAAACATAAAATAAACATATAATGATATATGATATAACTATATAACGTAATAATAAACAATGTTTGTTATAATGACAATGTTCAATTTCAAAAGTTTTAGTAAACTTATATTTTCCGAAGTTAATGCATTAATACAATGTGATGATCATAAATGAAAATATCGTAGGCGGTATATTAGAGGTAGAAATCTAACATCTAAAATCTAATAGAGATCGGTCACTTTTTCAAAAAAATAAATGTTTGCAATAGATATATTCTAAAGAGTTATTTGGAACGTTAAATCGTAGAAAAGTTATGCGTAAAGAAATCTCATACACGTGTCTTATATCGTGTTTTAAAAACACAGATACAACAATAAACAGTGTCTAAAATAATGATGAATTAATCTAGAGTTGAAGAAAAAGAAATTAGAAATTCAATCTAAATTAATTACATCTATGTTCACTTTCAAGATAAGTTTCTTGGGTCGTCAAACGAATTCTACAGAGCAGCGGCCATATCGCGTTAGACTTGCTACGTATCATACAGCTTTATGTGTACGAGAGAGAGATAGAGAGAAAGAGAGAAAGAGAAAGAGAAAGAGAGAGAGAGAGAGCAAGCGCGCGCGCACACGTTTGTGTGTATGTACATGTCTCTTTCTTTTTCTCTCTTTTAATGACCGTTGCACCGATTTGCAACAATACCGTTGTTCGTCAAACGCGTCAATCGTCATCTTAATGTGATGATCACATAGGTTAGATATTATAATGAAGGAAAACTCACTCACCTATCTAATCCTCAGTCAAAGATTCGCAGGATAAAATTTTCTTTCTTTCTTCGGTGAAGTACCTGCATTCCATCGAAGAAAAATCTTATGGCTTCTACACATATTTATAACGAATCATTAGCTTTCATACGGAATCATATTTATTTGACCACATCGATAATGCACCAATGCTCAACCGTGCCATCTTTAATTTATATTATCAAGCTTGGTCCTTAATCCTACTTTATTTCATACGATAATCCACGCGATTTCTAAATTACACTCAGTTCGCTCTTCTGTATTGACGCCTTGCAGGCGGCAGCACGATCTTTAAATTTTTATAGAATACAAAATCCATGAATATCGAAGATTATAATTTAGGCAACTCTAATTGATAAAGCAAATATACACTTCTATTCTTTCACTGTACTTCGGTCACAGATTAACCCAGTAATGACACTCGCGTAAGGCGTCTTTAATGTCGCGATATTGAAAATTTCTGACCTTGAAAAGGTCCACCATATTCCTTGAAATATACATATTATAGCATATATATTAATGTTCGCATGCGCGTACGCTGTAACTACTACATTTGTTGTGTATATTTATACACGATTGCAAAAATGTAATATAGAAGAGAAAGCAATATAACGTATACAGTGGTAACAATGAAGGTTCTTTTGTTATCGCTTATGAGTGAAAAAAAATAATAAGCCAAACATGGATTGGTTCTTTGTTTTCTACATCATAACCAATAACAAAGCCCATCTTTCCTTATACGACCAATTGTAAGATCGAAAAGTAGAGAGAAATGATCGTTCAATTCTTAGTAGAATACTTGCATCGAATGAACTATGGCCAATAGGATGACGATTCTTAAGTGCTCCAATTTTACGAATTGAATTTTATTATATTACTTTTTCTTTCATTTATTTTAATATAGAAAATCTATTATAACTTTTTTAACAAGTTAAATGATTATTAAGTTTAATTCGGTGTAATAATTGAAGTATCGAGATAATATTACGATTTGAATAATGTTATTGCAAACGTAAATTGATGTTTATGATGACTTATATGTAGATACAATAAAATTTAGTCATTCATTTTTGTTACAATATTTTACGTTAAAATTTCATGAAACATAAAATGACAATAAATGGTTAAAAACTAAGATGCAACGATCTTTTTGTATATATCGATATAAATTATTAAATACGAAAAGAGAAATGATATAAGTGTAAATCTGTTGTATCAATTTGTCAAAAGTGATTTCAAGGATAAGATGGGAAATAAAAGATAAATATAAATGAATATTATGTAATTATTATTTAAAAATCGTCAAATTTATCGATGTGAAAATAAAGAAAGTTTATACTTGTATAATGTTTAATAAAAGATGTTAATAATTATCTTAAACATTGCAATACAATTTTAGGATCGCATCACGTTTTACTCTTTTAGCAAGACAGATTTTTTTTACGGAAATAGTCAATGCAGGAGTACATAGTAATTGGAGTTAAAAAAAATTCGCAAACAGTACAAGTTTCGCCATCTAGTTTGAAAAGACACAACTGAACTACTAAAAATTTCACATTTTGATACTCCAAACGCCATCTAGCGTATCAGATTAGGTACTGATTGTGGATTTCATTCGAAGGCTTTACTACTCTCATATGTCTCTGTTAATAAATTAGATTTTTTGTAAAAATATGGCGACCCTAATTAGTTACTTGATGTATACAGATATATTCATTACACAGTATGATGACAAACATTAAAAATATTTTTCTATAATTATAAAGTATTTTTCACGAACTTTTCTGACATTATATCGTTCTAAAGAGATTAAAGAATATTCGTAATATCTAAATGTTTAAAATTTATAATGTGAAGTTACGTAAATAATATTCTTAATGAATGATATTTATCTTGAAGAATTCTTCACTGATATTTAATTCAAAAATAATTGAATTTGCATGTATCTAAACATAATCATGAAAATATTTTCAATTACAATTGTATTTAATAAAAGATATTAAGCGATATTAATCATTTTCTTTCCAACTTGTTCATTATAAAAGATAAATATGAAATTATATGGAATACGTCAAAAAATAATCAAACATATATACAAAAGATAATAATATCAAGTGTCTAAAAAAGATAAGTATTTAATCATAGTCTTTAAATGATTAAACATTATTCATTATTCTTAATACAATAATCAAAAAAAATTTCTAGGTTTTAATAATTATTTATTAAATTCGGTAATAATATTCTGATGTATCATTTTGTCTGGGAGTGTACAAGTACGATTACAACGAAGGCTTAGGTACCTTCTCGAATAGCGTATGGATGTTTGCGCTTGCGTTTCTCGACTTCTCTTCTTCCTCTGCTCCCACTATTTCCACCCTATTCTCTCTTTCATGAGGGAGTACCACGTCGGTGATGTATAGAGGCACGTTCGTTAAGAGGAGAGTTAGCGAGGATGGGAAACGTTTGACAGCTCTGATCGTCAGTGATAATGCTGTTCCCCATTGATGTTAGTCTTAAGTGAATCAGTTTTGTTCGTTGATCGTGCAGAGGCTCCTATTCTTTCGTATTCTTGAATCAGGCAGAGTTAGAAACGAATCCAATGAGTTCTCGTTCTTCGAGCAGTTAGAAGGGTGGAAAGTGGAGTGGATGCAGTAAAAGGGAAGGCTTGGCGTTAATGCTCGAAAATGTAGCCGCATTAACGTTGACAACGAAGGTGTTTTGTTATCGAGGACAATTTTACAGCTGCGAGATATTCGCGAATGCTCTCGATTTATTTAATTCGTTAAGGAGGGAGGTGGTGGTGGTGGCCAGGATGTTGATCGAGGACGAAGGAAGGAGAAGAGAAGCGACGACGGAAAGAACGCGTGCGTGTTTCAAACACAGACAAGGATGCGGCAACGCGATATCAACTTTCTTCGTGATTTTTTTGATAGCGTTGATGACGACCAGCGAATTCAGCGATGCGAAGCAATTAGGTTTGTAAACGTTCATTGTAATTTACTTATTATTCATTTTTGTGATCTGTATTCTTATTCTGTTTTCTCAGAAAAGCGTATTTTACAACGAGGATGCAAATTAGAAGGCTTGCATCCACTTCTCATCGTTACTTACAAAAATATCACCGTATCAGTAAGCTTCCTATTAATTTCAAATATTAATATTAATATCCATATACATAAGTAATATTTTAACATCCTTGTTATAATTGTTATAGAAGAAATATCAATGAAATATTCTTTTCGCAGGTAGACAAAATTACGGTACCTCATGGAGAACGTGTTATGGTGAGGTGTCGTGAGCTTGGTAAATACAAGCTCATCGGTGATCCATCGTTACATTGTCGTAATGCAACGTGGAACGGGAAGTTGCCGTCTTGCGTACCTACAACGGCTATTTCCAATTACACCGGTGAGCTGACTCGAGTCTCGAGCTTCAATGGATTATAATCGAAATAGAACAAGGCCTTTTTACCATTCACTAATGCACACTCCTCTTCTTGTTTGAGGAGATCCAGAAGACGTTCCACCGACGATTGTCTTTGGATTACCAGCAGGTTCAGCGGCAATCGAGCCGACGGGTACGCTTGCAGTATTTCCAGGAAGCATTCTTCATTTGGAGTGTCTTTTTGCTAGAAGATTAGGTAATCCAGAATGGACGTGGACATCGACGTTTCGTCAATATTTAACGGGTGAGACATATGCACGTAAATTTTTTTTCTATATATAATCAAAATACTAATTATTCATTTAAAAATTAGGATGGGCGATTGCTGCAAAAGAGAGAGATTGGAAGTATCGACTGTCGATATATTATGCCAAAGTTCAGGACTCAGGAGTATACACGTGTTCGACCCCACGAGGCCTAGCAAATTCCATACGAGTCCACGTCGTTGGTAGGATTTACTTTTTATATATCGCAACAAAATTTTTCAAAATCGAAATCTAGAGAAAGAGACAAATTTTAATCGATTTCTCGCCTGGTAGACGTTCAATGTCCAGTTATAAATTTACCAGAGGGACCGTTGATTGGTAAGATCGAAGGCGCTCGGATGGGTCACAGCGCTAATTTTGAATGTCCCCTTGGATACAGATTGGAAGGTGCCTCGATGATAACCTGCCAATATAACGGTGAGCAATTGATTCTAATAATGTTTAAAGCGAAATTTCGATGCGAACAATGGTAAATGGCCGAGGAGTTAATGACCACGCGACAGGGCTGCAGTACTGTAGCGAGTTACCAGAAAATTGTCTTATCCTTATTCATTCGGTACTCGCGTTAAGTCATAGGTCATACACCATTCTTTCATACATTGAAATACAAAAGACTATAATCCTGTCGAGCGGCCGAATGCGAATTGTATAAGGCGTCGAAATAATTCGATCGTAGGAGAGAGTTAAGCGAAGACTCCCGTCGTCGTGCGATATATTCCAGGAATGTGGTCAGGAGATATACCACGTTGCGAGGCAATAACGTGTTCACCGATAGATCTTCCCAGTGATACGTGGTTACAACTACTAGAGCACAACAATAGTTTTGGCGGCAGGGCTGTATTCGCTTGTATGTGGGGTCACAAATTATTAGGATCTCAGAGCATCAGGTGCGAAGGGGATGGCACGTGGAATGGATCCATGCCAACTTGTTTCGGTAAGTTTCGTTTTATTTACTTCGCCTAAGTTATATGGATAAAGTCAAGAGAAAAATTGTATCGATAAATTATATTTACAAATCAATCCGGTAATATTGTATTTACAGAGATCACGTGTCCGTCGCCGTCTTTACCGCGAAGCGGTCGAATTGTCGATCAAATGTTGCAATCTACTCGTAGAAAACACCATCGTAATCGCATCTACAAAGTCGGCGCTCTCGTTAAATTTGCCTGTTTACCGGGTCATCAATTGATAGGAGAAGCGTCTGTAATTTGCACCGAAAATGGCACGTGGTCGCATCAATCGCCAGTTTGTGAGTTTCGTAAAATTACTTAGTTGCTTTATAGATAATAATGTTTCTTGTTTTTATAGAGCATTTGAAAAGAGATATCGTCCTTGATGAAATCTGTAGTTCCTTTTTATCTTTATCTACTGTCCATAACATATGTTTGATACGATTCATGTCCACTTAGACGTATCTTCAAGTGATACTTAATATTTTGTTTGCTTAACTTGATTTTATAATAACTGATAAGTTATACTAACTTACTCGAAAGGTTTTGAATAGGCAAACAATGCGGTACTTAGAATCTTATTGGTTCATAAAAGGAAACATTTATTAAAATCTTTTTATTTATCTCAATGATAATATCTACTACGAGCCTTTATAGTTTTGCGGTAATATCTATCAATCCTTTTTGTATAATACGATTAAAATTTAATTATACCAATGTTAAATGTTTATCCGTTAAAAAAAGATAAGCAACAGAAGAAATAGTTTGCAACATTGTAGGTAAAGTAAGATGTCCATATCCTGGCGATCCTCCACACGGTCGGATTTCACCGCTGAAGTTTTGGTATACGCCTGGTGATAATATACAGGTTAGTATATCGATGGTCTAATTTCTTTTTTTTTTCAAGCGTTAAAAATTTCTCGATATCTGTAACGTATACTCGATATTGAGGAAAAAAATGAAATGATAGATGTATATATATTATATATATATAAAATTTGATATGCAGGTGACATGTTCTCCTGGCTATGTTACACCTTTGGAACCTGTCAGAAAGCCAACTTGTCGAGAGAATGGAATATGGAGTGCGCCACCACCACCATGTCGTTCTTACAAAGATGTTTGATCGATATGTGCGTTGGATTTATCTACGATCGATTGAAAAAAGTCACCCTGATTTTCATACGAAAGTAATCGCTTTTATCTGCACCGGTCGTAATTCAAATTCATCCTTATGGATTAACATTTAGAAGCGTCCGACATAAAGCGACGCGTTAATAAATATAAAACGAGATGTACAACGAAGGGTACATTTTTCTTTTCTCTACATTTATTATTTTATTTCATTCGATTTATTAATTTCATTTGATTTTGTGAGGGATATCACAAATTAAATAGAGGAACATATTTGTCGATCGCACAAATATAGGCAAGTCGTTGAGACCCTCGATAAGATTTAACTATTCTGACACTTTTCTTTTTATATCTATATGCAATAAAGTGTCCGTTATTCTTTAAGAATTTTTAACGAGTCTTTTGTATAACTGCCTTCCCTATTGTGGTCCTTTTCATTATTATATCGAACAATTTTATCATTAATATCATCATCATCAACGGCAGATAAACATTGTACGTAAGTATATATGTTTGTGGGCATCTTTCGTATAATCAGAAATAGGCGTGCGCATAAGAAAGTAGATACATTGATTGTTTCTTAGATACCTTTACGAATACTCCGATCATTATCTTGTACAGGACAAATCCAAATTTTATCCTTTATTTTCTTTTTTTTATCTATCTTCATTCTTATCGTTTATTATTCTATTATATCTTATATCTTATTTCTTTCTCTTTTTTCTTTTTTTTTTTTTTATAAATAATAACAAGTATATCAGAAATTTAAGTACAAAGTAGAAATGGCAGTTGTCAAAGCAACGACTTGTAAAGAAGCGATACGACGTTGGGAGGAAGAAAACAAGCAGGATCCTGCGACTGCAAAAGAAGTTATTTTAAGTTTTCAATGGCTTCCTATTGAAAAGATGGATAACTCTTTGGCGTGTTTAACTGGATGTGAAAGACTATCTTTGTCGACGAATATGATCGAAAAGATAACAGGTGAGAATTTATAAATATATATATATATATATATATATATATATATATATACAAAATAAATTGAATTATTTTGTAGGAATTGGAACATTGAAAAACTTAAAGATCTTGTCGTTGAGTCGTAACGTGGTGAAAAGCTTTTCAGGTCTTGAATCACTTGGTGATACTTTAGAGGAACTTTGGATTTCCTACAATTATATCGAAAAAATGAAAGGTATTAGCGCAATGAAAAATCTTCGAGCATTATATATGTCTAATAATTTGGTGAGAGATTGGATCGAATTTGGTAGATTGCAAGAACTTACAAATATCCGAGATTTATCCTTTGTTGGAAATCCATTGTACGATAGCCTTGAGGTAGCCATAAAATCCTACGAGCGTGACAATGATGGCAATCTAGGTACATAGGAAAAATATCAATTATAAGTTACGTATAATTTATTTTAGGTGGATCAATGGAGATTGGAAGTTGTTCGACGTCTGCCTCATCTGGAAAAATTAGATGGTGAACCAATTATACGAACCGAGGATAATACGTGCATTAATCAAGCAATATTAATTAAGAACGATAGTTCGCCCCCAAATTCCAAAATTCCTGAAGAAATGCCATAACTTATTATTATTTCTTTTCTTTTTTTTTGCTTTTGTTATTGTTGTTGTTGTTGTTGTTGGTCAGTAGATACTAATGTTTATACATATATATCATTTATTTGTCTCACGATACAAGATAGATTGTACATACGTTTTTGGTGGTTTGAAAAAGCAAAATATACTAGAAGTTCGATTGGATTCGATGCACGAAGTTTATCCAGGTTCAAACATACGTTATATATCTATTTACTTAACCTTTGCTTTTGATATAAGGCGCATCAGATGTAAAGTGTTTTACATAATATCCTCATCGTTTGTATGTATAAGATACACAGGGAGGCGCAAAGTGATACGTGCATTAGAAAAAATTGACGTGTGTGCGCTTGAGATTAGTTTCGCTTTCATTTTTTTTCCTTCCTTCCTTTCCTTTTTTCTTTTCCTTTTCCTTTTGTTTTTTTTTTCTCTTCTTCTTCGATTTTCATAATACCATACATTATATGTATTTCTAATTTTTCCAATCGTTACGCAAAATATCTACTTTTCAACATCAAACGTTGCGTTGACAAAGTCGCAAAGAGAGTAGGAAAAGTAGAGATTGTTCGAGCAAATGAAATTAGGCGTAACACCTTGTACTAAAGGCGCGATTCAAAGATTCGAATCGCATGATTTAGAAAGGATCGTGCTAAGACGTCGTGTTATTAGAATGTGTTACCGATGACACATTTCCTTTTTGCGACAGAATAACCTTTCGACATTCTTAGTAAACACGCCACTGTTTACCGAGATAATATTCGAGAATTAGAGTGGCGACGAGAAGATAGAATAAGTTAGATGTATTGGCCGACGACGTGTAAGAAAAATATTCTTGTATATCGATCATCTTTTACTGGCTTAGTATTTTCTCGAAGCTATGCAAAATAGGTCGAGACATATCGAGAAATATTTCGAGAATAAAATCGATCTTTTAGCGGCGATTTGAAAGAACATAGGTACATATATACATTGTACATATACCGAGCCAACATTACGACAAGACCAGATGAAACGAAACGAGACGAGACGAGACGAGACGAGACTTTTCTTTTTATATCGTTCCGAATTCGACGAATCGTTCCGAGTTGGGCGATAATTTTAAAACATTTACCGTTAAATACATCACACAGACATATTTCTATTTTCCCTTCCAACATTTTTCGTTCTTATAAACCCATTTCTAACAGAAAAATAATTTTGAATTTTCTCGTTGCTATTTTTCTTGACCGCTCCTATCAACATTGATTAAATTCAATACGATTTACACAGGAATTGGAACTTGGCGTTAAATATTCGGAGAAGATTTAACGAGCTATGGTTCTTTCTTCTCGTTGATTCTTCGACCATTGTTAACCTGTGCATTTGATTTTATTCATTATAATGATGCCACGTTTTTTTTATGCCGTGGCGAATCGTTGTTTTTGTTTTTTTACGAAGTCGAGGGCTAATTTATCGCCAACTCTTGTTTCTAGGATTTGAAGAATTGGATGGTCTGAAATAGGAATTATTTTATTTATTAATATACAATGACTTATACGAATATGATATGCTTTGAAAAATTGAATGGCTTTCATCCAGAATAATTATCTTAAGACCTCAAGTTCGATCTTATAAAAATTTATCATAGGTATCTACTCACTTCGATTTTTTTGGTGCATTAACGGTAATTCTGTATGTTTGAGGCCATGAAAATTATCTATACTGGTATTAGTGTCAGCTACTCCGGGTATCGTGCTTAATCCCAAAAATGCTTCTCCAGCAAAGTCGTTCGCTGTGAGTACATCGTGATCCATTACGGTGAATAGGACTATAGCATCAGGACTTTGACACTGTTCCACGCTTACGGAACTTAATTAAAAAAAAAAAAAAAAAAAAAAAAAAAAAAAAATTAATTTATATTTCAATGAAAGAAAGTGATTATAAAGGAGCTGTATAAGGATTCGTAAACTTACAATTCGAAACATTCATCGAACATTGGATTTAAAGTTCTTTTCTTAACGTTGGTTTGTTGTTCAGCACAATGTTCGAAAATTTTTCGTGGCAACAATTCGATTATTACAAAGGGATCGCTAAAACCATTCGGATCTAACGGTATTACGTCTCTAGCATTTATCACTTCTACACAAAGCGAATCGTGATTCAGATATGCTCTCACTGTCAAAACGCCGTACTCTGATGTCATGGTATTCATTTGGTCCTAAAAAAAAATTCAGTGAAACAGGGCTCGAATTGAATGAAAATTTGAAAGAAATTTTCCTTATTGTTGATATGATTATCATTACTTGAAGTCGTTGACGATAGTAACGATTAATGAGAAAAGTCGTATCCATTTTATGATATTGCAAGCGTTCTTCTACATTTAAAAAGCTCGGACTACGTAGTACCCCTAAAGATAGACCCTTCTCATCCGCATGAAAGAATTTGATCAATAGATCGAGCGCTTCGTACAATCTTTCATAAAACATAGCTGGTTTGTCCTAGAATAAAATCAATGTTAATATTACCATCACTTTTTAATCGTTTTATGCAACTTACTCCTGCATTTCCATCCATTTGATTGCTCAATTCATTAAGAACGACCTCCCAAACGTCTTGTAAGACACGCGTAAAATTGACAGCTAAAAGAGACGAATTAAGAGCTACCAAATGTACATCCAAATATTCCAATAAAGGTGTGATTGCTTCTGACGTGGGCAAACTGTCGGGTGACCAAGCAAGATGAAACATGGATTTTTTCAAAGATGGTCTCATCTGAACAATAACAAAAATAATGAAGATAGATCAAATTTAAATTAATTTTCTACAAGTTATAATACGATAAGGATATTTGATATATCATTCCAATCACTCTATTGTTTATTAATATTTTATAATGATTTTGACCTTTGTGCCGATTCTTGAAACAATTTGATTAATGAAGAGTAACATTTGTCCAGGCGCTTGTTCCAACGGTAAAGTCAAAGCATTTCTCCATTGCGCTCGAGCAGAATCTCCAGCTTGATTCTCCAAAGCTGTGAGAAGTTTCTCAACGTGAAGTTCTTCTCCTAGATTTAATAACCATCTTCTTACATATTCTAAACCATTTATAGCGACGCACATCTAAACGGAAAGAAATCAAATGATTCAATCTTGGAAAAATATTATTCTCAAAATCTAGAAAAAAAATTCTCTTTTAAAGTGTAACCGAATATATGCATTATTCATTGAATGTATCTATACTTACGAATGTTACAAAATATCATTATGATGCTTCTAAACAATATATATGTATTCTACTTACTCAATACTCTCTGCCGATGATACTACTAACCACTAATGCATAAATTAAAGCAAAGCAATTTCTACCTGAACGATTACCTCGTCTGTGGTTTTATATGGTGTTTGTTCTTCATAATATCCACTTTCAGCTAATTTTTGGTGGGTTATTTCAGCATAGTAAGCAGCAGGACTGCAGATAGCCTATTAGAAACAAATTTTGATATGTATACGTTTGTAATATTGTTTTACATTAATGAAATAATTTTATTCAATCTCTTACATCGATGACTTTCAATACGAAACTATACGATCCGATAAAATCTGGCCATGCTAATTTCTTCCAAAACTCTTTGATCTATAGATATTACAACAATTATTTAACCATATGTATATCTTAGATATTTATTGTCTTAAACTGAGATATAAGATGTATAAATATTTTACCTGATAAAAGCATGCAGTTGCATCAATTGCAGATGTACAATGCTTTACTATAAAATCACCTGTACAAATTCGATCCAATTCTGCCGCTTTTCTGATTCTTTGAATTGCTTTTAACTTTGCAAGATCCAACCATTTGTCAATAGCTGGTTTGAACCATTCGTAATAATTGCAAATTATCAGAGTTTTCTGATCAGATAACGGTAACTTTTCCTTCATACTGAATAAAAGAAAAAATTTTAATAATAAGTATTGTATAAATTTGTTATTTTTGCGACACCGTATACAATGTCCAAATGAAAAGTGTACACCATATTATTATAAAATCTAATGATTTGAAAAACGATGGGATTGTTCAATTCTATTTTCGATAGGAGATCAAATCCTTATAAATAAATTCAAGCGGAATAATTAAAAATCTTAAATACCAACAGGGATCAAGTGATATATATTATTTGAAAGTTCTATTAATTTTTTTTATAATGGTGCTATTTTTTTCTTACTTTTGGTGTATTTTTACTTAACAATAATTTTCGAGAAAATGCGTTTCCCTGTTGCCTCTTGAAAACAAAATCTGACCTATCTATGAATATTTTATATTTGAATTAATATACCTCACGAAGTCTTGCAATGCTAGATATAACTCAAAAATTGGTGTCCCTATTTCTGCACCAGGTGGTAATACGTAATCTTCGTCTCTGTTTTGTCCATGGATTTGGAGACAGGCGGTGGTGACTCTTGCACCGAGTTCATTTTGAATCTGTCGAATTGATTAACATTTAGTGATAAATATTTTAATGTATAATGATTGTTAATTTCTATCGATATTTATTTTTTTTATAATGAGTAATGTTAAAATTTAAACAAATGGTGAATACTTGGTGAAGAAAAGCAATTAATCATTATAACGTGCAAAGATGTGATTATTGAGAGAGCTAAAAGACAATGTATACATATAGTATAGGTCAAGAAGTGTTAATGGAATAAGTCAATAACAAAATTTAAATTTTTTATTAATTTAATTTGAAAAATTATTTTATTAAGAAAAAAAAATTATTTCGAAATAAAAATTTCAATTTATTAATAATAATTAATTTGTACGAAATAAAAAAAGAAATATTACAATTTTTTTAGTAATATTTTTAAAATATTCTTTTGGTTAGTATTTCAATTTAATAAAGGGACAGATCAAAAATATTTGTTTTATTGTAAAAAATATATTATATCACATAATATCGTGTCATGGTAGAAATAAAATATTCAGTTGAAATACGTAATGTAATATTCAACTTATTCATGCATCACTACCATGCATATCTATATGACAGATACGTGCAGCACATACTGCAGTGCCAGTGTTACCTAACATCTATCGAGGAAATAAGTGAATTTCCACTGAAAAAAAAGAATCTTAAGATTTAAACACTATCCGTGTCAATGTCATTGTACGTTAGTCTCTAGATATTTTGCAATAATGACTTTGTATTAAGAAATTATAGATATATTACGCCATAAATAAATAATACTAAAGTAGAAGATAAATTGGTTATTAATATGGCTAATATTGTTTTTCCTATAGAATCTATTTCTTTGAAATTACATCACCAGGTATACGAAGATAGAGGGGAGGGTCAATGGGTAAATTTACTTTTACATCTACAGGAAAGTCGAAGAATATAGGAAAAGAAAGACAAGGAGAGATTAACATTTCTTGGAGGCATTAGAAAAGTACCTCGGAAGTGTTCTCCATGTGTTTCGCCACGTGTTCCGCCAGCTACGAACAAATATTTTGTGTACAGTAAAATAATGATGAACCGATGGACAATAAACTCTTGCGAATTCTTTCTTTTTTCTTGTACGTCGATGGTACATAATCATCTTCTTAAATATCGCAAGCTTTTCATATTTCCTACAGTAAATAAGTAAATGGTGTACATGTATATGTGTATGCGCGTGTGGGCGTATGTGTGTTTGTGTGTATGTGTGACACGCATATGTGTACTGACACAATTGAATGTAAGTATACATCGATCGAATCTATAAAAATAACGTCGCAATATCGTGCTTTTTTAAAAATATGAAAGTATAATTAAAAGATTATCAATCATATTAAAAAGAGCGTGTAAAAACACGATCGATGTCTGCGATAAAGCATTGAAGCCAAACATAGCACATCGAGCTTGACGAGATAAGAAATAAAAAATAACATTGTGTATTATGTGATCACGTGTTCCCGCTGTGACGTAGTAACAAAATTTCACGTAATTCTCATCATTGATATTAATCGTTCCTATTATAGATACTTACCAGTTTTTCCAACTGTTTATAAACTGCTGAAAAATATGGTACACCATTTGTACTGAAAGGTGAAAATATTGTATCAATAAAAATTATATCCTTTTTAGTTTGATAAATAACGCAAGATATTTTCTAATTTACCTTTCAAAGAGACTATTATAATACATACGACCCTGTTCCAAATCTACTAACAGTGCCGTGACTAAATTTGTAAAGTCTTGCAAGACGCGATCCGCATCTTGATCAGGTTCCTGATCATGATACATAGTTTGATGTCGCACATCTTCGTACCTAGATTAACAGTTAAAATGTAGTTACGAGGCATTTAACCCTCACCCCAAAAAAAAGAAATATATTTGTAAAAAAAAAATTTTTGATCGATTAACGTACCACTCGTGAGTTCCTTTTCTAAGGGCTGTTATAATTTCTCCTCTTATTTCCTTGTTAAAGGGACAGCATGCCCAAAAAGCTTTCATATTCGATAAAAGACCTAAACATCTGAAACAAAGTAATAAAAGCATTTCAGAAAGCCAGATCCTTATTCGATGTGTCTAGTAAATAGACGATTAGAAATTACCTCAGGAGATTGTCAAGCTTAGAGATTGATAATCGATGTAATGGCGGATATAACGTACGATGTTGTTGAATTTTTTTGAGTGCTACTTCTAAAAAATCATTGAAAGAATCTGCCAGAGACTGTTCTTCGTCTCGCGATAATGTTTCCGTCGTTTTTAAATGCCATAGGTTATCTATTTCCTAAAAAGCGAAATAATAGAGAACAAGTTTATTCAAGATTAATATTTATTTGTAATATTTTTATTATCATTCGTATTAAATTCGATTTAAATGATTACCTGAAGAAGACGATGGAGAACTTTCGAATCGACAGCCGGATGTTTCGAACTAGCGATCCATTTGATCAATGCCTGCTGCAATTCTGTGACATCACCTTGCACAGCATGCTGATGAAGAATTGTCAGTGCTGTTTGGGGTAACTCACCTGTGAAATCTTCCTGAGAAGCGATATACAGTTCGAATGAGAGAGTAAAAATATAAAGAATTTATAAAATAACTTGAACGTTTATAGAAACAGATCGAATACCCCTTGTTTGTTCATTTCATGATCGAGGAAAATGGTATAAAGTCTTTCTTGCTGTCTAAGCTCAGCCCAATTATCTTCTTCGGATGTTCCTCTGTCTTCTCGTGTGGATAGCCACAATTTTAATTTGATTCTACCTTGAATGTTGCTTCTTTGTGTTCTTGCTTCGAGTTTATACCAACGTTCCAAGCCTGTGCTTGGAATATCCTAAGATATTCGAGAAAATTATAAATGTCGTTTCTATTTAAATCACGGATATTGTTCTACCTGAAGTGGAACATTCACGCAGCCCAAAAAGTCATCTTGACTACCGGAACGGGCACTTTGTGCAATTTGTTTAAAAAATCGACCAAGACCCTTAACACCTCGCACTTCGTTCAATTTACTAACGGCGTCGAATACCGAGGATTCGTCGTCGTGGTCCCTAAAAATGATATATTTTTGAATAATGTGCTGGCCCTAGTATGTTTCAAGTAGGTAAAACCTACTTACGAAGACATACCATATATCGAGATGCAAGATATCCGTGCTGATATCGTCGATGTCGCTAAAATAAAATTATATCGCGGAAGACTTTATAAATTTATCTATTCCCTCATAATTTTTTTTTTTTTTTTTCATTAATAGACAGGTAGCACTTAAGTATCCGGTCACCTCTCGCTTAGATATTACTTTATTGATTTTATTGCTGTTTTTTATTACATGTAACATTTAAAAACATTAAATACTTTAAGTAACATTCTTTGTATACGAAGATATTGAAAGTAATTACAAAAAGTTAATAAATAATAAATTTGTGGAATTTTAATTTGTTATATTTTGTTATAAAACGGACAAATAAATAAAAGAAAGAACTTATAATTTTTTATAAAATTTATTTAATATATTATAGTACTTAAGAGAGACTAGATACTTTTGTGGCACGCTGTATGAAAATTAAAATTGAAAAAATGAATAATATAGGAGGACGATAATTTACAAGCGAAATTTTTCTTTCCATTGCGGACTCAATGTGTGCGGTTTCACTGTGGTAGCACGTATAAACTTGGCAGGAACCGCTCCGCTAAAGGATTCACGGTGTTCTCGTCTGCTAGTATGCTCTTTGCGCTTGAATGATAGCCTGAAACTGACGTTTAATAGACATCACGTCAATTTTATTAGACAATTTTTCGGATAACGTGCTGATGTATTTAGGAAAATCGTGATATATCTCACAATATGTTTAGCTGTTTTTTCACCATATTTTCGACGTCAGCAGGCATTAAGATGTAAGATAACAAAAAATAAAAATAGATAAAGAAAAAAAATATATTATTTGAGATTCTCGAAACCACACTTAATGCCGATACTCTATCCTGTTAAACACTATGTCCACTCGGTGCGGTATTTATCGTGTTACTCTCTCTCTCTCTCTCTCCCTCTCTGTCACTCTGTCACTCTCTCTCTCTCTCTCTCTCTCTCTCTCTCTCTCTCTCCTGATTGCTCTCTCTCTCTCTCTCTTTTCAACACCAGATGGCATAGCTAACTAGCAGACTGAGAGAGAGAAAGAGAGAGAGAGAGAGAGAGTAAGAAGAAGGGAGAATCGTGCATACGGTAGCGCTATATTTCAAGGCAACATGTAAAGTAAGGACAGAAGTTGTTACATCCGGTGCACCTTTTGTTATCGCAAGCTGCATTGTCACTTCGTCAAGAGAGTTTGTTCGCGATAAATATTCCCGCTTTGCATTTTGTTCGATGATGTTATATGAAGTCATCGTTTCGTGGATTAGATATTTTAGCACGAATAATCCTAAAAGGCCTAGTTTCTCACTCGTACGTACATAGATATTGCATAGAAAAAAATTCGATCCGAAAAATATTAGACGGGAGGGGGGGTGAGTAACTTAACTCTTTTATCCGAAATTACCCGTTCATTGTAATGTAAATTTCGAAGAAATATTTCCTAAAAAAAATTTATGACTTCGTCGAAGGGGACATAAGATGGTGTAATTGATTTGACCTCTGATAACGTTTAAAAACCACATGTAGGCCATGTTAAATCTTCAATATGGGAACTTATACTTTTCTATTATATATACCTACAGTTGACATCGAAACGTTTTTAAAGCATTATTAACTTGTAACTTTCGCACAAACCACTATTGAGATATTAAGTTTTAAAGTTAATATGCCGCTATGTACGAAGATCGACCGTACCGACCTCCACGTAATACACCTTGGGTAATGCTAATGTCGGCGCAGCATTATTGTAACTTTCAGGTCTTATAACTGGAAAAGTATAATACATACTTAATGAAAAAGTATTTTATTATGTTGTTTTGAAAAGTTTTCGAGATAAGCTGTAAGAATATGAATTGAAAAATGACGATTTCCATTTAATAAATTGAAAATGATCTTCGTGCAATTTTCAAATGACTTTAAATGACCAAGATCAAATCAATCAAAACCATCTAATATCTCTTTCGAAGTCGCGAACGTTTTTAGAAAATATTTTTTTAGAAATTTATGTTACAAAGAAATTATTTCAAATAAAAGGATTAACTGACTCGTCCAATATTCATTAATATGATTATTATTTTTATTAAGTCTATAGAAGCAAAACAATATTACAAAGTATTGAACTCTGTATTCTTTTTTCTTTTTTTTATTTATTTCTCCCCTTCATTTTACATCGATCTTACCTATGATGTTTTCGAAGCTTTTCGTGATGCGAGTTATCGTTCTCACCTCCATCGGATAAAGCTCGAGCCGTTTGTCTTGGTGAAGCTGGAGGTGTATGAGGAGAATGAGCTGACAGATTCGTTTGGGGGCTCAGTGGTGCACTTGTATTACCAGGTTGTATACCCAACATGCAATATGGATCGCTGAAACCTATTGTACCGAACAACTTACCATACCCTTATTCTCATTTTTATGAATATTCATTATTAAATTATATCGTTATCTAATTTACCGTTAGCGTCCTTCGCCTCTAGTCCTTCAGCTTCGATAACTATTACACTTAGAACCACGATAGGAGGCTGAAATTTATGTGAGAAAATGTTTTCGTTGTTTCATTTTCTTTTTTTTTTTTCTTTTGTTTTAATTGAACCTCGACAACCCTTTAATGTACGTAATAATATTATAATTCTTCCACTATTTTTACTTTAATATTAACTTATTAATTTTGTACAATATATTCTTCATAAAGGTGCATAAGAAAAATATAAAATTACGCACATAGGAGGGTTAAGACGAAAATGTAATAAAAATGAAGGATAGGTCTCTTTCAAACCCTACCTTCTCTTTCGAGGCAATATCGAGGTATCGTCGATGTTGATCCTGCGGTATACCAAACGCTTCCTGCGCATACCCATAAAGATCCTCTTTATAGTGAGCGTACTGACCCGTACTTGCTCCGACCGTATTCGCGATCGTATAAAGAACTTCAACGTATAGTTTCTCGATCTGAAAAACATGCATATCAACTTACGTTCTTAAAGTTTAAGCTTGAAGGATGAAATATTGTTCTTTGTGAAGACCTCTTCTTTGTTAAGTCGACGAGAGTGGAAGGAATTTATGTTGGCCTCTCCGGATGATGGTGGAGGATCCTTAGCTCGAGCTTCGACTTCCTGAAGAGCCACCAGTCTGCGATTCTCTTGTTTCCAAGATAACGCGGTGAAACTCTCGAAGAAGGAGCCATCGGTTTCTTGAACGCTTAAAAGGAAATGATATCGATTAATTAAGTATTACAATGATTTTGTTACTTTTCCTTTTGCAGGATAAAATTTTCTTTAATCCGAACAAAAATAATTCCACACTCGACATTATATTTTACCGGTATGTCTCGTATATCTTGCGTCAAGTATACGCCTTATTGAACTAATTTATTCCAAGCATCGATACCGTATATCGTTTTGTTATTTATAAACACCGACTCTCCCTCTGTATGTACATTATAAGACCATGGGCTGTTTCTTCTTAAAGCTTCGTACCCACATGATTCGTCGTGCATTAAATTTTTTGTCGATTAAGAGACTACTAAAAAGAGCTACTAAAGCTGAAAACCGGAAAACGAAAGGCGTTATTATTATCAACTTTAAAATACGAGTGAGTGATTTACGCAAATCGTGATAACGATAAACGTTTGCTCTGTTGTTATTTATGATAGAAACAAAAGCTTGGATTTTTTTGTTGAAGCTTTATATAAATTATATCATTTTGCAAAAAATATATGTACGTACATACGTATCTATTTAATACAAATTTTCTATCTTTTGTAATGGAAAAAAAAATTTTTTTTACATAAAATTTATTTATCCCATATAGATATATTTTAATCAACATATTAAATCACCTATTGACTTTCAAAATAATTATTTTGATCATCGATATTTGTATTATTGAAAATTTTTAACAAAATTGTAGAAGAATTATTTTAGATTATCTGAATTTATATTGATTTATATTGTTTGCAATTTCAGTTTGATTACTTAAAAATGTTCGAAATGATATGTGATATTATGTCGATACAAATATAAGCGTATTACACAAAATTATCAATATAAAGCGAAACTTTTAGATATCAATGGAAAGCTCCAATTTGTACAATTTTTACATGATTCGTAAGGAATGCTATTCAGCGACAAAAGATTTTTAAAATCGAAGGACACCAATGCTGGATGGACTTAAAAGGGAGAATAAAAGAAGAAAATAGATAAGAATCTCTTAAAGAGAATTTGCGTTGGTGGATTTATTTCCGTCATGTTCCTAGATACAGTATCTACTTCGACGAAGTAAATAAGAGAAATATCGATGCATCCTAGGCATTCTTTTGGCATTTCTAATCCGAATCGATTTTTCATTTTGCTCGCACGAGTCCGACTGTCTCTGGTACGACATTACTTGCTTTTGAAAGCACGTATATTTATTGATACGCCGACTAGACTTTTAATAATCTTCTCTTTTCTCGAATTTTTCTCCGATTTCTTGATATCGATTTTAATGTTGTCATCTAGTAAACGTTCTTTTATAACGTTTTCTAGAAAATTGGAATAAGATCGTATAATATAATGCCAGAATCGTTATATTGAAATAAAAAGAAAAAAAAAATATTTTTGGAAAGTTTCCAAATAGAAAAATATACGAATATGTTTCAACTTGCGTTAGAAATAATAGTAGGCAAATATTTTTAAGTGAAAATAAATTCTCATTTGGATACATGATCATCATAATCATCTAGAGATAATTATTCTTATATACTATCTTACATGGAAATCTCTCTCTCTCTCTCTCTCTCTCTCTCTCTCTCTCTCTCTCATATATTCTTACATCAATTTATTATTGTTAATAAATTGTGATTAGAAATCGGAGAGTAAAGGAGATACGGTTCCTCGTAATTAGAGTCAATAATTGTATGTAACTTGATTTCTTAGCAATCGGTATCGAATTACACAGAATCCCAGTATATTTTCTTATTTCAGTCATGCCAGACGCGTCTCGATAGCAGTTAAATTCATTATCCTAGCATTCGTTCATTTCCTATCCAGACAAATCTTCTCCGATCGTCGTCAATGTCTATTGGATTACATTCAACGGAACTCAACTCATTTCCTGATTACCCGCTAACGTGTACAGAGAATTGATTTGCTTTTTCTATTTTACTCTCGTTCTAATTTTTCTTGAAAATAAGTTCTTAGAAATATTCTATGTATATACGTATCAAAGGAAAGGGATATATGTACATACATATGTAATAAAAATGTATATACGTATGTAAGCTTCTTTTGCGTTATTAACTATACACTATATCAATATCGACGATAACCTTTGAAGGTGTTACAACGTGATGTTATAATGATGTTCTTACGATAAGGGGGTAGGAGAGAAGGGAAAGATGAAGAAATCATTTCGTTTTTCATATGAGAAGTGCGAAATACCGTCGTTCTTATTTCATATCTTCTTGCTCGCAACAGGTGCGTCTCTGTGGGACGATAACCTTTGACCGTCCTTCATCATGAATAAAAAGTATCTAACGAGCTCTCTCTCTCTCTCTCTTTTTCTCTCTTTCTAATATGAAAATATATAGGTAAATATACATATATTTTAGAATCTACTTTGATTATATTTATTGAAATGTCGTTCTCTTTTATAGAATTACATATGTCATTTGGTAGAAAAATATTCTATTAAAAATCTCGATTTTATCAAATAAGAAAGAAGAGAAAATATCGATCGTGCAAGATATTCACATAGATATCTGATTTTGTATTTTTGTTATTAACAAATAAATTTTGTTTTATAAAAATGAAACATCGTTTGATTTGTAAATCTTAAATGTATTAAATGTGCAATTTTTTTCTTAACATTAAGACACAAAATGTAATTATTTATATTAAATAATCAAAATATATTAGCCTCACGTGAACGAATCTATGAGTTACTTTAGGTATGTTTTAAAATTATTTTTTATCCTTTTGAAGCCTATTACGAGGCTTTTTTCATTGAATAATTATAATTGAACAATAATTGAAAATAAAATGAAGCAATTGGATACGTTGAAAAATAAAAAACTTACCCAGAAGTGGCTTGTACGTCGAATTCTGGCCAAGACGGTCTGCGACGGCAAAACATGAGCGGTGGTCGATCGGTACTCGCAGCGGCGGTACTTCGACGAAAGGAACCGACTCTTCGAGGCGAGGGAGAACTTCCACAACTCTGACCGCAAACAGGACCACAGACCGAGCCATCACTTGCAGCGGCTGCGGCTGCGGCGACAGGATGAACGCTCAATCCTGACGGGACAGGGCTATCAAAAGTACGTCTCCTCGAAAGTGAACGAGCTTGTGAGGATGAAGAGACCGTTGTCCCTGGCGGTGGCACTACCTATAATGGGCAAAAATATGACTCGTGTACTTTTATCATGTCTTTTACTAATCGTTAATAAAATATCATGTAAATATAAATGAAACAATAAGAAATCTTTTTGAGAGAAATAATATTTCTGTATATGAATTAATTACGGATTAGATGATCTTACGAGCGAGACGACTCATATTTTATAGATATAGTACTATTTACAGATATTTTTATTAATAGAACCGACAATTATTAACAAAACTCATAAACAATTAAATCTTAAGCAATTTACTAAAAAAAAAATAATAATTTTTTTCTGAATAAAGTATATTAATATAATATTTAAAGATTATGTTTATATTTGTGCGATGAGATGATATTGTCGTAGTATTATTGAAAAAATAGGAGAATCATTATTCTCTGACTCGGATTGAATGGGTTAATTTTTTCAGCGATTTTTATCTTTTGTATTAATCATTTTTAAAGGTAAAGGATTATTATTGAAACAAATATAAAATACAAAGAAAAATGGAGAACTAGAATCTGTGTCACCTGATTGTTCGCAAGCAATTAATAAAAAGACTCCCGTGACAGATACGTCAGACACAAGGCTAAATAAAATTAATCCAATTCCCAATACGCCATCAGGTGTAGTTTAACAAATTAGAAAACACAGGAGACGTTTTGAGCAACATAAATAACAAAACATGTTAAAAATATAAGCAAATTCAAATATAAACGTCTCCCTTATGGAAGATTCATCTTCGGATAAAAATTTTTTAGCTTTTATAATCCAAGGGTCTGAAGAAAGTTTCGAGGAAGAAGATAATACTGAATATGTCGGGTATAGGAAGCTGTATAATACAGCTGTACATCGAGATAAGACGACTAGATTCGATGTGTGAGATGTAAGATGTGATAAGTGATTCACGAAAGAAGGTCAATATTTTTGAATTTATATGATCTTCGTAAAGAAGTTTTGTGCGAGAAAAAGAAATCATATTTTTCCTTTTATGTTCAAAATCTTTTTTTTTCTTTGGCTATGACACCTTGAAACATGAGTTATCTCAGTCGAACAGTTCGACATTTTGCATGAAAAATAATTTTTTTTTTTTATAAAATTCTAAAATTATTTTTTAATTTTATCTCGATATTATCTACACACATATATATATAATAAATAATTCGATATGTTCTAAAAATATTCTACTATATGAGAAAACTAACATATAAGTTTGTAGGACTCTTAAGCTTATAAAAAAAAAGTATTTCTTCAATTTACTCGTGGAAATAAATATAATGTGACACCTCAGATTAACGGACATATGTATGTTGGTACCTTGGGAAAACCATGAGGAGTCGATTGATGTGCACTCGAATTGTCGTTGACTATGCTTCCGCTCGAGCCGCTTCTACCTGTCGTACTAGCAGAGTCCTCTCGACTGAAGGAGAATCTCTTAGGGCTGAGGCTGAAGCTCGCCACACTATCGCTCACGTATTGTTGAAGAGAATTGAAGAAGCTCATTTTCAAAATTTCGTTCGTTCTCTCACTTGCCGTTATCACGCTGATTTTCAAACGACGAAAATCATTTCGATCGTTATTCTCGATCGACCATCCATTTGTTCAATTTTTTAAAATTTTCCAATGAAATTACAACGACATCGATAGTGACGACGACGACGGCGACGACGACGACGACGACGACGACGACGACGATGAGGACGACGACGACGACGACGACGATGAGGATGATATCGATTCGATTGTCCAAGAGCCATCCACGCCTTCCTCACTTTCTATTCTTCTTCGTCGACATTGGAGCTCGATAATTCGAGCCTTTTCTTTGTAAAAGATCATCTTTTCAAGAAATGGCAGATCATTTGCCTCGCCTGTAAATAAAAATGATGCAAAATGTTAGCAAAGTTAAAAAAAAAAGAAAAAAAGAAAAAAAATAAATAAGAAAGTAAGATTTTTTCGTAAAATGAAAATTGTACTTTTTAATGTACAATTTCTATCTCCGTGTGACAATAACATTGAAACCGCTAAACTATTGACGAGAATCTGAATTGTATACCGGAAGATGTCTCGTCACGGGGAAATTAAACTAGGCGAGAGTAACGGTTACATTATCATTGCGGTTTTGCGTTCTTCAAGAAAACGTATTACGTGTACAAATAGAAACGCAAATGAAAAGAGGAAGGAGATCTTATCTGTATAAATGTTAAAATAAGATTTTAGCGTTACAACAGTTAGAATAGCTTTGAAATTCTTCTTGGGCTTTAAGTCACTATTAATTCATTATTTTTTATTATTCAAAATTGTAGTGTCAAAAAAAAAAGAAAACTCATTTTCTTATTTCAGAAATAAATAATTTACTTTTCTTAACACAGATATCGTTTGATTGAGATTTATATCAGATATCTTCAATTTTGTTATGCGGCAATCTTGTTAAAATGGTTCATCCTTTTCGCAAGAATACACCCGTCCATTTTAAGAGTAATTAACAATCATATATAGTATTGAATATCGAGACGAATCGCGTGTCTAACATCTGACCCTGAAACGTATTGTTTTATCTTGCGCATATCAAGATCTCTAGGTTAAGCTTTCTATGTTCGCCGAGGATAGCACTCAAGTTCGAGAGAACGTTGTCTCAAAAGCAAGATCATTCGATATGCGCATTATTGACCGTACAACTAAACAAAAGGCGTCGCATCGAGAGATCGATTAGCATTGAAAGTTGCGATTGCCTCGTTGACACACTTTTCGTCTCCTACCATGTCACCTATCCTTTGAAACAATAATTTCAACAGATCTACTTTGATTATGTTTCTGTTATGATTTTCTAAGGACAGAGAGAAAGAAAGAAAGAGAGAGAGAGAGAGAGAGAGAGAGAGAGAGAGAAAGAGAAAGAGAGAGAAAGATGCCTTTCAAATAATACGATAGACAAGATTTCCAACGAGAACAACTTGAATCAATCACAATACAGAATGACTCTGATTATACGTGGTTACGAATATATAAAAGAGTATTTGACAGGACACATTTTTTCGTGAATTCGTCGGATTGTCGCACAATCGATCGGATCCAGAATTTTAATGACGTTTTTTTTTATATCTTTTGGAGCATAAAAAATATCGCAATAAACTAAAAAAAATGTCAAAAATGAATCTCTCTCTTATAGTACCTGTACGATGTAATATATTTTATTTTTATTTAATAGATTAATTTATTTAAATTGGTTTTTTCTTACCGTTTAAAATCAATTTTTTTGAAACAAATTTAAAAAAAGGTTTTATTCTATACCTTACTTTTTTGATATAAAAGTAAATAATTGTCCTTGTCTTTGAATGAATTTTTTAACGTAAAGAATAAGTCTTGGTATGTGCGAAAAGCTTTCATTATTATTAAATAATTAATATATGAATAATAAAAGGAAATATGGAATATAGTTTATTGCTTTAAAATACTCACTAAAATTTTTTGATACTACTCAAATATACTCAAATATACATATATAAAATGAAATGTAATATGAATTTGAACAAACGAGTAATATAAACTTTACTGATAAAATTAAATGAATACAAAATAAATACAAATATATATATATATATATATATATATATATATATTTATAGCATACACTTATATAATATTTAATTAAACATACACTCTACACAAAATATTATTTAAGTTGAATGAAACGAAAGAGAAACTAGCTAACGTAACGTTAAAATATTATATAAAAAAAAGTATTTCAAATGTCTCTCTGTGCAATCTCTAATGGTACTGTTTCAACTGATTGCAGACGAAAAATAAAGGACCTAGACGAAGCCTTATCTTCATCTTAGTACGATCATCTCATATTTCTTAGTATTTCGCAAAATTCCGATAATGGACGGGAAGACATATACGTAAAACGCGATGTAATATTGGTAGCTTTAAACAGTAATAAATTCTGATCTAGAACGTAATAGAAAGAGATTTTTACATAATTATGTAGAATAGAAAAACATTCTAATTTGCCTTTGAATGTGTTACTATTTGGGACTCAAAAGATATTACTTGTCAATATTAAAGAACTTCGAAGATTTTCTTGTTTTATTAAACGTTTCGTAATACGTACATTAAGTAAAAAGTAATTTTACTTGAAATTATTGTTTCTTAACAAAAAAGAATGCTTTTTGTTGTAAAAAAAGAAAACAAAAAAAAAACAGAAAGAGAATATTAAACAAAATTGTCGCAGGACATAACGAATAAAATTATTAATTTTTTTCATTTTTAAGATCCTTCGATATTTAAGAAATAATACAAGTTTATTAGATATCCTTATGAGAAAGTTCATTTTTTGCCAAAATGTCACGGAAATCTTCGAACCGGTCTATTGCATATTGGTACGATAACGACGAGTTTCGAATAAAATTGATATCAATCTATAATATTTTATCGGCTACGCCCTTATCATCGCTTTACAGAACACGCATCGATTTAACGCACTGATAAAATTCTCGGCCATGTAAATATCGATAGTATTTCTCTTTGTTCTTTTCATTTTGGATGTTTTATTAAAACAATCGTGCCATATTTATACATATAAAATGACAAAGAAATAAGTGGCCTCATTTTGAGTACAACATGAAAATAAATTGTAGATATTAACATGAAGATCCAAAAAAAATTATCTTTTCAAATAAATTATAATATAGTTTCCAACAAATTTCAAAAAGAAATTAAATTATAGAGAGTATTAGAAAAAGTTATCGGCAAACTTTAAATCTCTGTAGTACTCATCAGAACAATAAAAAAAAAAAGGAAAAGTTTTAATAAACATTTAATATGGAAATTATTTGTTCCGGAGTTATAAAACGTTTCTTTCATTAATCATGATAATATTAAGTATAAGCAATAATATCAATCGAATTACATTCATGATAGCATTAACGTAATTTTTTTTATTCCTTTTAATAGTTAAACTGAAATATATAGATACGTAAGTGCATGCATTTATGTGCATACATACATACATACATACATACATAGATATGTGCATATATACAATAAATATTTAAATACATATGCATCATTTGAGATTACATGTCCGTGACATTGTTACATTTACGTAACTATGATTTTAAAGGTGTAAAATATTTTCTTCTTCTAAAAAAAAAGAAAGAAAATAGAAAATTTCTTTTCTTGGACGTCAAAGACGATACCATTCGTTTCTCGGCAGTTGGCAAGCGTACTTCGAATAATGATAAAAGTCAAGAGAAGACCGATGGAGTGTGGTCTTTCGATCGGCAAGAAAATCGATAAAGAACCATCGACCAACCACTCCATCATGATGATGTACAATAGTACCTACATTTATTTTACCTTCTTCACAACCCTTAGCGATTCTCATTGGATCTACGTTGGTATGTAGTACTTCCTTACTCGATCTTAAATCGTAATAAAGGATCAATAACAAGACAATCTGAAAGCACTCGTGTCATTTGTAAGTGGTATTTCTGCGTGGCGAATGAAACGACAAGAAAGAAAAAGAAGATAGAAAGTGAGAAAAGTAAAGACCTTGTCAATTATCTGTAGCTATTTGTGTATATTCTATATCTATTTTTCTGTGAGTATATTAATAACAAGCAAGAGTTATGTTAGCGTGATATAGATATCGAGCGACAATAAATAATCGATTGTGTTGTGGTTGCTCAACTTTTTTTTAATTATAGTATATGAATAGGGAAAAAGCTGAACGAAAAGAAAAAAAAAAAAATAAAAGTAGAAATTTCCAACTCGGTGGATGAGATCGTAACGATATTGAAGAATATTTTGCATCAAGTTTGTTCGATTTCGATCTTTCGAATAACCGATGATCTGTAAAAGAGTCTGGCTCGCGTGAGTGAAACGAGCAATAATTGTATACGAGAAGCATAATTTTGCGAAACCAAATGACTTACCTCAGGTTTCTCAGGTCGGAAAATAGAGAAAACTAATAACAAGCGTTTAAATTGGACTATTTGTAAAATTTGAATATTCAAATATATGTGTATACATGTGTATCTCATATATGTGTATACAATATATATATATATATATATATATATATATACGTACATATATATATATATATGTACGTATTTACATATAAACGTATGTACTTGGAAAATATTCAAAAACTATATAAACTTAGAGAACAAGTTCGAATATAAAATTATAGATAATACTTACTGTAAAAGCTCTTAGAACTAACATAAGTTATCGTATTCTTTTTTATTCCGAACAACGTGACTCAATACGAGCTAGTGCCTAAGTACGTGCCTCCTCATAAACTTGTAACACATGCGCACGCATGCTCCTAAACACGATATCTTAGGACAAGTACATTAGTTTCCATCGATTGCAATAATATATTTTCGTTAGATTCGCAAAGAGAATTCTTGTTTTAATGACTACCGAACATGAAAAACTGATTATAATTATAGGAAAGAAATAGAAAAAGGTTGTAAGTCATAGAGAGCAATAGTAAAAGGTGAGACTACTTAACTCACCGAGATTCTTCTATCGATAAACTTGACTTATATCGTTCAACGAAAAAAAAAAACACGGTCGGTGTAGCAAGCATGCCAGGTCGCATGTCTCTTTAGAAATAAACAATAAGCGCTAGTAATTAACGAGTATATTACGTTAGGGAGGTACACGAACCCTGCAATTAAATTTCTTTCGTAAGATCATACGAGTGAACGTTTCAAAGGGTTTTCTTACCATGGTAAGTCTTCTATTCATGCATAAAATGAATTGCAAAAATAATTATACTTTGAACCCGAGACATTTGTTTTATTTGGGAATATTATTTGTAAAACGAAGCCTTCAGAAATTGTGAATAAATTTTACAATTTGACAATTTTCTGGAAAATGATATTCAATCCTGATGACAAGTTAAAGTGTATACTTTCTAAAACTTTTTTTTATCAAATTCTACTAATATCATGAACTTTAAAGGTCATGCATTCATTAAAGAAACATTAAATTTTAGAACTGTAGTATTAGTCAATTAAATATTAAATATTCGATGATATTTTAAGTCCAATGATATTTACTATATAAATTAACGTGATTCGATTGTTGAAGTTCGATCAAAACTTGAATTGATCAAGTTCAATAAAAAATCTCGCAAGAAGTTTATTCTACATTTTCATTGCACCCACGAACAATTACCAAACGCATGTAAAAATTCTTGATATAATTTATATAACTTATTAACTTTATACAAGTCATTCATAATTTCAAAAAATTTAATTCATGAGTAAGAATTTACTTAGTTTTCCGAAGCACGTTACAGTCACTTTTATGAATCATTTTACATACGAATAGACTACATCCCATTTTGTGTATACAAGTATCAAATCTGATTGTTAAAAAACATTAAAACGTATTTTTAACATATAGAATTAGCTATCTAATCTAAAGAAGAAAGAAATTAATATACTAAACTCCTTATACTCTCTGTTTTTTATTTTTTGTATCTCCTCATTATCGATCCGTGCTCTCTCTCTCGTTCCATTCATATACATATTATTTCAAATGTAGCTGCCAATAATCGTGAAAAAGGAAATGCAGATGAACTGACGAGCTTTTCTTTTAAAAAAGGTTTACTGATATTTAACAAATCCTTTTCATAACTTGAATATTCGATAATTGCTATACGAGTGGAAAACTTTTTCGTTTATATCCTACTCATTCCCCCTTATGCTTTCCCTTTTCTTTTTTAATTTCCTTTTATTTTTCATCGTGCAAAAGATCGACAGCTGGTCATCACGATATCATAAATAAAAAGTAGAACGTAGCCACGCGAGGTTCAAGCACACGCATGCAAAATAATCGATATACCAAAGCTACGCAAAACTTTTTGTTACAAAACATGTCTTAAGAGCATATGGTATCTGTAAGTAATTATTAATCCTGTCACTAGAGTTGTATCTATCGACCATTAAGGTCAATCGTTAAAAGTCATACATATCGTACCAGTTAGCAAGCTTTACAATAGAAAATAATTGTTAATAATAAAGTACGTTAACGATTGACGAACATAAAGCACAATACGCTTAACCTGTTGAGCGAACCTATCGATACGATATCGATAACATGTTTACGTTTCACGTGGATTAGTATTTAAGCATATACGTCAACTGTTTGAAGTTCTGTTTGTATCGTTTTATAAAAATCGATTCCATATTGTGATCCTTCTGTACGGTAAAAATAAAAAAAAAATATACGGCGTGGAAAGATTTTCAAAACATTTCTTCCATTTTTCCTTTGCCTCCATTCTTCCGTAGACGAATTTTTTCGTTCCAATAAACCTTTCATTTGCATCGGTTTCGTAGGGAAAGGAGTATCGATATTGGAATACGGGCCGCAGTAGCTTTAATGCAAAGGTAGCCTTTGGCGTTCGTAAAATCGAGAATCGATTTTCCGGATCTAGGAGTTCCATCGATGGCCTTCTATTTAATTTTGTTTTTCCCGACAATGAGAGTAACTTTAAATTTACAAAAAAAAGATATTTGTTTTGAAAGAATTAAAGTGGCCAATCAACGAGATGGTAATATCCATTATATCTGGTTACATTAAATAAAAATTTATTTGAAATGAAATTTAGAAATTTAAATAATTAGCAATTAATTAATTATGGAGTAAACTGATGAAAGTAGTTTCAATGTAGCTTAATGAAATTTAGACAACGTAAGAGAATCAGCCGACCCTCGGTAATACGAGAGTTGTGTTGGCTTGGTCCAAGGAAATTTCAATTAGCGTTTCTCCTTAAAAGGTAGCATTTAAATCGTATTAGTACGGTCGTAGCACGTTATGCGTTTGAAATAAAGGAGATCTAAGATAATAAATGCGTTCATACGTTTTAAGAGACGACAAAAGCACAAGTAGTCAATACCGTTATGGCTCTCTGTTAAATCATCTGTCGAAATCCTGATGATATGACATTTCCATCGGAAAAAAACAAAAAATATAATAAAAGATAAAGCAAATAAATTGTAACCATCCTACAGTAGAGATAACCAGCTAAAAAAATATTTGCCTCATGTAATGTTAAATATGAATTTCCATGTCCACTATTTGTTTACTTACCAAAAAGAATGCGAATTCAAAGTTATCGTAGATACAATTGGATGTGTCCCAGTGTCGAAGCTACGATCTCGATAGATACTCGAAGGTGCTATCCTAAGAAGGGCTGTCGCGCGTTTCCGTGCGATAAAACGTGCACGTCTACGCAAGCAGCGAAAAGGAAACTGGAAGGAAGGAGCGGGCGAGCGCGCTCGTGTGCTCCCGATTTACGAATCCAGCCACTTGTAGCGCCGCCGCCGCCGCCACCACCGCCACCGCCACCGCCACCATCCGCACCTAGCCAACCCTATTGCCGGCAAACAGGTGAGAAAGAGAGAGAAAGAGAAATAGAGAGAACGAGAGAGAAAGAGAGAGGAGAGAGAGAAAGAGAGAGAGAGAGAGAGAGAGAGAGAACTAGAAAGAGGTGCGCCTTTACTCTTTGGAGATTCGACCCTTTTTTCTACTAGCCATTTCTTCCATTTTCTCTTCTTTTCTTCCGAATTTTCTCCTTTCAAGAATCTTTTCGAGCTGCCAATTTTCTCCTTTCCTTTATTATCTTCCTCCCAACCCACGTTTCCTCAACCGTAAGAGTCTACCTCCCCTGCAGGCTACGCTAACTCAACCGGAGGTACACTTGCGTGCGCACCCGTCCATCGATCTATTTTAGCTCACCTACGCTCCTGCCAGCCCTGCTTTCCCTCTCTCTTCATACCTGCCGCTCATGCTGTTCTACCCCTGCCACTTCTATGCATAAAGCCCCATTTTCCGAACAAAATCCTAATCGAGCAACCTTTTCTAGAATAATGTCATATTTTTTTTGTTTTTTTCTTTGTTTTTTTCTTTTTTGTTCGCTTTTTGTTCGTTTGTTTATTGTATTTTTTGTAAAATAAGGTTCTTTCAGTTTTATATTTCGTCTTTAATTACTTTTGCTTCGAATAATTGAGATTAAAAATGAACTATTTCGATTTGTTTTAAAAGTATTGTTTGGAACATTTGTCTATTGTAGTAATTTAATCGCAAATATAAAACTTTTTATGTATTTTCTTTTATAAATATCTAATTCTTTTTAATTAATGTCTCTCGTAAGAACGAAATCTTTATCGCGTATAATTAAGGAGATATACATTTTCAAAAATAACTCTAATTATGGCGGAATACAAACAATTTACTTTTTTTGCAATTGGGAACTATTGAATTTTCTTTGATAAATGTTAGAATGTCTATGACATATGCATGAAAAATGAAAATGGAGTAATGAAAGTATTCGAAAAAGTGATTGTCTTTGTATAGAATACTCTGAATGGAAAGTACAATGTTCTATTTAATTTCAACGATTATAACTTATGAGTTAAGAAAGCGACGATTATCATGCTTCAAGGAATAAGCACAATACATAAAGTTACTCACACTTTTATTTTCAATTAAATTACTTGACTTTCCCTAGTAATCGCGAGAATCGGTTTGTAACTCGGTATGCAGACCGTGTAAATCATCTCCTCAAATATATTTAATTTCGCGTTTTTGTAACTCAAGTCTTTAGTGTAATATCTGTAACGTCGGAGTAACGTTTTAAATGTTCACAATTTAAAGGAAGCATTATCTAAATAAAAAATATAAATTCGATATATATTTTAATCGTAGAGATGTTCGACAAACGATACTTAATTATACTTATAATTAATTTTATTATAATAAGCATTGAAATCGATGCTTGGAGCATATGGAAAATGCAAAAATTACCAGAACGAAGACGTTTGTGGCAAACGAATGAAAATCGATCCCAAGAATCTAACGATCCCGAAAAGCACATGCTTCAAATGTCAGCTCTTCAAAATATTAGATTGACACAAAATAAAAGAGAAAAACGACGTAAGTTCGCGTTTATCGTGCGACCATTTGATCATTGACGAACGAAAAAATAAAAGAAAGTAATGATAAAACATTTTGATAACTTATCTTCAGTTTTTCCACTGTTCACCGTCGTAAGATTTGAAAATAATGCCTGTGGTGGATTGAATGGTGAAAATGGTACTTGCATATCATCAACGGAATGTTCGCAACGAGGTGGTATATCCAGTGGAGTTTGCGCGAATGGTTATGGCGTCTGTTGTATCGGTAAGAAATATATATTATAATAAAATGACATTTTTAAATTATTTATTTTCCAAAAATTGATATTATCTTTACCGTTTAGTCATGGTCTCGTGCGGACAAATGATCAACGATAATAATACTTATTTCGTTAATCCTAATTATCCATCGACGTTTGATGGTACGGATTCCTGTCAGCTTACGCTTTTGAAGTTACATCCGGATGTATGCCAATTTAGGTGAAAAAGAAGTACTCTTTGATCATTTTCAGATTTATATATGTATCTGATATACGTACAGTGGGTAAAAAAAGTATTCGCGCTCTATCTAAAATTAAATACCTTTTCTTAGACTGAACAAAGAAATACGATTCTTTTTTTAAATTATTGACATATGATATATCAGTTTCTTTATATTTGAATTTCATGTTCGGCCTTTAAAAATTTATTTAATTTTAAATAACTTAAGCGAGAATATATTTTTATTTATATATAATTCAATATGATTTTTAACTGTTTGTAGATTGGATTTTGTACAGTTTACGATAAGAGGGCCCGAGACGATCAACAATCTATGCACTTATGATCAATTTATTGTTTCTGGAGGTAATCCAGTACCAACTATTTGTGGAACTAATAATGACAACCACAGTAAGTTAGATTTTTATTTTAATACAAGTATCGAATAAATGGAAATTCTTCGTTGATCGAGCACACGTTTTCTTCGTCTTTTCACAGTGTACATCGACGCTGGTATAGGGCAAACTAATCCCATTGCATTGACATTCGTCACGAGCGGAAGTTCCTTTCCACGATCCTGGAAAGTTCGAATCTCACAGATTCGCTGTAATACAATTTATAGAGCAGAAGAAGGATGTTTGCAATATTTTACCGGTGTATCAGGACAAATAAAATCATTCAATTTTGATTCCTCGGCCGGCTTGCAATTGTCCAATCAGGATTACAGTATATGCATCAGAATGGAAAAAAACTTTTGTGGTATTCAATATATGGCATGTTCGGACGAAGGTACGACAAAAAGAAAAAAAAAATCTACAATAAGGTAACCTAAAAGTTACGAAGAGATTTAAAAAAGTAATAAATTTTTTATTTTCGTCATTTTTGCCATCAAACGTTGTAATATGAATTTATTACTAACGAAATATAATATTTCGTAAATGTTTGATAAATTTTTGCTCTTTAAAAGCCACAAAGGAAATAATCATTTGGATGATGCATTTGTTTATATATGAAATGATTATTTTTGAAAGATTAAAAATCAGGTGATTATATTTTATACGTTATAAAATAAAAACTTTATGTTAGAAAGTTCATATGATGAAAATGAACAATAAAGAATAGAACCTCTTGACCTTTTAAATTTCTTCGTTTTTAGTTCGTTCCTTAAACAAAATTACATACATATTGCATAACTTCATTTAAATTATACATTCCATGAAAAATTATTTTATACAAATTTGTATATCAATCCTGTTTCTTTACATGGAATATCTTATTTTTTAATTCGAAATTTGAGTTAACGTGAAAATTCTATATATGTAAAATATATTAAATTTTATTGGGCTTATTTAATACTTAACTAAATATTCTATTTAGTTCTTTAAAAACTTGTTTTGCTTAACTTTAAATTAAAGTTTGTATGTCATCAAAGATTTCAGTAAGACATAATAGACAGTGTTTGTCATAAATAATCTTAATAGGAAATTATGTAATATTGGCATGAAACAATTTTTCATAGAAAGCATAATTTAAGAGTTATTAAAATATTAGTTTTGCCTACCCTTATATACACACATATATATATATATCTTCGATAAAATATAAATATTACAGCTACGATGGTATCTAATAGTGGCACAGGGCAAATGTCTCGTAATAATGCATTCACTTTAACGGGTAATACTCAAGGAACACAGATAGCCTCCATGACAGGAGCCATGTGTCAAACAGATTGGCTGATGATTCCTTGCGCAATTAACGCAGGCAAATCTCCTTCGATGTCTACTACCTGTATAGATCGATTATGTGGCGGTACCTTTAATGCCGATAATCAAAACCTAAACTCATCTTCGGTCATTAGTAAGTATTCATCGTTTGCATGGCATTTTCTTTTTAACGAAAAAAAAATTTTTGTTTCTATTTTATGCATGTACAATAACCAAATAAAAATATTTATGCATTTTATTTCAGGTACTGTCAAGCCTTTCAGATTAATCTTTCATACGGATGCGATCGAAGCACCTAACGATGTTGGAAATAGAGGTTTTTGTTTAAATTATATTCAACAACCGTGCACAACAAAGTTGAGGTGAGACATTGCGTAAACATTCGAATGGCAGATGAAGAAATCGTTATTCAAATCTTACGAGCCCATATTTTATTTAAAGATCTTTCCAACTGTTTTACATGTTTTCTTATTTAATATTAGGACGATGTTAATCCAATTAAAAAATAGGATCTCGCGAGTATTGTATCTTCTTCTGCAAGTATACATAATAAACACTTGTTCGAATTACGCTTGTACATTTTCAAACATTAATTTTTATTTGATTACGCGTACACTTTTGATTTTTCAATAATACCTATCACCTAAAGAAAAAATCAATCAGACATTTAACGAGCCAATCATGCGATTCAATCATAAATACATGTGTAACATACGACAGTAGTGCACTCTTTAGATATATTTTCACACAATAACACGTCGATATATATATCATAAATACATATATATATATATATATATATATATACATAAAATACCATAGATTAAACATTAATATTTCATAAACAATGTTAACAAGAAATAGAGAATTAGTTTTAGCTTAATATCAGATAATACAATTCGTGTCGTTCTCTCCTTATTAATGTACTTAGTGTATTTAAAAATAAATAAATTTTCCTAGCAGTCAATTAAAGCGTCATTTTAGATTGTTTATGTATTAATGATCTTGCAGTAATCTCGTCTCGTCTTCTGTTCCATCAAAATTTAATAATTATTATGAAAATTAATTAATTTAGATAATTTCAAAGTTTTTCTTTTCGTCAAAGTTAAAATTCGTCAATAAAAAAATGCATAAATACCCTCGTGTATGTATATTGTATATATGTATAGTATATATATTAGGTAGATTTATTTTTTAATACTAAAAGATCGAAAATTTCAATAACATAAAAAAAACAAATCGCAAATCTTAAGAAAGTAAATCAAAACTATTAGAAGTATGTGCGAGCAAGTGCGATCATGACATTAATTTCATTATAATATTCTTTATAAATCGTAACATTTCCTATAAAATAAAGACAGTCATCGGAAATAAATAAATTGAAAATAAATAATGCAAGAATGTGAAGATCAATAGGTTGGATACTTCGTAATTTTCTTGATTGAAGAATCTCTTTTTCACAAAAGAGATTCAAAATAACTGTTATGGAAATTACAAAATTTAGGCATGTACCATTTTAATTGACTGTGAGGAGTAATTTAAATTGCTAATTAACATATCTTTCATATCACAATCGTGAATTGAATAAAAATAAGAAAGTGAGATGAAAATTAATACGATCGACAGTCTTTACTGAATGAGTTATTATTAAAATAGAAATGTACTTATATTTCTTGTAACATCATATCAGTGTCAATTGTTTTTAAATTTTAAATGACAAATCATGATGGTACGATTTGTTGAATATCAAAAGTTTGACACATCTGATCGTAATATAAAATATTTTAAAATTTTTGTTTAGCCGATCGTAAGAGTCTTAGTAAAAATTTGAGTAAAAATCGTTCAAGTACAAACATTCAAACTTATTAATTATTATTTAAACTTCTAACCAAGAGAAAGACCTTTAATAAGCACCATACGTAAGGCAATTGCCGGAAAGGAAGAGAAAAAGAGAAAGAGAAAGAGAGAGAGAAAAAGAGAGAGAGAGAGAGAGAGAGAGAGAGAAAGAGAGAGAGTTGCCGATGCTAAACCATTTATCGTTACAGGCCGTTATATTTGGATTAAATATTTAAACGACGCTTCTATGCTTTGCTGTTCAATCTTCTCTTTCATTGTAAAAACGATTCGACATTGAGATAAATTTTTCAGTTCTATTATTTTAGTGCCATAAAAATTAATAGGCGATTTACGGTAAAACCTTCATTATTTGAACTATCAAAGCAGATATATTCCACGTAGTGTTCCTTTTATTCTATCACGATCAAAATTCGATTTATTGGTAAGAAGAAATTACATATTTATAAGGTTAAACGTAATAAATGATTTAGGTAATTTAGACGATTATAAAAATCCAAACAGAAATGGATAATTTCTTATATTTTAGTATAAATTATCTTTTTTTTTTTCTTTGTCTTTTCATGACAATTCTTTCATCTGAACATCTGGATATCTGTATTAGTTCGTATATTAGAAGTTCTATTATATAATATATAAATACTTGTCTAATCTTAAAATTCTTAAGGTTCGTATCAGATAAATCAGTATTCTTGTTTGTAGTTTGTAAATTTTACGAAGATTCGTCATTCCATTATCTCGCAAAATTGTATATTTTGCAAAATTAATAATTTTCTCTTATCGAAATATGGAATTATGGAACGGTCGTGTACGTATTACTGTGATTGGCAGTGTGAAATTCTTTTTTTATATTTTTTATCAAATTAATCATGATTTACGTGAAAACGTAAACTTACAGTATTAAAAACTAGATATTAAATTTTGTTTCCTTCTTTATTCTACGTCGAATATACCTATGTAATATATTATATACTCACCCTAATTCATGTTCTTCGATGTTCTATTTGCTTATGATGCGATTTTTGATTTAAAGTATTATCAAAGTATTGCGTAAATACTTTATATTAGTTTGTAAATAGAGCAGTGATGTTATTATAAGATCATCCAAAAATATCGATGAATGTTTTTTAAATGTTTCGGTATAGATAATTCTATATATATATATACCGCGAAATGTTCTTTGTTTCAGCAAGAACATTAATCTTATGGCCTGTCTAATTTAATAATAAACGTTGAAATTTGGTCTACCATTAGCAACTCTCCTCTTCTTGGTCAGATTCAAGTCTTGTTAACGTAACGAATACGTACACACATAAGAGATACGATCACCACATACTTGATCGATCTTCTCACAATTTCCAATCTTTACCAACTTTTTGGTACATATTGAATATATGTATATCATTTGAATAATACATAAAATTAAGACATTTCTCTTGCTTTCATAAAGTACGTAAGCATGTCAATGGGCAATGGAAATACGATCGTCGAATTCTTTTCAGCCGAGATGGTGTTAAGGGTCTGCGATAAAAAATTAATTAGTAAGTATATACTCTTACAAAAATAGTAACGAAATGATGTAATTGTCTTACCTGAAGATAACGTAGTTGCAATGCTGCCGGAGAATCTCCGATTACCTCCGATGCTTCTCTTAACGCCCTACTTGCCTTTTGCTCACCTTCGGCGGCGATTACCTAAAAACAAAATATCCATTTAGATCATTTTCATCTAAATGTACCAATTGTAATAGATATAATTATTACCTTTGCACGAGCTTCACGAGCTGCCTCTGCTTCTGCTGCCATAGCTCGTTGCAATTGAACAGGTAGCCGTACGTCTTTACTACAAATTTTATTTATTTATGTAGAATTGTAATATTAAAAAGATGACAGGATGAATTTAATGATTTTCATTCGATTCTTACATTTCGACTCGTTCGACTTTTATGCCCCATGTATCGGTAGCTTCATCCAAGGAAATCTGTAATACATATTAAAAAAATTTCCTTTTACAAATAGTCTTACATATTTATGTATTTACGTATGTATATACAGTAATATATATTAAAGGTACTACTTTTCATAAGTAAATAATTTTTTTAAACAAATGATAATCCGATGATATAATCGAGTGAATATGAGAGATACGATAAAACTATCCAGCTAAATTGCTTTTTACGATTAAAAGCGGTTATTTTTTCAGCGATTCTTTATATAACAATTTATATAACTCTTTATATAAATTGTTGACGATAAATATCAGCAGTAATTATGTCATTCGGCTCTAGCAATTCAAATTAAATTTTCTCAGTACACTCCCATCAAAGTACAACAGCATCTTTTTCAATGTCAGGTTTAAATGTGGATATAACTGGTTAATTCAAAGAAAATCATTGATTGGAGTCTTTCAAGTTGCTGTATAGAATTTATTTATCATTATTACTGACAATTATGCTAAGAAATTTTCATTACCTAGTGAATAATAATTTGCATATTTTTCGTAGCTAATATTTGTTTGTATTTGACAATTAACTCTGAACCCAAATTTTTTGTCTAAATACTTTTCCGATTTCATGAAAGTATCTTTGCCAAGTCAATCAAAAAGCCTTAAGTATAATCAACTATTTCTTACTCGACTAATCTTGGATCCGATTCAACCAATAATTTTAAAGAATTATTATCGAATATTAAGTCGTACCTGCATGTTACCAGAAATAGTTTCACGCTCGCTAAGTATCTCATGTAGTGGCCTTGTGCCCATAGTATTTCGAAGCGTCGTTTGAGCAAGAAGTCTCGTACTATGATGTGCATTTTCAACGTTAGCAATAGAAATAGTGGCATTATTAACACGATAATAAACGACTGCATCCACGGACACGGTAACGCTATCCTTTGTTAATACCTGTAAAATAATCGATTGGTCTTTCTTTCATTATCTGTTATACCCATTTAAATCCATTCGAGAAATATAGATTCGAATGAATTACCTCTTGCGGTGGAACATCATATGTTCTCGTACGAAGATCGACTCGAGCATAATTGTCCACGCATGGTAGAATGAAGAAAATTCCTTTAAAAGATATGATTTTTATCGGTAAGAGATGACATTTTATTAATTATAATATATCTTATATCTAATCTTTTTTCTGAATTTTAATATCTGGTATATATTTCTATTTTTTGCATATACATACATGTCTGTGTATATATATATATATATATATATATATATATATATGTTATAAGAGAAACTTACCAGGACCTTTAGCACCGCCAGATAGAAGACGGCCTAATCGAAATATAACCGCCCTTTCGTATTCTTGTACTACCTGTTAACATAACAAAAAAATATTTTAGCTCTTATTTGTAATATTCGTAAAACAAAACTATTAAAATTTGTTGTGTCCTACATTTTACGTAAGTATATTTATAATATTCCGAGAAAGAAGGAAAGAAAAATGATTACTATCTTCTATTGTAACATAAAACATTATAATCAAAAAGATGCAATACACTCATATGACATTCAGCTGTCTTCGTGTTTCCATGTTCAGTTTTCAACAATCGATTATTTTATTTATTAAAAGATTGTTCATCGGAAACAATTTTTTTTCTTTATTGTCCTTTTTAAATTATATATAATCAACGTTTTACTGCTATCTAAATCTATCAAAGAAATTATGAACTAACTATTAACGGAATTCTGTGCATCTTTTATAGAATCTCGACGATGCTTTGAGGTCAATTGTCAGTTCTAATAATAATACAACGAGGGTGATAATAATTTATAGAGTGATCGTTAAAAGAAAAAAGAAAAAAAAAGAAACAAGAAAATAAAGAAAAAAGTAAAAAAAGAGAAAGCAAAACCGAATAGATCTTCTTAAAATTGTTACCTTAAAGCAAACGAAGAGAGAGAATGGCATAGTCATGATCACCAAAATCCAAGATAATACCACTAAAATATTACCGCAGGTTTTTGAATCGCTTTGTATGGAATCTTCCGCTAAAACAATAAAAACGAAAATTTTATCGATATGTCCGATACAGGATCGTTTAATAATTATCGAAAAATTAAATATAAGTTGTTTCGAATATGCATGTTCGTCAATTATGATCGAATATACGTTCGATCCATAAAACGAGACTGAGCTATTAATTAGGGCATTTATATGTACGTAGAACAAATAAAATTGTTACAATCAGATAATATTTTCCAACAAAAAAAAAAGAATCGATTATTTCGTTAACCTACAAAAGAAAAGTTCTGATAAGAAATGATGTATAATTGGCTCGATTCTATGAGTCATATAAGAACTGCTCTTCTCTCGTTGGTATAGTATGAATAGGTTCTTTCGTTAGTCCCTTTTCTAAAAGAGCATACTCTTGTACTTTCTCGAAAGTGTTTTTCAGCCTAGCTATTAACTAACGACTGTTTATATAACCCAACCTATAATAACATCCTCTTAAGTGTTCGGAGAGCTTTTTAGTCTCTTGCCCTTATAATATATTGTACATAATCTTTGAATAACAACAATATCAATACAAATAATTTTTCTTTCTAGCGAAATTATTATTACATTTTTTTTTGTTTTTCTTTTTTAATTATTCATAGAAATACGATACATATAAAGAAATTTGCCATTTTCTTCGTAGTGCAAGATCGATAACGGACAGTAAATGAGACTACATATTCACCATGTATTTTCGCGTCCATCGATATGCGTATCATATATCAGAGGTACATATATGTGGATATATATAAAAAGAAATTGCATTAAAGTTAAAAACTACGCAAACGGTTTCGTGAGTAAATCCCTTGCGTGTAATTATAAAGAAAGACTCGTATAATTTTTCATAATCTCCCTAGATTATTTTCTTGTTCCTCCGTAATTCCTTTCTTAATATTTTCCAAGTAAAGGTAAGAAAAAAAATAAAGAAAATTTGGTCAGAATTGGCGTGAAACGTAATTCACCACTCCAATAAATACGCAAACTCGTTCTTGTTCGATAATTCATTTAAACACAGGATCGATTTTGTTAACGATAACACCGACAAAAGAAAGAATAAGAATTACGGATCGATATATTCGTACGCGCGTCCTTTTACGAGTAAGCTACGTATACCGAACTGAATAAATTTACATCTTTTATTTATGATAAAAAACGAGTTTACAAAGTCAATGGCACCTTTTTTTAGAATATATTGGGTATATTAATTCAACAAAAATAATTTTCAAAGTAAAATAATATAAACAAATTATAACTGAAAATCTTATTGAAAACCACACCTAAGTAAATATAACTATTTAGTTTTAATCGAAAATCATTGTAGTACGCCTTACAAAGATCTTTTACGTATTAAAATCCTCTCAATTATTTTATTCTTAATGTACGTTTTTAAGCTTACCGTCTGTCATAATGAAATAGTTACTACCGATGTGCCCAGTGACCTGCTTACCTGAGTCAGTGAATTGCTCCCTTGTTCCCTCGCTTTCTCTCGGCCCTCTCTCTCTCCCTCCCTCCCTCCCTCTTCCTCTCTCTTTCATTCTCTCTCTCTCTCTCTCTTTCTCTTTCTCTCTCTCTCTCAATCTCTCCCTCTCTCTTTCTGTCCATGTATTAAACTTCCACATCTGTAATAGGCTACGTGGCAGCAAAGTATTCAAGATTTGAAATGTCACACTCTTTCCTAGAGATATTTCCTCCCTAGTCTGACCGTGTTCAGCCGCCCACTCATACGGAAAGTCCTCTCTATCTTTCTCTCCTCCATAGTGGCATGCGCGAAATGCGCGAAATGCGCGAAATGCGCGTACTAGCATCCTATCTTTTCTCCTATCTCTCTGACCTACTCTTTTCTCTCATTCTATGAATGTCCACTCTACTTTTCCAGCCCCATTCTCCCACACACACTTTTTTTCCCCCAATGAAAACATCACACGTCAACGTTTTATTTTCTGTTCCTTTTTATTTTTCCTATCGGACAGATTTTCGATAAAACAAATTTCTTTTTGAGCTGCAATCACTCGTTGTAATTTTTTATTTTTCGATTTCTACATTAATACAATGCCTTCATCGATTGCTTTCCACATATAGTCTTGAACCATATTTCTAACGCAAAGATGAGGATCGTGGATATGTATATATACAAGGTGAATGCTAAAGAACCAAGTTTACCTATAGTTGGCTGACTAATGTCCGCTTATACTACTGCTTACTATTTAAGGTTCTACGTTTCATTGCTTTTACCGCCTGAAATATCGTTTATTATTATACGATAATCTATTCAACGAAAATATCATTTTGATGTTTACATTTTCATCGGAGTTGCGTCAAGTCTTCGTAAAAAAATTGAAATTGTCAAAGTTGTTTAACTTGGACAATAATTTGAATTGGTAATACCGCTTATTATTATAGTAAAAGTCTAATGCTTTATTTCTGTCGTCTAAAGAATAGTAACTAATCAACTCTATCATCAAATAAATTATAATTTAATATTTAAATAAAGATTTTAGATAAACAATCTGACACTTTTTTTATTGGTGTCTCAACAACATTGTAATTTTTTTATTCCGATTAGAATAAAAAAAAAATCAGCTCAATTTTAAACTTGCAAATTATAAAATTCAAATGAATAAAAAGAAAAAAAAAACAGTCCGCTACGGGAACACAATTTTTTTCATAATCCCAAATTTATACGTCATGGCTTCGTCTTATATGAGTTAATGAGTTATATGAGTTAAATATTTCAGCCCTTATCTCAGAACCTTCGAGGGCAAAGTTTCTAACTCTCATGTCAACCCAATTCAATCCTTTACGATATATTTTCGATAGCTCCTAAAGTATATCGTAAAAGCCTCCGTGACTTTTTCCGAATAGTTATACAACTACGTAGCTTTGCTTAAAGATTTCTACGATAAAATAAAAATTATGACCTTCCTTACACTTAAGCAATAATTCATTCATACCAAATTCGCATTATGATTTATTTATTAATTGTAAAGCTCGTATCAGTTTAATAATACTGCTTAGTTAAAAGGTAAAATTATGATATAGTATAGAAATTGATTCTAAAACGTAAAAAAGATTATGCCATAGAAAGAAGACAAGCTATATCTGAGATATTGATGAAAAGGTCACGTCACCAGTTCACAGAAATATGTAGATATAAAAAGAAATGTTGAAGAAGTGATCAGAAATTTTAGTATATAATAAAGATTGATATAGACTCATCAGAGCAAATGACTTTCTATGCAACAATTCTCAGAAAAAATGTAAAATGATATAAGAAACTCTCTGTTAAACTTATTCTTGAATTAAGAATGACAAATGGGTGATATACTAATATGCTACAAAGAAAACAATTAATATTCAAGCTGTTAGAGAAAATATTGTGGTGGAACAGCTAAATATTCAACATGATTTGGCAAGATCTCGAAAAAGTATTTTCAAAGTTTTTACAAGGAACCGATGTAACTGGTAAAAAATTACGTATAAAATATGTTCGATGATATACTAAACTTAAACAGAACGTAAAGTAGAACGGAACAAATCTAAAATGGTTTATACTTTTTGCAACCAATGCATTGATTCTCCCCAAAATATATCTGAAATGTTTAAATTTAAAATATAAATAAGTTAAATATAATGATAAAGTATTAAATTAAATGTAAAAATACTTTCTTATAAGTTAATTAAACTTAAATTAAATAACTTTTTACAAAATTATTGGTTTTAATGTTTACCAAGTTAAAATATTAATTTAACTAAAACCAAACATAATTATATTTTCATCAACTTTAAAAAAATTTAAATTTATATGCTCATAGTATTATTAATGCGCGAAATGCGTTATATATATTTTTAACTCAATATATTCGTCATACATATGAATGTACAAATGAAACGTCCTCGCAAGAAACATTAATAGCATACATATATGAATGACGTGGCATGCAATATATTAATCGTATAATTCTTATATTTATATCACTTAATACTGCTTTAACAAAATCCTATAGAATATTGTTTATCTCACGATTTTTTTATTAATTTTCACGATAAATTTTCAATAATGTTTATTTATTGAAAAATGACTAACTTACTTTTAAATCATACCCATTTATTTTTTCAATGAAAAGAATATTTTACCTCCGATAATACGATTTCGTATGTCATCCGGACGCGTGTTGATCTGAATTGTGGATCCATTAGCATTACTCATAGTCGCCATAGGAAGAGATTCTATGGGATTAACGCGAGATTCAAACCTCGCCACCTAAAATAGTTAAATTTAAATTAATAGAGATGTTTCCTCGAAAGAAAGGGAATTTTTATTACATATAAAAAAGCGTCACAATTTTTATAGAATTTTTATTAGCATGTAGAAACTTTTTACGATGTTGATTGTGTAATATATTAACGTTGGTGATGTCTAAAGGTGAAAAAAAAAGAAAAGAAAAAAACAGATACAAAAGTAAAAAGGATGATTTTATATGTTATTGTTAGTACGTAATTTTTTTAACTACATGAGATAAAAGAAAAAATTTTATTTTTCTGATTGCGGAATTCATAAAAAAACAATACGTCTCCTTTTCGAACTAATACACTCGAGTAAATAATTCTTATTATCCCGAAGAGCTGTAAAATATTTTATGAGACTTCTTTTGTTTTATTTCGTGTAATTTAGTAATCGTATGTTAAAAAAATGAAATTGCTAATTAAATATTAAATTTATATCTATAACATTCTACGATATTACGGCACGATAACAATCCGTCAACTTAATAATGAATATAATTTATTTCGATGGAATCTATATAGATTAATCAGAATGATTAATCAAAAAACTCCATTAAAATTTTGTATTTATTTAGAACACTCGTATATCCAGTTTTTCTCGAAAAAAAAAGAAAAAAACAAGTACAGCTCATCCTTCCAAAGTATAATTTTATTCTATTCCTTATTTCGTCCCGACAATATAAATCGAGGGTCAAAACATATATATATATATATATATATATATATATATATATATATATACATATATATACATATATATACATATATAGTATCCTGATAATATCTAATCGAGATAATATCACACGGAAAACACGTTGACACGATAATGCTCTTTCCATCAGGATGAATATTTTCCATCGAGTAATTCCACTAAAACGAACATTGTTATTGTAGTTGAAAAAAAAAATATATATATATATCACAATGTTTCAATATTATGATGATCACAGTTCTCTTTTGATAAATTCCTAAATTTTTAAAGGATAAGCTTACATCATTTTATACGATTTCGTAAGACAAAACATCGAAAAAATATAATTGGAGAAAAAATATATAAGAAATGTATGAGATCACTGATAATATTATAGTTAAAGAAATGGAAAACAAAAGGAATTCCACATAAATAATATAAATTTTTTATCACCTTGTTTCGTTTCTTCTTACACAAATGAAAAAATAGGCACGGCAAACCACGTTAACGTCGTCGTGGCTTCAGACGTCCTTATATCAGACAACCGCCACCCTAACTAATAGACATTGGTTAACGCTACGCGCTCGGCCACGCGCAGTTCGTCCGCACGTACCGGTACTCTTCCACTTTCAAACGGTGCTGACCTCTTGTCATTTAAGCATTAAAACATTCCTTTAGTAATAAAGTACGCTTTGTTCGTTATAAGAGGTCACTATCTAAGCGATCATTAGTTTCATCAGCAAACGGATAGATTCTTTTTTAAAGGATAATTTAAGACAAATGTATTCATTCTTTACATAGAATATTTTAAAATAATACATAAACTATTAGATAAAGAAACAAATAAGAGAGATCGATTTCATAACAATTAATTATATAGAATTATTTATTAAACACAAGTATTGATATACATATATATATATGTGTATATATGTATGTATATATATATATGTATATATATATGTGCTTTTCTAAATATTATTTGAAGGTCGACATTAGTTTGAAGTTTTTAAATGAAGTATATTTTAAATATCGTTTATCTGCTATAACTATGACTGCTATAGATATGTGAACAGCTCCTAAATGTTACATGTGAGAATAAAAACACGTGTTCCATCGAGCTTGACTTTTTTACACGTAAAGCATATGTAAAAGGTTCAAGGATTAATAACAGGGTCAATAACCAATGTTTTACATTATAATTATCTAATTTATATTCACTTATGATTGTGTGTTTATTAACATCAGCCTAAAATTTATGACAATATTAGTGTATAATGTATTATATTTCTTGATTTATTAAAAACGTCTTTTCTTTGTTATAAATACGTTTTAAAAATTTCATTTTTATCCTCAATGGATATACTATACGGCAGTAGTTTAGTATATGGCAAAATTTAAAGCGCGAAAATATTCAATCGTATATCACTTTGATATAAATTTATCGGTGTCCTAAACATTAGAACCGATGAATAAAAATTGAAATATAAAAATGCACTGGTTTTAAATATTTCCTCGATTAGATAAATGAGTGAACATTATTTTATATTGGTCGCGATTTCGCGAAATTGTATCTATAATTATCACGTAGTCCTCTTAAGTATAATTTATATATATATATATATATATATATATATATATATATATATATATATATATACATATATATGCACAAGGCAAATTATTGCGGCGCATTTGAAGAATGATGCATAAAACAATGTACATGGAACGTTTTGTCTTATGGTCAACATTACCAGTGGCAAAACTGTGAATAGTTTTTGAAATACTGGCTTATGACATTTTGTTAGCACTCCATTATCGTATTCGCCCTATTAATAAATTTTTTCTGACTAGTACTTAAAAAGCGAGACCAGCCTCAGAGTACGTTGTAAATATCTTTTCGATTGAGTTTACGTAAGCTGCCGTCCTCAGATCAAGTCCGAGGTTGAACTTCATGGCAGTCTTCATAATGGCCTATAGAAATAATATGTACAATTATAAGTACAAACAAATAAAATAAGTACAAAAAATGTACAATTATAAGTACAAACAAATTATATCATTGTCATTGTTAAGAATCTTCATGAAATAATAATACACACCCTGGCAGATCGTTCCATTGTGTAATCTAACCCTGAATGTACAATATCTTTCTCGGATGCACCGGAAATACGTTTTTGGAAAGCTTCCGAAGGAGTAATAGGTATACGACCACCAACACAACCAAACCTACGTTCTAGGGATTCTTGTACAGATTCTGTAACGTAGTAAACGAGAATATTAATAAAATTAATCCTAATTTATACATCATTTATGATATTAAATGTCACTATGATATTGCATTTGACTGACCAAGTAAATGATAATTGGATTCCCGTTCGTATTTGAAAGTGAGTCGACCATACGACACATGATTTAAATTCTTTAACCATTCGAAGAAAGAAACTGTAACACCACCGGCATTAATATAAAGATCTGGTATAACAAGAATATTACGGTCGATAAGTATTTGATCGGCAGCTGGGGTCGTTGGACCATTGGCAGCTTCTGCTATTATCTTTGCCTAATATAAAAAAAAAAAAAAAACAATTCAAATAAATAATATCGAACATGATTCTTTTATGATCTTTCGTTTATCATCATCTTAATTTAGTGAATATTTACTTGAATACGGGCGGCATTATCTTTGGTAATGACTTTTTCTACTGCAGCAGGAATAAATATATCGCAAGGCTCATACATAAGATTTTCTCCCTCGTACGGTTTGGCCCCGGGAAAACCGACAATCGTTCCAGCCTCTATACGATAATCTTCTAGTTGCTGAAATAAAAAAAAGAAATATTCGAACGAGTGTTGCAATTGGTATGATTGATATTCATATAAAAGATGGATCTCTTAAGATTTTACCTTTGGATCGATGCCCTGCTCGTTAACGATTGCTCCATCATTTTCAAGGACTCCTATGCAAACAGCACCAGCACGATGTAAATAACGCATTGTGTGCAAACCAACATTACCAAAACCTTGAATGATAAAAGTTTTTCCACCCCATCCAGGCGTAGTACCTAAATAATCAATATATTAAAGAAAACATTAAAGCTTTTAATTCCATAAAAAAAGTCTAAATTTTCAATGATGAATGAGATACGTACCAATCATACTCATAAAGTTAGCTTCGTTAATAAAATTCTCCAATCCATGAAATATTCCGCGACCAGTCGCAGATATCCGTCCATGAATTCCACCCTGATTAATAGGCTTACCAGTTACACAAGCATGAGCATTAATATCCAAATGACCGATCGTTTTTGCATAGGTATCAGCGATCCAAGACATTTCACGTTCTCCAGTTCCCATATCGGGAGCAGGTACGTCCACACCAGGTCCTACAAAAGATAATTATATCGGTAAATTTTCCTCTTAAAAAAAGAAGATCACTATTTTTTCTTTTCTATTTTCTGCGTACCATCTCATTTCGTTTCGAAAGATACTGATACGTATATAAGTATCATTATTATTTTATTTATAGGCACACAAAAGATGAATGAAAAAAAGGCAGAAATTTTAAAAAACAAGAAGTGTCGCCTCAAGAAGCTACATGTTAGTAATGTTCCAATTGTGTCCTCTGTGTATAAAATTTGTTCTTTATATTATAATACATATAGCAACAAGGTACAGGTTATTTTAAGCAAGCTCACACAAATGTAAATTTTCTACGATAGATTTGATCTAAAATTATCACAAATGTAATAACGTCGACGCAGCAAGAATACGGAATGACGTAACAAGACGCTGTTGGTTGAGATGCCAAAAGCGATATTGTACGATATATAAAATCTTGAAGTTCGTCACTCTTAGTTAAGAAGGAAGCCTTACCAATGAATCCTTTCTTTGCAAGCTCCAATGTGAATCTCCTTGTGATTTTCTCAAGTTCATGCTCGGAATAATTTTTAGGATTGATTTTTATTCCGGCTTTAGCACCACCAAAAGGTACATCCACGCAAGCACATTTAAATGTCATCAATGCTGATAGAGCTTTTACCTCATCTCGAGAAACATCCATGGAAAAACGGATACCTGCAAAATATATAAACTTTGTTAGAATAATTATGATTACAAGGTAAAACAATTATGCTTTTCTAAGTTGCTAAGTTTTTGTAACTTTCTTCTAATTTATTCTAGACAAATATCGATGTAATCATGAATAAGATTAAAAATAAAAAAAAATATAATAATAATAAAGAAATATAATGGGAAAATAATGCGACTATTTCTAGATCATAATCTTATTAAATATAGCAATTTATTTCTCATTATGCAAATTAATTCGTGTAATCTCACTAATGCTTGAACATATTTATGTCCAAAAGACATTATTGAAAAAAAAGCCATTAATGGAAAAAGATCTTTGATCAATTTATCGAAAAGATCAATTTATCGAACGACAAACTGAACTTATCTCAAATAGATTACTAATGATCGCGCATTCAAGTGATCGCAGCGATTTTTGGAACGTTAAATTTCAAATAATAATCTTTTTCCTTCACTATTTTTCACGACAACTGCAAACCATTGACTCATTATATTATAAAGTCTATTTTAACGAAGAGCTCATTAAAAATTGAATATATATTAACTATGTATATGAATATTTTATATTCGTAAACATACTATATATACGTCTATAATGCGTAATATACTATTACGACCGGTCTAGACGAGTTCGGAGTAAACTCAGAACGGATAGAACGTTTCTAAGCAACGAGAAAAATTGACATGTAACAACGAGCTTTTGTCTGTCTTCAAAGGGAATTCATCTTGAGAGGACGTAACTCACGTCCCGGATAAATTACTATTTTCTTGTAAATTAGTTAATTGTACATAAACTGTTTCTTCTTAAATATTAAAGTTTAAAGTTTTCACTCGTAGTTGTTGGATGCACGTAACAATATATATAACAATTATATATAGACATATATACACTCAATATATAAAATACGTTAAGTAATCATTATTACCGAAAAAATATAGATGTGGTTTTTTATACAATAATACCTTCTCTGTAAATGAAATAATTACCTAATAATAATAATAATAATAATAATAATAATAATAATAATAATAATAATAACAATAATAATAATAGTAATAATAATAATAATAATAATAATAATAATAATAATAATAATAATAATAATAATAATAATAATAATAATAATAATAATAATAATAATAATAATAATAATAATAATAATAATAATAATAATAATAATAATAATAATAATAATAATAATAATAATAATAATAATAATAATAATAATAATAATAATAATAATAATAATAATAATAATAATAATAATAATAATAATAATAATAATAATAATAATAATAATAATAATAATAATAATAATAATAATAATAATAATAATAATAATAATAATAATAATAATAATAATAATAATAATAATAATAATAATAATAATAATAATAATAATAATAATAATAATAATAATAATAATAATAATAATAATAATAATAATAATAATAATAATAATAATAATAATAATAATAATAATAATAATAATAATAATAATAATAATAATAATAATAATAATAATAATAATAATAATAATAATAATAATAATAATAATAATAATAATAAAAAAGAAACAAATAAATCGATACGAACGAATGCGAGAGCCAATTGTTGTATTACGAAAAGAGCTCATTGACCTTAAATATCGTGTCATTGTCATTGAGAGTGTTTTATAGTTATATCGTATGATTAATTTTGATGCCAAATTACTAACGAACATTTGGCAGCAACATATGTTTATATATGGACGACGTAATCATCGTAAAATTTTTCGAACATACATATATTTCAAAGCATTCGAGACATACTCACGTTCAGAAATGATTTATATAAATGATATAATCAATCAATTCTGTTATCAAGAATCTAAGTAAATAAGACCTGTGTTTCGTCGAACCATATCCTTTTTTTCGCTTATTTTTATCTTCTTCGATATGAAATAGTAAGTAAAGCCTGGACATGTGACGGAATGTATAAGCAAATTGTGATAAACAAAGTAATTATTACCTAAGTAAATATCTAAGTAGTGAGTCATCTCGTTGAAAAAAAAACAACATTCTGCATTGTACATATTCTCTCTCTCTATCTTCGTCTTTCTTTCTCTTTCTCTCTATTTATTTGGCTAACATAAGAGAACCGTTTCGTTCTATCTCACATGATTCTTATAACAAAAGGTGATAACGAAATATCATATTTCGTAATCTAGTATCACGGATGTTATGTCTTAAAGGTGCTATAAAAAGACAAGTAATGTTTTAATATATAATTCTATAATATATATTTAGCATTTTAAATACCTTTCAAAATAAATGTTGTCAAGAAATCTCTTTAAATAAATATAATATCGAGCGCTCTTTTTTTCTCTTTACTTTCCCTTTTTTTTTTAAGAATTACCAAAGAATAAATTTAATTAGATTTAAAGTTATAACGCCTTCGAAGCCTGTCATATTTTTTTTTCCTAACCTAATATTTAATTTAATTTTCGTTCAGCTCGAATATATATATATATATATATATATATATATATATATATATTTTTTATACGTTAAATGGTTAAATTATATTCGTTAAATTATTTCATAAAAAACGTACGTGAAAAAAACATATAACGCATCAATAATTTACACACGACAATAAATTTTTTTTTAAACCTGTAATGTCAAGTCCGACGCACTAAGCACGGATTATTGATGTAACTCGATATCCGTGAATAAATTTTTCACAAACCAACCATTCGCACGCTAATTCTATCATTTTTTACAAGGAATTTGCATACGTGCGCGTGAATACATTTAATCTTCTTTATTAATACAATATAACCTTCGTTATTTGAATATTTATTATATTTATAGATTTTAATATAAAAATTGTCTCTCGTCTGAACAACGTATTTGCTTATAAAAAAGTTTTTAATTTAGTTTCAGTCATTTCGTTCAATTTATATGTATCTAAAAATGATATTTTAAAATATTTAATCTATTTATTAAAGAATGTACGCAGAAAGTGATTATTAAAATATAGAATATAGAATATAATGATAAATAAATAAGAGAAATATTTTGACTTATTTAGTCATGTTGGTTTAATTGAAATCAAGGTCTTCATCCAATATGACAAATAGCATTATATCGATTTTTTTTTAATTTAAGTTATGCAAAGTTTAATCACGAAACGAAACACGGTTCACAACACTTGGACCAAACATATAGGAATATATAGTAGTTAAAAAAAAAATACGTTCAGTAAGCTGCTTGTTCTGCTGAACGCAGTCAATGATTCTACTGTAAATCATTCCCTTTGAAAAAATTTGTTGAGAGAGGAAAAGAGATTAGAAAAAGAAATCGAAAGGAAGAAAAAAGACGAGACATTAAAAACAATGGAACGAGATAAAATATTTAACTCTTCTTTTTTTTCAGTGTCTTCCCTCTTCATTCGTCAAAGAATCAAGCGATAATTTAGTCCTCTAGTATTGAGGTTAAAACCGCCTCTTCATAAGTTCCGAAGCCGTAAAATCGTCACAAGTGTGCTAAGAGTCCTTACATACGCGAACAATGTAACCATAAAAGCGAGCTTGGGAACGAAAGGAATGGTCAGCTAACTCTAAGCGATGAAATCCATATTTTGCCGAATATCGATACCGATAAAGATTGAATCACATATTTTTTTTATTATATGCTACAATTTCCTTCCGAAGAATGATATACGAATGTATATGTGTTTCTACATTTTACTTTTTATAACAATATTCGTGCATAAAAACATCGAACTACTACAATATTTAAATTCAAAAAGTGTAATGAAAATAAAAAAAAAAAAGACAAGTATAAATTTTATTACTTATTGTTATTACTATTGTGCTCTAAACTTCTAAAATGATCAATTTATTTTCTAATTTATTTGAAATTATTATCAAAGAAGAATTATTTCATCAACATAAAATAATCAACATGACAGTCAATGTGTTAATAATAAAAAAGTAAACGCGCATAAATGCAAATGCATGCTAAAACGTGCTTTATGAAATCTTTTTCTTTACATAATTGTGAAGAGTGAAGTTTCATAACTCAAGTATATATAGGCATCAATAGACAGATGATCTAATATTTCTGTAAGTATTTTAAGATTGATATACTAATTGTAAGATGAAAGTGATCATAATACGAAATTAAGTTAATCGCTAGTAATATAAGTTTTTCTATTTGTTTAATACTCTTTCAACTGACACTTTGAAACAGTCTTTGTACCTCTTTTTTTCTAATCTTTACATTACCACATTATTTTCTAGATAAGAAAGTAACATATCGTATATAAAAAGAAGAGAAAGAATAACATTAAAGATGATTAACTTCATTTTACGATGTGATCAGTTTTATATTATATGCGAAAATATATCATAAAATTTATGTTATCAAAATGAAAAATAATTTTTAATGTACCTACTAAAGTACTGAATTATCTGTTTATTGACACAAATATATATTTAGGTTATGAATTATTACTCTTTACAATCGAAAAATTAAAAATATTAATTATACTTAAATATTTACTTAGAAAAGTTTAAAAAAATATAGATTTTATAAAATACTTTTACTTACACATAAATACACACACACATATATATATATATTTTTAATTTTTAAATAATTGATATAAAATACAACAAAATTGTTAATATCTATCCCTTCATTTTTCATCTTTCTTATTGTCGACAATACATGACGTAACCAGGCCACAAACTCATCGAGAATATTTTTCTAATTAAAATGATCTTCTTTAATCCTCAACGTCAAACGCTTCTTTACATTTTTATAGCATCTTGATTGAACCAAGAACTATGTTAAAACGTGTTAAAACATTTGTTTTTTTTTAATAAAATAGATAAGATCATGATGTAAGAAGAGACCACTCAATTGGATTCTGATTGGGCCATACTAATATAAATATAAATATCGTTCTATCGAAATTGATTGCAACCAGTCTTCACTTACGTCATGATTTTTTGTTTTCAAATCAATTTACCTTAAAGTACTTTTACTCTGCATTTTTCTTCTAGAAATTTTTAAGTAATCAAAAACATTTATTTTTTTTTTAGCGAAATTTTAATAACATTGAATAATTAAAAATACGTCATAACGCTTCCTCATTTGACTTTACGCGCGAATAGATACACAAAGCGTGTAGATGCACAAAGTGAAACTATAAGATACTATTACAAGCTGATCTAACGTTACAAACTCAACTGTCTCGTTAGAAATGCATACAAGTTGAATCACAAAGTCAAATGAAAACGAATGAATTTTTTTTTTTTCTCCTAAAAAAAAAATTAATTAAAATTTGTATTAAACGCGAATCGTACGTATCCCGTGTATAACGGAATTTTTCAAAATGAATAAAACGTTGTTAGCAATGAGCAAAAAAAAAAAAGAATAGATAAAAAATAAGTAAATAAATCATTAAGTTAAATCGTTATAAATCATATAGTGATCGACGTATAAATAATAAATAATAAATAATAAATAATAAATAATAAATAATAAATAATAAATAAAAAAAGAATAGACATACCTCCTTTGCAAGGTATTCGATGTGTCGAATGTTGAGCTCGATAACCTGTAATCATTTCGTAATCACCGGAATCACGTCTGAGAGGAAAAGATGTCTCAAGAATGTGATCGCATGGTTCCATCAGCATTAATATTCCCTTGACTTTTTTCTTACGTTCCTCAACTGTTAGCCTTGAACGCTTGGCAACGTCTTCTACGAGCTTATCCTCGGCAATTTGACAAGCACGATGGAAAAAATACTCGACCATATCAAAAAATTTTGGATTTGCTGCATTCGGCACATCTTTTAAACGTTCAGGGATTTGATGATCGGCGTAACCTCGCATTTGCAGGGCTGCCGTAGCTCGAACGAGCGTGCCTTTAAGCACATCATTACTAGGTACTTGTTTCAAGCCGATCGGTGATCTCGTTAATTTTCTCACGTGGAACATTTTTCTTTATTCGCAATAAAATTTGCGATTACACCAAGCGATATTCGGAATATTTTCTTTTTTTTTTTTTTTCGAGTGTAAGCAGTTACACTCTTTCTTTTTCTCTTTCTTTTAAAGCGTCCTCTCAGCGCCTTTTTTTCTATCCGTCCGTCGAATATCTTCCTTTTGTATTATAAGCAACAATCCAAAAACCAACTACAATTTTGAACAGACGTTTTGGATGACTTACAGTTTTGATGACTCGTTATTATTTACGACTTTCTTTTTCTTGTTAGATCTGCTTTTTTATCTGGTCTTTTCCCTGCCCTTTAATTTGCCCTTCCTGCCCGTTTACTTGGTCGCCTAGCTGAATACCTACTACTACCTATCACGCCTCACCTTTCCTAAGTACTCAGTACCGACCGACTGACCGTCTCATACGCTGGGTTTCTCCTTTCCTCTATCGATACGACGGTAAGATATAAGCACTGATCCATAGATTAAATTCCGAAGAAAGCAACTCGCCTTTTATAAAATTTCAGAATTGACTCAAGCGCCATCTAGTCGCGTATACTTAAGGACTAGAAAAATTAAAAATTAAATTCAATTTGTTGTCAAATGAACATGTAAAGTATATAATTTTAGTACGTTTTTGAATAACAAAATTCGATTGCCTTTTATTGCATTAAAAAAATTTTCTTGTATAAGAGATTACCTTTATACAAACATCAGTATAGAATTGCCAACTTATAGAAAATTATTTTTTCCTAAAAAACAATTCTTTTTCTCTCTTTTATTAATAATTTATAATAATTAATAAATACATTTATACACTAAAAAGGTATATTCTGCCTCTTCATCATTTAATTCCATTATTCAAGAATAAAACAGATAGTTCTATTCTATATATCAGTGTGTGTAATGAAAGTGAAAGTGTAATCGCCATCTACGCTAATTCGCGCAAAATTTAAAAGATTTATTAATCGTATAAATTATAGATTTTTATGTAAATAATGACATATTAATTTCTTATATATATTTCAATATGTACAATTGTTGGATATATAAAGTATATATTTCACGAACCGATCGTACTTCCAGTTACGTTAGTCTGTGTATTTTTCATATTCATTAAAAAATGATGTACTAAATGACAAAAGTACAATTTCCGTTGTATACAGATATATAGATCACAAACTAATTTATGATATATTTTATTCCTCTCTGTCCTTAGTTTTTCATAGAATTGACAATAACAGAACAATTTTTAGGTTATGAGTGATTAAATAAGTCATTATTTAAACGTTTTTTTAATTACTTAACTGCATTATTATATAGTATTGCCTTTTTCTTACAAGGTACGTTTACATTGTTTGTACATTTATTAATTCAATTTTGTTTGATTCCAACTCTTACTCATGATATATTTCTCTAATAATAGTTTATCAATTCAAAAAAGGAAATGTATCCGAAAAGAATTGTTAAAAAAATACCAGGGGATATACCACCACCAACAAAAAAAGAGAATCAAGGACATATTGACGATTTAGCCAATAAACCAAAGATAGAATTAGAAGAACTTCTAGATAGACAAAATAAAATACTAGCAAATAGGTGAGTAGTATGTGATACAAGTTTTATTTTAATATTTTCTTATATATTATTTTTCAGAAAATTCATTTCAATGCTTCCCGATAAAGGGGAAAAGATTATAGCATTTCGAGATAAATTATTAAACATACTCAATAATCAAAAAGAAATAGATAAAGCAGCTGTACTTCTTTCAAGACTGAATATAGCATCTGAAGGAAAAGCAGCAATGAATGAATTAGAATGGACAGGTTCTTATTCAGAGCAAATTCATAAAAATAAAATCATTGAATTGGATAGTGATGATGAAGAAGATCCATTAAAGATTTTAGCGCAAGTAAGTTCTATAAAATCATATTTACAAGAACACAGATATTTTTATCAATATTTATATAATAATAGCCTACAGGAACTGGTGTACATAAAAAAAAAATTATACATTTACAACCAGTGGAATCATTAATAAAGCCAGAAGACATAGAAGAAATTCAATCTTTTAAAAATGAAACATCTCCAGAACCAATACATGTAAAATATGTTATTGATAAAGTTGAAAAATCTCAGGAAAAAAATCTACTAAAAAGGGAACCGTTTAAACCATATAAAACTAGTAAGAGTAATGTTCATGATCCAGAGAAAGAGAAAGAAAGAAAATATACAAAATATTGGGAAATTACTGCTGCTACTCCACCTCATATAGTACATGGTGCTATAAAGCCTTTAAGTTTGAATGAATCTTTACAATTGCAAAGAGAACATGTTAAAAAGTTACAGGTAACAAGACAAATCATTTTATAAAGAAATCAAGTTATATTTTGTAAAAGATTATTCTATTTAATATATATATATTTTATATTGTTTTAATAGGAAATGCAAGCAAAACATGCAGCAGAACGATTAGCGCAACAATTAGGTTTGCATAATGTCGGTTATATACCAGAAAATGTAGGCGATTATCGTATACATAAAGCTATAAAGGACGATAGTTCGTCTAGTTCTGAAAGTGAAGAAGATGAAGTACATGACGATGAAGATAATGATAAAGGAGGGACTATCGTTTATACAATAGATTCTATTAAAAGTTAAACACAGAATCAATTAAAGATTATAGAAACGGAAACTATAAGTTTAACGTTCCTAAAACAAGTTGAAATATAATTGTACAGTTTGTTTCATTTTGTAAATAAATACTGTGAAAAATATTGTATATATAAATTTAAAAAATATTTGTATTTTAATATCATTAAAAAATAAAAATAATTTAATGTCTTATTTATTAGTTCTTGAAACATCTTAGGAAAATCTAAGAATATTTTAATTTTATTTTATTTTACTTAAAATTATAAATTTAGGTAAAGAAGAAAGGATAAACATTTTATATTTATAACTTTTATTTTATTTTAATTGTATATCAGTTATAGCCAAAATTGTTAATGATTTCTGTATATGGAGCTGCAGCTCTAGCAACAGATGCTCCAGCCTGTTTTGTGAGTTTCTGTAATGAAAAGATTAGTTAAATATATATTTGTATAATGTAAAATTAAATATATATACACACACACACACACATATCTTTTTAAATAATAATAACTTATCATTGAAAAAAAACTTACTTTGAGCTTGTTCCTCTTTTGAACCTCTAAAATGGATCTGACACGTCGCTTGTTTTCCAAAGTACGTACCACAGCTTTATATTTCCATCCGACTTCATGGGACAATCTTCCTACATGACAATACTAAAACAAAAAAATATTCAAAAAAATTGCAATATTTCGTTGCATTTATTTACAATATGTATAAATATTTATATTATTATAGAACTCAGCTAAATATATCATCAAATCCGATAAAATATATCGTACTCAGGCGCAAATTACCATACCATCATTGTTTTTTATAAAATAATGTCATTGACAAACAAATTGCATGTGTAATAATTAGACAAGAACTTAAAAATATGAAACTCGTACACATCATATATCAAACATTTATAACGTTTATAATAATAAAAAATTACCTTTCTACCAGGTTTCAGACACATCACTCTCATAGCACCTGGTACAACAACACGTTTCCTGCGATCATATGGAGGTGGACACCCTTCATAAACTTTCAACCTTCTAAGAGCATCCTTACCCCTTTGCGTCTTATGTGGAATCATACCTGCAATAAGGTATTCTTATTAATAATAACTCAATAGAATCATAAAATTTATATCTGCATTCTTAAAGATCTCATAAATTATAATAGTTTCATTATATTATCAAATAATGTAGGTAAGATATATGTAATCATTGATATACATAATAAGTAACGCGTAGAAAATATTAATTATAAAGTATAGCTCTTTTATAAAATTTATAAGACATTAAATATACCTCTTACTGTCTTCCATAAAATTTTACTAGGTGCACGGAAATGAAATGGGCCACGTGCAGGATTGACGTTACATCTTTTACGCAAAAATGACATAAACTTCAACTTATTTCTGTAATCAAAAAGATATACAAAGATTATAATATATTTCCTACTTTCATCATGTTAGTTAAATGTCTATTTAGAAAATAATAATAATAAACACAAACCTGAAGAAATTACCAGAAATATTAAGTTGCTCGCTACGAACAACGATAACTTTGTTACCTTGCAAAATAGTTTTTGCAATAATAGCCGCTAAACGGCCGAGTAGATGGCCGCGGCCATCTATCAATATTGGCTAAAAATATACAATAACATTAATCATAGAATATCATAGTTTTTCTATTTTTTAAATAATATTATACAAGAAATTTATTACATGTTATGTTTAAATAATAATCATAATAATAAAACGATATTGACAAAATCCACGTGTTTAATACATAAATGAAAAAGCGTCTCAATAAAATATTACGAATATAAACACTTTGACATTTATCATAGAACTAGTTTTATATAATACCTATTAATATTAACACGAAAAGTTGTTTATCGAATATATGAAAACAATTAATAATAAATATTGACAAAAAAACAATCCAGAACGAACAATGTGCGCAAGATACGAACAGAACCTAACTTTCCACATTTTGTTTGGTACGATAATATATTAGAGAAAATATTTTCGACGCACATCATTGTCTTTTTACAGTATATCTTAATTGACATTGACGAATAAACTTAAATATAATGTCTTATAATATTTAAATAAATAAAACTTTACTACGAACCTTTTCACTGAAGCCAGTCATTTCCACACCGTACCGGAAAAGATCCAACAGGCATAAGATGGTGTATAAATTCTTACCGGAAATTCACTTATAGAGATTTCTTGTCAATGTTACCAATATTATAAAGATACAATATTCTGTGTATACTTTTTGGTGAAATCAAATAGGTGAAATTAAATGAAATCAACTAGAAGGCGTTCATTTTAAAACAAATAGAGAATAAATTTAATAAATTCTATAGGACGTACGAGATGTTATACATTATTATTAATTGCATCGAAGCTATAGTTTAGTTCCACCAAAGAACGGATTACGCTACATATTTATTGAAGATTATAAATTTATAAAATATTTTGTATTATTATGAAGTTCGCTATTAAATTTAGAAAACAGAACATGCGTATACGTAGTTAAGAGTAATACAATTAAGCAATCATAAATCTATAAGTTATTAAATCAATTAAAAAAAAAAAATCGATTGTTTCAATATTATTGGATGTAAAATTTGCCTAATAAAAGAGAGACATAACAATCTATTATCATGGAAAGACGTAGGAGAGGGAAATGAACGTATATGTATGAATTTTGATAATTTAAAAAAAAATATTGATTATTTAATATTTAAAAAAATAAAATCGAAGAACAATAACAATATGTAAAGCTAACGATATTCAGGATCTTGTTGACGATGTATACTTGTTGAAAATTTATTTATCAACTTTAGATGCCGTCTGTTCATCGTATTGAATAGAAGGAATCATTGGTGGTTTGAAACCATATTCAACTTTTGATTGTCTGAAATTACCAATATCTCCTAAAGGATAACCTTCTGATTGTCGAGTATTTCTCATAATCCCCGGTACAACTGACTGTTGTGCTTCAACAAGGAAAGACGGTGAGGATTTTAATTGCATTCGCAAAGAACTCGATGACATTTGACGCGAATCCATGTATTTGTTTTTTGACGTCCTATCCTTTTCGAAAATTCTACCACGTCTTCTATAAGAGCGTAAATTTCCGATGGAAGCAATTTCTTTCGGGGGAACAGAATTCGAAGATTGTTCTAAATAATTGTAATGACCATTTTTATTATTATATCCCGTAGTACTTTCTCCAAAATAGAAGTTTGGCTTTTTACGTGCGTTTTCGTGGATCGAAGATGAATTTATATAGTTTCTATAAAAAGGAATCGACGAAACTTCAGCATAGAATTTCTGTAATGATCGATGAACTTGCGATGGTTGAACTTGATGGTTATCAATTTCTTCGGAATGTACTTTAACGTTTTCCGAATTTTTTCCGGCCTCGACAGGATAAGATTTACGATTAGGCTTTATTATTTTATTCTCCGAATGATCCGGAGAAATGAGTTTTTCAGTCGAGAGAGATGGAAATTTTATATGAATCGGATAGGGTTGCATGATGAATCTATGAATAACTTGAGGTACTTTCTTTTCTCCTGTTTTTTCAACATAAAATGCATACGGATTCGGTAAACGAGTTTGTTTTTCTATCGTCTGTTTGTCATTTGGTATTTGAGCAAGTTGTTGTGTTGACGATGCTTGTTTATCCATTATTTTTTCGATCGAATAAAATACTTTGTTATCAACATTTTCTAATTCAGTAGAATGTAAGCCATAAGTAGGTTTCTCGATAGATTTCTTCGCTATTATGGAATAAGGCGAAGAGATTGGTAAAACATATCTGGTTTCAATTAAAGGAAGAGGATTATTTTGAATGATCCTTTGAAAAAGATGATATTGAGATGGTTCCGATCTTTCTTCATGCATATTTACCAAATAATGATGATCACCACCTTCTTTATCTGATTTAAAATTATTTAATGTCTGATGTTTGTTCCCTCCACTTGCCGTCATTGATATTCCACTGAAGATATTTCCTGCATCCGTATATTGTTCGTATGATGTGGCATCTTGAGACTGGCCTGGCAATAGTAGGATTGGTATACCAATGTTATTGCCACTATTGCTAGTACTCTGTTGAGCTGGAAACGAATTAGATTCTACTCGTTTGTCGCTAGACAGATATAATCCCATGGAAATGTATGGAAAATTATTTTTCTTAACAACACCATCAGAGTTATCAACCACTAAATTATTTGGTTTTTCTTGAAAACTGATCGATTGGCGAGTTCGTGAAATTTTTTCTTCAATATTATCGTCGACGTTACTAATATAAAAATTTGAATTTATTGGTTGAACATCAAGATCAACCGACCGATGTTCTCCGCTTATACGAAATTCTTTCTGTATACCATCCAAATTGATCGCGTTGTTTACATTAGTTTTTTGAAATATATTCTCAACAGGACGAGAGATCAATGGCGACAGTTCCACTGGATAATGTATCTCTTGAACAGGAGCATTATGATAAATTTCGATTGATTTCTGAATTTCAACGGTGTCATCGGCCTTTTTTTTCTTCGTCGAGCCTTCGTCAAAAGTTGGCGATTCCGACTGCTTAGAAAATTGTTCGTGACTGATATTTATATTCGAACAGGCCTTTGTGGATTCGTTATTGCTCACAGCACCTTCTTCGTCAAGTGTATTCGCTTCGGTTTGTACGGTGCTCGAAGAGAAGACGCACTTAACGGATTGATTATTTTCGCTATTATCATCGATCAAAGTATTTTCTTTAGCATTTACAAGAGCTACACCAACGCGAAGAGGATTCAGAACAAGAGTCGATCCAATTACATCTTGTATTTCCGGATTGTCGCTTTTATCCGATGTCTTTTCTGATATTAACAGCGAACTTGAAGCTTTTAACTGTGGAAAATCCGGTACGATTATAGGACCAGAAAATTTTCTAAACGGCGATAATGCCATTGAAAGGCTATCGGATTCTTTAATGAAATCATTCTTCTCTGATTTGATCGTTGAGTCGATGCGATCATTACGATCGAATATTCTTTCCTCGTCGTTTAATCCACTTTGTTGGAAAGTCCTTTCATTTATTCCACTTGCTATCGTGCTCTCCTCGTTATTTCTTATTTGTATCATATTTCCAATAGAAATATTATCTTTCACCACATCTTTTGTTTTGCTTTTTTTTTTATCGATTTCACTTACATCTCTAGATGACGTCGTAAAAATCCTTTGTAAAATATCCGGCGAACCAGATTGATCGTTTGCTTCCTTGAGCCTACTGTGAGATATAGATATGTCATATTTGTCATATTTGATATTCGATAGCGGAACAGATCGACTTTTGTGTCCAAAGTTATCAGAATCTTGAAAAAAGTAGGATTCTTCGGAATCCGCGAGATCCACTATATTCGTATCGTTTGTTTCATTGTTCTTCACTATTGTCTGACGAAGGTGGACATCATCGAAGGTAGAAAATCGATCTGATGATTCATCTTGTTTGAATGTTATTATTTCGGTTGTACTTTCGTAAAGAGTTCCATTCTTCAAATATAATTTTTTTGAAAATGATGGGTCTATAATTTGCGGATACGCTTGAATTTCTACCAAATGTCCAGTCTGAAAAAGATATAATAAAAATATTTAATTATTATAAATAAATATTAATATATTTACATCTACGGAAATAATAAATAATAATAATTTAATGAAAACATCGATTTGTTCCATATCATATATCACATTTGTGTAATACGGTGGAAGGAAAGTTTAGAGAATCGTGCCAAGAGTCAACATGATTCGTTCGAAACCTGTTTAAGTGGAATATCTCTACAGTAGAGCAGTTCGAAATTAGCGCATCAGGCAGAGTCGCGATGAGAGAAAGGCGCAATTACGGTACCAGGATGGTCTCCCTTTCTCCTATACCGTTGGATGCAGAAGTGAAAAAAGGACTGCAGTGCGGGAAATGATGCGTTGTATTTTTCTGACTCATTTGAAAGAAAAACAAGTGAGAGTTGTATAAATTTGGTAGGTCGCGTAAAAGTAAAATGCATAAGAAATCATAACTTCCTAATGTATTGGAACGTAAAGAAAATAATACAAATTTTGCACGCTCTCTTCATATTACTTTTACGAACATCAAACTTGATGGTTTCTTTTTTTTTTTGACGATTAGAAAATTTCATAGAAACAATTTAATTTTAAATATACATACAAGAAGTATAATCGTAGCAAGATTTTTTATTATGCTTTTTTCTAAAAAATATTAGTAATAAAGTTGATTGTACTTACGTATTTATTAGCTATGTCATTCGCAGTGCAAAATTCCAAATTTCCGATAATACTCGACCAAATGGTAACAGCAAGCTGTGAATCAAATCAATCAAATAATTTTCATAAATTTTCGCTTCCTTTTTAATACGTCAAAGAAGAAATGTATATTCATGATATGATTTTCATACGCGATATAAAACTATTTCATAAGTGTACTTATGCATATGTTTGTGTACATAAGTATATACATACATACGATATATTAAAAATATTTTGCAATTAATTCTATATAATCATAAATAAATTTTTTTTTTATATTATTTCAACTCAATGAATTGCGGAAAAACTTACTATGCGGTATAGCATTTCTTCTAATTTAATACATGAAAAGTCAGCTATCACTTTGCGGTAATCCTACGATAAAAAAATTTTTTAGCGTTATGCGACTTTCTGCGACCGTTTTCTCATTAAGTCTCCAAATTCTTCACAGAATATCGACACAACTAACGCACTTTGAAATGACACAGTATACTACTTTGCTCTGCCGGGATGCACTTGACTTGACTTAAAAGTTCCAGTTATCCCCACGCGTTGAAAGTATTCGAAGAAAGCTACAGCCACATACAGAATCTGTCCAGCATCCAGTTTTCAATATACATACGTATGTCGGGTGCGACCGTCCGCGATTACTAAGAATTTGAGAGCAAGAAAGAGAACAACGCGATGATCCATAGGATTAAGATGAAAGTGGGCCGCTCATACGAAAAATTTCACATTTTGGATTATTTGTTTGTTTATTTTTTTTTTTATTATCCTCTTTTAATATATCGGAATAAAAATGTGCTAACACTTTGAATATTTCAGTTCAAAACTCGCTATACTTCCCAAGATACGGCTATTTAATGATAGGATTTTTTTTACTTCTCTTAAACTTCAGTTATCATTGAAAATTTATATTATATTTATAGAATCTCGCAAACAATTCCGTTTTTGCATCAAGATTTATAAAAAGTAATTATTATTATTATTATTATTATTATTATTATTTATTATAAATGTTATAACAAAATATTATGCTTCATAAGAAACAATACTTCGTACAAAAAAAAAAATAGAATATATTTTTTGAAATATTCTCCTCTGTCGATTAGAAATATAAAATATTAGTGTATGTTTCAACGTGCATATGAACGAATATAGTACTCTGAAATTTATCTACTGAAAATCGAAATTTTGAATGGGTTTCGTATGAATTTTTTACATTATAATGCAGTACATTGTTAACTATCATTTTTCACCATTATTTAACGTGTCCTTGTTGGTATCCTTCCTTGAATAACACGATTTTTGTTATTTAGCAATATGCAAATATTATTAACAATTTTGTAATTGTCTTGTTTGAACGTCGTTATAATGTTCATTTCTTTTTGACGATCGCTATATGTTTCTTTATTTTTTTCTTTACCTAATGTTTCGAACTTTATCATTAAATTTTATCTTTTGGTTTTAAAATCTTTTTTAAATTTTACATTTTACATGCATATATATACAATTTTTACATATTACATATGTACATGTGTTTGTGTATGTATATCTTTGTAGTATACACATTTCTTTAACAATAAAATAAAACGAACCTCACCAATCAATTTCATTCTATTAGAAGAAGGTTCTCTTTTTATCAATGGTATTGCTATTAAAAATATTCGTATTTAAAAGTGAAAATTAATCGGAAAATCTGGAAACATGAAAATGAGCTATGCATGATAATAAATATATTGCTTTTTTATTATTCGTGATCGTTATTAAGCTACGATCTTAATGAAGCAACAATGGGAAACTTTTTGTTGATATTCCATGTATCTTGAAAAAGTTGCCGCTTGTCGTCGAATGTTTCTTTCTATGTTCTGTTGTCGGGAAAAAAGGTCATAAAGAAACAGAAAAAAAAGAAAGAAACACGTAGCAATACATGACAACGAAAATAAATGTTTTTCCAGTCTGTATTTTTCGTAAATCGATTCACATAATACATTGTTGTTGTCGCAATGTGGTCCATGCATATATGTAAAACATTTGGTATAGTGACATAGAATAATTATATAATTATTAAATTAATTAAAGAGTACAGAAAGTACGGATGTTTATTGTGAAATCAGTGAAATCTCAACGTAAGTAAAATTGATTACGCTATATTATTTACTACTGGTTTATATATACATATGTAGGCCGTTACGGTAGAATAACTTGAAAGAAAAATTTTATTTTAAATAACCATATAATATGGTTATATACACATAAACGCGCGCACTCTCGTTCATACAAAGGGTACCAAAATATATATTCTCAATAATATTTATTTAAAAAATTAAAATACATATAAAAGATTCTTTGTCTTTTTGCTATTTTAGAAACTAAGAACTTCATATCTTTTATTTGTGATGCATCTGTCACGCTATCCTTCTAGTTACCTTTGGTGCTACGATCGCAATAGAAAGGGTGGATTCTAATGTAATAGATGAAAAAAGAAGAAAGTGAAAAAAGAGACGAAGTGAGCGATGAGCGATGCATAGTTCGTTTTACGTGCTAATACAAGTTCTTTCTTTTAAGCAGAAGCTACATAATTCTTGTCTATAGCCTATGTATTGCCATTGGTCAGTGAAAAAAAATTGAACTTTTTTTAGACCAATCACACATCGCACATATTCTCTCAGCCAATTGCGATCTTGTACTTTGTTATAACTCCGAAGAGTAAAAGCCATAATTGGTTAAGGGTAATATCAATTTTTTTTCTATGTTTGGTAACAGCAACAGGTCGCCAAGAGAAGCGCAACCAGTCCTTCAGCCATTGTAACATCGTCGCGCGGGTCGTGATTAGTCGATGAGTGCTTTGGTTCTTTCAAATTCATTTATACGAATTTCATCTGATTTCTAAATTAAGTTAGAGTAAGTATAAATATAATATGGCTGTTAAAAATTTAATTATTTCTATATTTTCGAATAGGAATTGGTATTAATATATGGTACATGTAGAAGAAACGGTTAAGAGAAAAAATAGTATCCAGTAACCGTTATGCCATAACGCTTTCAGCATTTCTTTGAAATGATCGCAACAATATGATGCGCAGTTAATCGAAGATATATAATATTTGTAATCCATTCTTCATTTTTAGTTAATATCAATTTAATGTTTCTTATAATATTATTTAATTTATTTATCAAATCAAATTTTGTATTGTGATCAATAATAATGTTCTTTGTTACACATCTTTTCAATAATATTGGAAAATGAAGGATATACGTAGTTAACGAAAGAATATAGATATATTCGATATTACCAAGAAAATACTTTTGTGCATATATTATAGTCACAATTTTAATTTTTATTTGACATTTTAGAATAATTTTCAGACCTTTTAAAAGTATCTTTCTAATTTTAATTGGACTATTATCTATTGGAGATCAGCATTGTATAAAATATGCCTGCTCCAGAAGCTGAACGTAATACCAGAATTGCTAATTTCAAATTCAATAATAAACATGAAGTAAGTTTAATGTATCATTCTTTAATTTTATATTTTTTACCATAAATTTCATAATGCTTAAAACATTATTTATAATATGTTTTAAGAATGCATATTATGACACAATGAGTTTGTTTTGTTATATTCTTTTACAATTTGTAATTATAGGAGGCACGTAGAAGAAGAAGTGAAATGTCCGTAGAGTTACGCAAAGCACAGAAAGAAGATCAGTTATTAAAAAGACGTAATTTAAATATAATCGAAGATGCAGAACCATTATCACAAACTGAAAACAATGATATACTTCCTATCTCTACATCAATTGAAGAGATTGTTGGTGGTATGCATTCTTCTGATGAAACTATCCAACTTCAAGCAACACAGGCTTGTAGGAAGATGTTGAGCCGTGAAAAAAATCCACCAATAGACAATATGATACAGCAGGGAATAGTACCACGCTGTATTGAATTCTTGGACTCTCACCACAAGTATAGTGATAACTTTCTATATTATGTTACTTATAATAAAGTTCTGATGCAATTATTCAGGAATTGTATACTTTTTTTAAGTTGTTTATATAATAATTATTAACTTATAGCAATGCACTTCAGTTTGAAGCAGCATGGGCTTTAACTAATGTAGCCTCAGGCACATCTGAACAGACACATGTTGTTGTGAAACATGGTGCTATTCCAAAATTAGTAGCTTTGCTAAAATCTTCTTCATTGAATGTTGCTGAGCAAGCTGTATGGGCATTGGGAAACATTGCTGGAGATGGGGCAATAGCTCGTGATCTTGTTCTTGGCCATGATGCAATGCCACTTTTATTGGATTTAATTAAGCCTGACACTCCTGTATGTATGACGTATTTTTTATAAATATTCTTAAAATATTTGTTAATTTTTTCAATTATCTATGAATGAAAGAATATATCTATAAATATATTGTTACAATTAAAATAATAGTACATTGATGTACAGAATTTCACTTACCAAATCATTATATTTTTCAGTCTCTTCTGGGATAATATTTTGATGATTCATATATCGCGTGTGTACGCTCAATTGGCGATAAATACATATAATATTTTTAATAATTATTCTTTTATCCATATCTTTGATTATTTTATACAATCTTAGTTTCATCCCATAATGGATAATTTAAATTCTACTGCAATATATTGTTTATATATTTTTTAATTAAACTTAACTATGTTTAACAAATATAGGTAACATTTGCCCGTAATATCGTTTGGACATTATCAAATTTGTGCCGAAATAAAAATCCACCACCACCGTTTGAAATTGTAAGAACTTCTCTACCAGTACTTAATCGATTGCTTAGCAATACTGATAAGGATATTTTAGGTATAAAAAAAATAATTTTACATGATATAACAACTAAAAATGTAGAATATATTAATGTTTAAATATTATATAAATATTGCAGCTGATGCTTGTTGGGCACTGTCGTACCTTACTGATGGACCAAATGACAAAATACAAGTAGTAATTGAATCTGGTGTTATTCAAAAATTAGTAGAGTTACTTTCATCCAATGAAGTAACAGTTCTTACACCAGCACTACGAGCAGTTGGAAATATAGTTACAGGAAATGATGTACAAACGGACGCAATTATTTCTGCAGGTGGACTTCAACATCTTGGTGCATTATTACAACACAATCGCGTAAATATCGTTAAAGAAGCTGCTTGGACTATTAGTAATATTACTGCTGGAAATGTAGAACAAATTCAGCATGTTATACATGCTAATCTTTTACCACCTTTAATTCAAGTACTTGAATCTGTAAGTTGATGCCTTTATGAACAAATATTACATCTTCAAATCATTTAAAAATTTTTTTACTTATCACTTGTTTTACTTTTAATTTTAATAAAATTAATATATTTACAGGGTGACTATAAATCACAAAAAGAGGCAGCATGGGCTATAACTAATTTAACTTCAGGAGGTTCAGTTCAACAGTTAGCTCATTTAGTACAGATGGGTGTATTAACACCATTCTGCAATTTGCTCGTATCTAAAGATTGGAAGACTGTTCTTGTTGTTCTGGATGGTTTAACAAATATTTTGCAAGCAGCTGTAAAAATGGGTGAAGTAGAACGTGTTGCTATCATGATTGAAGAAGTTGGTGGACTTGACAAACTTGAATTTTTACAACAAAACGAAAATGAACAAGTATACCAAAAAGCCATAGCAATGATTGATACATTTTTCTCGGATGGCGTAAGTACTAATATGAAGATTTATTATATTACTTTCATAAAATCTATATTTACAATTAATTTCATATTTTATAAGATTAATGAATGTCATATATTAATAAAAATAGGATGCCGAGGTCGCTTCATCAACATTACCTGCAACACAAGATGGACAGTTACAGTTTACACCTGCTGATACCACACCGCAGCAAGGTTTTAACTTTTAAAATGTTTAATCATTTACATATTACAGTTCACAGCAAGTTATGATTCATTTGTAAATACTTCATAGTAACAGCAAAATATTAGCAATCTCATCACGCTAAACTAATACTTCGTATTTTGTGTTATCTTTTTATATTCTTAAACAGCGAAAATTATTTCGAAGAAGTGTTTTATTATCTTTTTTTATGGTAACAATTTACTATATTGTATTAATCTTTACTGAGAAAACTCATTTCAATTTGCAGTTTCGAATAGTATGCGAAATTGTGCTCTCTACGATCTCTATAATCTTTGGAATATATATGTTCCACATTTATTTGGAAAAAGAAATATAAATATCATAAAATATTAAAGTTAAGATAGGCTTTTGTTTAAAAATTAATTATTCAAATTATCTTGTGCATGTTGAGTTTTTTTGTCGTATTTTTTATTCCTTATATTTCCTTTTCATATTGTGACACAAAGACGTATGTTTGTCATTTATATTGAATCTAATTAATGATATAAATTTGTTTTTTATGTATTTTTTAATAAAATTCATGTGTATTTGATTCGCTTACGTACCTTGTTCTTATAACCTTGTGTATGTATAATGAAATATACCTTTCTTTTAAAGAGATTAAACGATCCATTGTATGTAATTGTATAATATAAGAAGAAATTCAGTACATGTCAAAAATCTGAAATATATTTTAATATAAAGTTTATTATAAATTATAGTGACTAGATATTTGAGTACATACTAGGCATACAATATTTATGTATAGGTATGTACTAAAACTAATATTGTTTAACGTGTTTACTAAACAAATAAGCACGTGGAAAGTGGATTAAGCTATCGTAGTAGAATAATCTAAATCTCACAAGAACTTCGTGAAGAAAAACCTATTGAATAATCTTAATATTGCCAAAACAATTAAAATTGTAAAGTAAAAAATAATACTTTCTGGTCATTTCTAGATCATCTATCCGTCCTTAATTCTATACATAATTTATGTTATAAATATATAAAATATTAATAGGCAAAAACATTGTAGTGAATCCATATAAAGCATATTAATGTACGCTATGTAAATAATTTTTTACTATCGGCCAAGAACGATGTCACTTTGATCATTCACTAGAAAATGATAGACAAATGCAGCTTTTTTCCTATCGAATGTAGCTTGTGTTGCACGACTTCTTTGTAGCCGGTCTTCTCTGCTTCTTGGTGGATCTCGTAAAAAGATTGATCCAAACAAAGTTGCTATGAAAAAACGATACATAATTTTTTGTTTATCATTAATTAAATTTTTTTACATTATTTAAATTTATATTACGTTTTTACATTATTTAAATTTATGAGAAATAAAAGACATATTTTAACTAACCAAGAGTTTTGGCATCCAATTCATTGTCTTGAGTATGATTTAGAAGTTCTTGTAAGAAAAAAATAATATACAAAAACACACTTCTCCTGGTTTCAGAAAGTTGCATAACAATCTACAATGAAAAATGAGATTCAATTACAAAAAATACATATTATATATATATTTCTAGTATATATTAATATAATTATATATATATATATATGTTTTCCAAATTACTTGTTTGCATTGTAAATAGCTCGTTGCTGCTGTTAAACAGACACTATGCAGATTATATGGTATCAAAGGCTCTGCCGTCGATTCCAGTAGCAAAAGTAATGCCTCTGCTACAGAATGTACGCTACCAGCTTCATTCGATCGAACATGTTAAGAAATACTTAGTATTATATCTTTTGTATAAAAAAATAAAAAAATATACGTATTTTAAAGGATACGCATAGATTCTTGACTTCCATTATCCAACCAATCTCTTATGGCAATAATTTCACTATGAAGACCAGGTGTTTCAAAAAGGCCAGGAGTTTTTATACCATGACGATATAGTATATCAACTAATTGAAATATTTCTTTTGGTATTGCATACGGTTCTAGTGATAAATTTTTATTATTTTCCTACAATAAATATATATCATTTCAAAGTAATTGATACTTAAAAATTTTTTTATATATATTTATTAACTTAATTTAAAATATACTTACTAATTCTACCAATCGACCGGCTGTAACTTCTCCGATTGGTATTGGAATGTGAACTAATGCTTCCATTGATGATCCAAAACAACTTCTCTCATAAGTACCTTATAATAATTTATTATTATAAAAAAAATATTTGTTAAAAACTTGTTATAAATATTGATGATCTTTAATTTATGCTATTAATAGCTATTACATTTACATTTACCTGTAACTGTTATAAAAATATCCTTGCCTCCTTCAAGATGTAAAACTAATATATCATATAATTTATCCTCTCCAGAATTTAATTTGCATGCTGACTTCTTATCAACATATATTTCTAGTTTAATATCACATTTTTCACCTATAAAACAATATAACGTTTTATGATAAAAATATTAGTTTTATATTATAAAAAATGTTTACCTGGTTTTATAAAACCTGTATAGGGTTCTATATGCAACCAGTCTTTACAATAACTGGTATCATCTAATTTTTTTATGAATTCAAATTGAACTGGCACTTGTCCTGTATTAGCTATAATGAGATCCTTACTACTAGGCTCAAGAAACTTTAAAGTATCGAAAATCACTTCAGTTGTATCAACCATTACTTGAGGTAAAAATTCATTTTCTAGTTTATCTAATTTCTTCATAACTTCTTCATGGGTCTTACGATATTTTACCACATCAATAATTCTTATCTATAATAATCAAAGATAACAGTACTTAAAGCTACGTCCAATATAATATTTCAATATATCTCTATTTTTAGATATCTTACTTGAGAATCAAAAACAGCACTGACTGGTTTATGATCAGATATTTTTAATTCAGGATGACTTCTATATTCTAGTGACGTGATAGCTTCACCCTTCCATAAAATTCGATCACACCAAGCTGGTGCTCTACCTTTTTCACTATTTTTTAATTAGATATGAAAAGTAAAATACATTTATTTTAACGATATATATAAGCGAATTTAGTAATTATTTTAAAGAAAGATTTTTAAAATTTAATAAAACCTGGAATCCCAATTGTCAGTACCCGGATCATACTTATATGTCGGTTTAAATTTTATCTCAGCTTCCTGAAATTCTTGAAATACACGACCTAATCGTCTTTGTTGGCCTAATTGATCTAATGCTAAAATAGGAGCATAATATCCTATAAGAATATAGTGCTTGGCTATTGTTGCATCCATTTCTGTTATCCGATAATTAAGATCTCCCAACCAATAAATTTGACTATAAACAATCAAAATAAGAAATAAATGTGAAATAGTATCTTAAAATAAATTATATTAAATTATTACATTATATGCATATATTTGCTTACTCATGTTCTTTAAAGCTTTTAGGTGGCACATATTTTGAAAAAGAGAGCCTTGCACATATATCTGCATAATCTTGATTTCGTCGTTCATATTCTTCGCAATGAGCTGCTAAATGTGCATTAACAAAGCAAATAGATGTATTATGAATTGAACAGCTTACTGCTACACCACCTTTGTTTCCCTTTAATAATAATTTAAGGTAAACTATTTAAATAGATGATTATAAATATTAAAATAAAGCAAAAAAGATGTACCAGTTTACCCATAATTCCTGTACCCACTGTGTCAGTACAAACGTTTTGTATATATGGCATATGTACTTTTTGAGCAAATACAAGCAACATCATGCCTACTAGTCTTACAACAGCTACCGGACAATAAGTACCTTTAGGATGAAGAGATTTTGTTACAACTATTCTGTAAGAAAAATAATTAATTGCAAGTGAAATTGATTATAGCAAATATTTTTTACATGCTAACAACAAATTTTTACCTCCATTCTTCTTCTCGTGGTGTATCATTAAATAAAAATGCTTCTTTACTTAAATCTAATTCTTGAAATCCAATAGCATATACATCAGGAGGTACTTGGTCACTACTTAACCACTCTTCTAATTTGATTCCATTAGGTGGTTGTCCATTCACATTCCATGTTCCTATAAATATACTGTAACAAAAATATTATTCACATTAGAAATACAAAATTTATAATGATATATATAAAAAAATATATTTATAGAAGATAAAGTAACAAACCGAAAAGTCTTGCTGTATGTATAATCATCTTCTTTACATGCCATCTGATAACGCACTACAGATTCCCGTGCAGCAACTGGTGACTTTCCAGATGCTATGGTTTGTCTGGATACAACTAAATCAGGACTTTCTAATTCTACAAGCTGTAAAATAATTAAATTCAATCAACTTTCAAATAGATGATAAGATAATTAATAATAATGTTCGAAATTCTTACAGGATCAATCACATTTTGAGTTTCATTACTAGTACTATCTAAATTACTCATATATCCTGTTAATTTTTTTATCCATAAGTATTCTGCTGGTGAAATTTTTGATTTTTGGTAAACTAAAAAAGATATGGAATAGATTTTAATTATTAGACAATATTATCTTTCCAGAATATAAATAATACATTACCTTCTATAGCACGAAATATTTCAGAAACTAAAGAACTTGTTGATGTACCACGTTTCATTTCGAATATCAAACGAAGCTTTCTGAATGCTATGTTCAAATATACATATAAACCTTCTTGTTGCTTTCCACCAGTATCTAAATAATATGATATATATTTATTGTCTGTTTCTCTTAATAAATAATAGAAATAAATATAAAATATAATGAATCCCTGTACAATGTAGCAGATATGTTCCCTATTGTACAAACCATATGGAATATATTGATTATGAATGTAGAGTATCATTATATGAGTGTCAAATATAATTTAAAAAGTTTTCTATAACATGGAACATATTTCTTGCATTTTATAGGGACGGGAAAGAGAGTTTTATTGTATTTATAATTACCTATATCACACTTAAAATCTTGATCAATAGGTAGTACTCTTTCTATAGTTAAATCACTATATACTTGCGGAGGTGTTCTAGATATAAGAAATACTACTAGAGCATATGTTGCTCCTTTATTAACTAAAGCTATTACACGTGTCGCTTTTACCCATCCTTGCATTAAAGATGCTTCCATCGCCTTTGAAACTAATTAAGGTTGTTTACACGTATGTATGAAATATATTTATCACTTTTAATATCAATTACTAAAATAAAATTTGCATTAATTCAAACAAAGGATACAATCACTACTATTTCACCAGAAATGAATTTGGATTGAATAATAGCCAATTGCTCTGATGAAGCCATGGTATTTGTTATAAATATAAATTGCAGATTATATGGCACTTGGTATATAATTTGTTAAATACAGATACAATGAACCATGAGTATCTATTTATTTTTTATTTTACTTTTTGTATTTCTACCTTCTAAAAATATGTTGTATTAATATTTTATATTAAATATACATAATTGTTCTCTATAAATTAATTGTATAAATGTCTCAGAATACTTATTGTTAAAAAACAAATATAATTAATCGCAATTTGATAATAAAATTAATGAGATAACAGAAATTTTTTAAATATTGAAAGAATAAGAAATTGAAAAAAGAAATATTTCATTGTGTTAAAAAAAATTCGTTGTCAATTACAATCATGCGCAAATATAATAGTTACTTGTAACAAAACAAATATGTGGATGTGTGTATACATACATGTACAATATTAAATATATATCAATATATATAGATAGATACATACAGATGGCGGGATGGCAATGATAGGAGGGGGTGGGAAGAGGACGAGAGAGAGAGAGAGAGAGAGAGGGAGAGAAAGAGAAAGAGAAAGATTATTAAGAAGACGCTTAATCAAAAAATGTATCACTTATCATATAATTCGTATTACTTTACTTACCACTTAATATATATTTAAAAACTTTCATATTTCCTTTATTACAGTCATGATTTTTAGATAAAATATTAAAAAGAAAAGCAAATATACATTTCAATATGAGTGTAAAATTACAACTACTTTTTGACAGAGCTATCACTAGTTATCTCACTAGCGTCAAACACGAATTATCTAAATCTATGAAAGTTTTATACTATAGAATGGTATAACTATTAGAACTTAGATAACAGAAAGACTCAAGAGGGTATATTTATTATTATAGTACACGACGAAAGTAGAAATATAGGTTCTCTTATTTATATGACAAATAATAAAAAAGTATCCGGAAGTATTTTCATGGTATAATTGCTCAGCCAATCACAAAATCAAATGGAATCAACTATCGTTATATAGAAATATGCTTATAACAATTCAGTATAATTTAGTGATTACTCGTAGCAACTGATGGTAACACTGAAAAATAAGTACAAAGTTGCAAAAATGACTGTGTTGGTCGTTGCTTCGTGAAATTTTTATTTATATGTTATTTACCTATTGCCTTATTACAGGCAATGGGCTAAACAAATTTTTCGGAACATATTTTTAATTAGAAGCTCTACATAAAGCAGGTATATATGTTTGTTATAGGTTAAAATGATTACAGTTTTAATAAAATGGACTTGCAGAATGTTTACTATTTCCTAATGTCCTTCTCTTATTTTATTGTATCATAGAAATTAATTATATTATTGTTGATAAATTTACACATTTTTAAATTATATATTTAAATATATTAGACATATTGTGAAATTTAGATATAATAACTTATACTACTTGTTAAGATAGAGAATAAAGTACAGAAATGATAAGATTTCATTGAATTCTTTCAATGATTAACTTGACTGATAATTTTTAGATAAAGATAAGATAATACTATATCTCAAAGTTATATATACTTGTACTCATTTATATATATATACATACTTTTTATACTTTTTTGCTAGTTAAATTAAATTAATTAAACTATATAATCACATATATATATTTTGTTTCTTTTGGTACCTGACTTTAATCTTAACATATAAACATATTAGTAAAATAGTAAATAATTTTAAGAATTTGTTACTTTAAAATTATTTTTATATGTTACAAATGATAAAATATTTTTATTCTATATTACAGGCATAATGTTAAGCAGTATTATGAAACATGTTTTACACTGTTGCTTGCTGCTCATTGTTATTCTTATATTTGAATTTGTCTCTGGAGGATTACAATGGAATATCAATAAAACAGAACAATTAGATCCCTGGGTCCGATATGGATTTTTTGGTGCTTTAATATTGTATCTGTTAAGAAGTGTGACTTTTCTTTCGCTTCCTCAAGTTCTATTTAATTTTTTTGGTTTAACAATTTATAATGCATTTCCGGATAAAGTTATTTTGAAAGGTTCACCATTATTGGCACCATTTATTTGTATCAGAATAGTAACACGTGGAGATTATCCACAATTAGTCAAAACTAATGTAAATAGAAATTTAAATAAATGTATAGAAGCAGGCCTTGAGAATTTCCAAATAGAAGTAGTAAGTGACAAACCAATAGGGTTGGTATCTCATCGTAGAATTAGAGAAATTGTTGTACCTGCAAATTATCGCACAAGTAGTGGTGCTTTGTTTAAAGCACGTGCTTTACAATACTGCCTTGAAAATTCAGTAAATGAGTTAGCTGATCATGATTGGATTGTACATTTGGATGAAGAAACTTTAATGACAGAAAATTCTATTCGTGGAATATTAAATTTTGTATTGGATGGGAAACATCAATTTGGTCAAGGCCTAATCACATATGCAAATGAAGATGTTGTTAATTGGATTACAACATTAGCAGACAGCTTTAGAGTAGCAGATGACATGGGAAAATTAAGATTACAATTTACAATGTTTCATAAACCATTGTTTAGTATGAAGGGTTCTTATGTTGTCACTCAGGTAATTAGTAGATTACATTTCTTATTATCAAATCGGATATGCATCTTTTAATAAAAAACAACTTTTATCTTATAGATGGCAGCAGAGAGAGAAGTTTCATTCAACAATGGTTTAGATGGATCTGTTGCAGAAGATTGCTTTTTTGCCATGAAAGCCTTTTCACAAGGATATACATTTAATTTTGTAGATGGAGAAATGTGGGAAAAATCACCATTTACATTATGGGATTTTGTACAACAAAGAAAAAGGTGGCTACAAGGTATATTATTAGTGGTGCATTCCAAAGCAATTCCATTGAAAAAAAAATTGCTACTAGGTATATCTTGTTATTCATGGATAACAATGCCCTTATCTACTTCTAATATCGTTTTAGCAGGACTATGTCCTATTAGTTGTTCTCCACTTATAGATTTTTTGTGTGCTTTTATAGGGGCAGTAAATATTTATATGTACATATTTGGAGTAGTTAAATCATTTTCTTTGTATCGTTTTGGCATTATTCATTTTTTATTATGTTTGTGTGGAGCATTATCAACTATTCCGTTTAATTTAATAATTGAGAATGTTGCTGTAATATGGGGTTTATTTGGTAAAAAACATAAATTTTATGTAGTTAACAAAGAGTACAAACCACCTATAACTGTATGATTGTCTAAGTACTGTCTGCTCAACAACGTATCATATGTGCATATAATCAGTACCTGTAAGTCTATGAAAATAGCAATATCATTGTCGCGAAAAAATATCAATATAGATAGACTTACAACATTGATCAGTGGAAAATGTTTAAAAAACTTAAAATGTTTAATTACTTAAATAAGTATGTAAAGTTTTACTAGGAAACCAAATAATGTATCTACATTCAGTTGTAATCTAATAAGGTAATATTTATTTATTATTTTGAAAAAATTTTAGTATTATTAGTTTAATAAATTTTTTTATAATATTGATCAAATAATTGTTATTGCATATTTATTTTCCAAAGCATTGCGAAATAGCAATATAAATAAAGTTTGAATTTGTTCTTTTATGGCATACATTTTTCTACAATCTATAAAATTGTTAATATAAAAAAATAAATTAAAATTGCATGAAATTCAATCTAAAGAGAGATTATTATTAACAAAAAGCACTTGCAATATATTTCAATCATATACATACTTTCTTTTTATTTTTAATATTATTATTTGTCAGTTAATTTAGAATAATCATATACTTTTATAATCAAAAAATATTAATATCATCTGTGATAGAGATAGAGGGAGAGAGATGTCTAATGGATTAATCTTCATTTCTACTTTGTTAGCCTTGTTAATCTAATTACACACTTTGTAAAGGAACAAAATATAAAAGCTAAGTGCCTCAAAAAGAACAGACATTAAACATTGCAATGAGGTCAACACAATATAACAATATACATAACACCTAATATTCTTATAAGTATCCACTTAGACATCTCTGATTCTATGACATAAATATCTGTCTGTATAAAGTAATGTTATGAATTTAATTCTATTACATTACATTAAATCTTTATAAGATATTACATATAAAATAATTAAATTATTTGATTAGTTAATAAGACAGAAAATTAAGAATTTTTGAAAATAAAAATACATATATAATGAATATTTATATCACATTTACTCCAATTTAATGTGTATTTTGTAATTATACTACTAAAATAATATTTCTAATATTTTATATAAAGATTCATCATTTCTAAATTTTGAATTTTGACTGTTACAATCATTTTCAATTTTTTAGTCCCATTTGAATTAAACAATTAAACGCAGATATTTCTAAAGATTTTATATTTTGGGAAACATTTATCTATAATAAAAGCAGACAAAGGAAAAACGTAATATATCTTCCAAAATAAAACAAAAAAAAAAGTTATTTTTTCCTTCCAATACTATTCAATTTTTTGCTATTTAAGAAATTTTAGTCAATAGAATGCTGAAGAATGTGTACTGTATTACTTTCATATGTGCCGACATATCCAATAAGTAAAACCAGAATATAGAGTAAAGATGAAATAAAATCATATTGAAATAGTTTTAATTTTAATCTGAACTAAATATTTTTTTCATAAATTATAAAATCTTGAAATGAAATATGTTTTTATAAGAAGAAATTGTTATTCTAAATTTATGTGCCTCTTGGATCTGTGTTTTGTTGCTTCATGTAATGATATATTCAGATCTTAATATTTAGTGAAGTAATGAGTAGTTGATAAGATTATTCAAAAAGACTTAAGCTATCTAGTCATAAAATTTAAAAGAATTAACACATTACTGACTGTAGAAATGTGTGTAATAATAATACCAAATATGTTAAATGTATTATTACTATATCTATACTATTTATTTCTAGTATATACCTTACATGTGAAAGAATGTGATTCTTTAAGAAAGTAATATGTTAATATAAAAAAAATTAAGTTTAATACTGAAGATTATGAATTAGAATACTTAAAAATGTATATATGTCAACAGTTATATACATATACATGCATGGACCAAACTTGATTTATATTAATAAAATCACTGAGTGTTAGCCTAGAAGGCATTCATTACGTATATAATAAGCATTATGAAACGAAATATTAAAATTAATATACAAATATATGATGTGTGTGACTTATTTTTTTATTAATCATGTCATAAACGAATCTAGTTAAAACATGAAACCGTTTACTTAAAACTAAATAACAGGCATTTTCTCTACATTTACATATACATATAAAAAAGGCCTCTATATATAGGAAAAATATAAATTTACAAAACGATATCTAAATATAGGGTTTATCGTAACAGTTACATAAAATTATTATTTTTATTACTTAAATGGCTTAATATGTACTTTTATATTTACATATTTATATTACATAAAGTAGATAATCAGCATTAAAACAATTAATAAATGTGTAAGTAAATTTGCCTATATATATGCATTAAGTCGAAAGCGAAGGTGAAAGATTGACCTCTAAAGGATTATGCTTTTTCTTATTAGATGTAGAATCTATATTTTCTAGTAATCTTTCTTGACGTTGCTGATTCACAGGGGGGGTCGCAGGTGTATAACGGTTGGATATCCATCCCTCTAAATGATATCCAATAAAACCAATAACACAACCAAATGGAAGTGATATATACGGAATATATTTATTGGCGATTCTTGCCACAATCTTCGACCACATTTTCTGAAATATAAACAAATAATATACGTATATTCATCTCTCGTTTGTTTATTCATAATGATTTCTATATATGAATGAATACTGGAATAATCTTTGTTTGAACAGTAAATAATAGACAAAAATTTTGCAAATTTATTATGTCATTTATTTAATTCTTTGATCCATCTCTTATAACAATGATTATTTCATAATTGTTTTATGAAAGTACTATGACAAAATTTATACTGAGCATGTATGTGCATATATATGTATATACTGACCAACTAATGTACTTAAAGCTACTTCGATCAAATTTGGTTAACTTTAATCAACGATTCACTCAATTAGTAATGCACCAAACAATAAAGCTTTTAATTGTATATTGTTTTTAACCTATATTTTCATGATATAAATAACCATTTAAAAATCTTATACTTGGGTATAGAAATGCATATATATATATATCTCTTAACTTATTTCAATTAATATTTTGTTTGTTTCATATTATATACAAAATTTATTTGAAAATTATTTGGCACATGAATATCATTTGGCATAACAGTGAATAATAACAAACATATAATAACAAGTAAAATACTATATATAAAAAAGGATCAGAATTTCCAATAACAGCAGTTTCTACCCGATGAGAACTGAACGATCTATATTATTTGATCTAATGATAAATTTTTGACAATATCAAGATTATCTAACATTCTATTCTTTGCTTGTTTTTTGATAATATAATCCATATGATGTTCATATTTTTTGGATTACACATACTTTCTTTATCTATTATATCATTCGCATGACATATATACCAAAGTAAAATCAAGCCAATAATTGTTCAATATACATTTCGAAAAATGTTACTAGATAGCGCTTGAATTATCGTGAGTTTTAGCTCGATATATTTTATATATTGTTACATTTTTTTATTTAAGCACTTTCAAAAAAGGTGTGCAATTTTTCGTTAGTAATGATATAATCAAATAATTACAATTTATTTTCTAAATAACGAGATATCTTACTGTTTTAAAAATTTATTTGTAGCAACGATATCATAAAGATATAACAAAAAATAACACGTATTTATATGTTCCTATATGTGCAGTGAGATTTCTTCTTGCCCAATCTAGTAATCATGACGCGAAGTCGCAGTGTTTGTTGCCTAGTAACTCTTTTTGGTAATTTGTTAGGACATGTGCACATGTGTCCGCTATAAAGGCACTATTTGTGTAATGTCTAATCTGGATAAACTGGTGATCACTATATAGATAAAAGAGGTTTACGTTGAAAATTTCCTTTAATCTTCTTTAAATTTGGTGGTGGGAATTTAGGCGCTAAATGGTTTTAGTTATACTTCGTTATTACAAAGATTTTCATATTTTTTGTTTCTTTCGAAGATGGAGCATAAGAATGACAAAATTTTAATAACGAAAGAGAATAATAATTCTAATATAAGAATAAGGAGTAAGTATAATTAATGTAATATTTTTAAATGTATGCGTATATAAGAGATTAAATAATTACTTTATTATATCAACAACTATTATTTGAGGTGAATCGATTGATAATAAATCTTTGATTACAATTGCCGATCAAGTTAAATTTAATAATTCAGTTATTGAAGATGATGTTAAGAAAGAAAAAAAAAGAAGGCGAGATGAGATTAATATTGAAGAAAAGCGCATTGCACAGGAAGAATATAATAAAATATTACACGAACAAAGATATAAACGGTTGATGCATCTTTTAAATCAAAGTCAATTTTATGCTAATTATCTTATGAAAAAAATTACTCCAACTTCATCGCAAGAGATAAAAAATAAAAAAGATGAGAGAAACGGAATATCAAATATTAATGAGAATATACCACCACAAAAAAAAGGAAGAAAAAAAAATACTCAAGAATATGATTTAAAACAATATTTTTCTCCAAAGGTGAATCACATATATATTATTTTAGAAAAGTATAATAAATTCAAACATATAATAAATATAATGTAAAATGTACCTATTTTTATGTTTTATATTTTGAAGTATATAAATTATTTTTAACATTTAAAATTTCTTTTAGATGGAAAAACGCGTAAATTCGAATAAATCAAAAATGAATTTAAGTGAAGAAGAAATTACAGAAGAATTATTAAATTTAGATACTCAAGTACAAATAGATGGCTGTGAAAATTCTAATACTCCAAAATATTTTAATGGTATTTTATATAAATATCAAAGGGAAGGTTTGCAATGGTTAAAAGTATTGTATGAGAATGGATTAAATGGTATCTTAGCTGATGAAATGGGACTTGGAAAAACAATTCAAATAATAGCATTGTTATGTCATCTTATAGAGAAGCATCAAGATGGCCCTTATTTAATAATTGTACCACTTTCTACAATGCCAAATTGGATTTCAGAATTTGAAAAATTTGCTCCTTCTTTACCAGTAATAATATTTCATGGACCAAAAAGTGAAAGATTAGGTCTTTCTAAAAAAATTAAACAATCTCACCAGGTTATGGGAGGATATAAAACACAACCTATTGTAATAACCACATTTGAAATACCATTATTAGAAAATAGTTTTTTTATGTCCCAGAAATGGAGATACATAATTATAGATGAAGGTCATAGAATTAAAAATCATCAATCTCTATTAGCTAAGTAAGTTGGTATCTGTAATGTATAACATATTTGAAATGATATTTAGGACTGAAAGTTATTTTATTTATATTCTTCTTTGTACTATTATAATTTAAAATCTGTATCATTTTATAGAGTCGTGAGAACATTTCCATCTATGAATCGTCTTTTATTAACTGGTACACCACTTCAAAATAATCTAGCTGAACTATGGTCACTTCTTAACTTTTTATTACCAGAAATATTTAATGATTTGGCTGTATTTGAATCCTGGTTTAATGCGAAAGAGTTACAAGGTACAGAGGGTACTGAAAAGATTTTAAAACAAGAAGAAGAGAAACACATTCTATCATCATTAAGGGAAATTTTGAAGCCTTTTGTTTTAAGACGTGAGAAATCAGATGTCCATTTAAATATTCCACCGAAAAAAGAATTAATTGTTTATGCTCCACTCACACAGTTGCAACATGACTTATATAAAGCAGTTTTAAATTACGACATTGATAGTAAAACTGAGAAAGAATCTATTTTGCAAACATTGGATGGTAGCAGACCTAAAAGAAAGTGTATTTTGAAAAATACATTTAATAACTGTGATAATTTAAACTATCAATTATCATCTCCTATACCAAACAAAGAGTGTACAAAAATAGAACAAGATCTAACTATGTGGAAGCAACATATTGATATTAATGATCAGAATCGTGATTACTTTATCAACCTACGTTTCCGAAACAGGTGTAAGTAATTAACATACAATTGTATATATACATATATATTTTTTGTATGTATCGTTTCTAGACACAAACAACAATTCTAATTGTTATTCTTATTATTGTATATTTTTTTTGCTATTTCAGGGGCTGTATATAAAAAGATTGTCAATCATCCATATTTGATTCATAATCCTGTGGATTTTATTAGTGTTTCAACAATTAATGATGATATTATCAAATCTTCTGGTAAACTTTTAGTAATGGATGCTATGTTATCTAAATTGAAAAGCCAAGGACATAAAGTTCTTTTATTCTCAACAATGACAACAATACTTGATGTCATAGAAGATTATCTTTCATTACGAGATTATAAATATGTTAGATTAGATGGTATAAATAAACTAGAAGAAAGAAGTATAAATATTAACAAATTTAATACGGACCCTGAATTGTTCTTGTTTCTTATATCTACAAAAGCTGGTGGAACAGGACTTAACCTTGCTGCTGCTGATACTGTGATTATATATGACAGTGATTGGGTATGTTATAATATATAGAATTATACAACAAATTATGAGAATTCGTTATAGTATGAAAGTTATATTATATTTAATATATGTATTATATTTGTAGAATCCACAAGTAGATATACAAGCAATGGCACGTTGTCATAGAATTGGTCAAACTCGTCCTGTTGTAATTTATAAATTATGTACTAAAGGAACAATTGATGAAGCAATAGTTAAACGTGCTGAAGCTAAACGGCTTTTGGAAAAGATGGTTATGTCTAAAGAATTGTGTAAGCTAAATATTCACAGTAAGGAAACACTTATAGAATTAAAACAACTTTTAGAATCAAAAGAATCTAAAATTGTTACATCTACAAAAGAAGGTAATTTTTTATAATACAATCTTATATTTATAAATCTGAATTTTTATAACAAATTTAAGTCTATTTTCAATTTTTTATATTTAATATGAAAAAGTATAATAAATACAAGTGATAATTTATTAGTGTTCACAGAAGCAGAACTCAATGAATTAATGGATAGAAGTGATTTGGTATACAACAATCCTGTTGATACAAAAAAATTTACTTGATAAGATTGTTATTATCCTTTAAAGATCAAAGTTCAATTTAATGTACAAATATCAATAGATGGTCATTTTTTCTTGATAAGTATTATATTTATTAATAAGTATTTATTTTATGTATTTTACAGTAAACTCTAGTAAAGTTTTGTTTAATTTTCTAATAAAATAGCATTAATTACATTTTCCTTCCAAATCTATTTATTGAAAAAAATATAAATAAAAAAACTTTTTGCTTATTTCGCATTTTGTTATTTTTCCTTCTTGTATTTGAGTGACTAGTAATAAAATTGATAAGTCACGTTTTTAAATAAAAATGATATATTGTTCCATAATTAACACGAAATATTTGAAAATTAATGTAGATAATCAAAGGAAATAAAAATTGAAAATTTTCTACATTTCACGTTTAGTTGTTTAATTTTAATTATCGTAGGTAACTTATATTTTATATAAACATAATTTTTTCGTATCATAAATTACAAAAATACGTGAGTATTAGCCTAACATAACGATGTAGATGAAATATAATTTATATAAAAGATTTTAAGTATGTTTAGTAAAGCTTATTGTTTTTTCAAACGCATTGTGTTCTTTCCCGTTGAAGAGTTCTTATAAGTTTGAGCCCATTGATCACGAAACTCTGCTTCTAATTTCATATAGGATCCACCTATTTGAAGAAATAATATAATATATATTAAAAGTAATAAAAGATGTAAGCACGTGTATTTGTTTTTGCGTGATAGTATATGACTAGTGAAAAAATCATATCTAACTGTAACATATATTTCCTCTTAAATTAAGAATAAACGTCATAAACAAGACTATACATAAATTTATAGTAATATATGTGTATATAATATATGAACTATAGTAATATATATGTTGTGATAATTACTAATATATATAATATATATAATATATATAATATATATATGATCAATTTGGAAATTATATATAACCATCAGTTACTATATAAAATAATCCATTTGGTTAATGTTATCAATACTACTATATTTATTATATTAACCAATGATTATATATTATTTCCAATTTATTATATTGACCATATACATATATGTTCATTATTATATTTTTTAATTAAAATATATTAAATTATTTGTAGGGAAAAGAACAAAATGAATAACTTACACATACCTATTGGTAGAATATTTTTATAAATTTGGCTGCGTTGTCTATTATATGATTTTGATAATAGGATGTGTTCTATAGATGTTCTTTTTGTTAACAGTGAAATCATTTGTGCATTAATTCTTTCTTCAAAATCTCTTTGATTATCCTGATTATATCTTACCATTAAACTTGTACTCCAACATTTACCATTTTCTCTATATATATATATATATATTTGTATAATTTATAGAAAAGAAGTAAAAACATTATTTTATTGATTGATATATACTTATATATGTAAGCACTTATATGAAAGATGCATTTAATAATATATTACATTTATCTATACCTTTTGATAGTTGTAGCTTTCGATTTTTTGTTTGTTTTTTTAATAGTTTTTAAACTGGACCATACTGATGATTCTTCGCTGTCATACGATTCGTTATCCGTGTTATCATCATCATTCATTTCTATTTCATCGTCATCACTAAATGTAACTGAAGAGCTAGTAGAAGATCTACCTGTTATTTGACGATAATCTTTTTGCAAAGGTTTTTCTAGGTCAATGACTTGAGTAGATTTATGAATAACTGATCCATTCCAAATTTTTCCTATATTTAGATAAGCGAATTAAAATTCTCTATAATTTTTCTTGGAATAAGAAATTAATTGAAAATTACAGAAACTTATGTCACATCGTAATTGTCTATTTTCTTTTTTTTCGTAAAAATATTATATTATTTTACTGTACCTAATAGACCAAGTTGCAGTCTTGATGGTACAAGTTCTAAACCATTCCACCACATTGTTTCTTTACATATTAACTTGCCTGGTTGATTGCTTGAATCATGTGTTACTAATCTTGTAATTTTTTCTGGAAAAAATAGCTGAGGGGGTTCTATAGATATAATATCTCTGTATGTTATAAAGATGTTCAATATATTCATATCATTTTCTGTTTTGATATTTGGTAAGTGTTCCTAATCAAAATATATAATTTTTAAATTATATATTATAATAGTTATAGATAAAAACGGAAATAAATAGTTGTTTATATAGCTGTTAATAGTTAAATATATAGCTGTTTATGGACCTTGTATTTGCAGCCTTGTTGGTTTGGTAAAACTTCAAATCTGTAAGCACGTTGACTACAACAGGGATATCTGCCCAATGGAAATGACATAGGTCTCTGATGTTCATTTACAAAAAATTGTGGACATTCAGGATGGTAGCAACACCAACCCATTTGATGTATTGAAAAATATGTATTACAATATTGACAAAAGAGAAAATGACAGTCACCCCACAATCTCCAATATACTTTACGCCATGAACGCAATTCCATCCGCAAGTTTGTAATATATTCATTTAATGACCATGTTGAATCTCTGAGAGAGAAATATCATCTTCTTATTTACAATTAAATAAAATATTTTTTATCATGTAGTATAAAAAATATTACCTTATATGTTTATTATGAATAGTCCCTTTATTATCTATCTGCATAGCAGTTGAAATACATGGAATGAAGTCAGAAATTGATTGTACAACATTTTTATTACATTTTCCACATTTAAATAAAGTAGCCAAAGAACCATAATGTCCCTTTTTATTATCTGGATTAATTTCTATTAATGACATGATAAGCTTACAGAACAATCGGCTTTGAATTTTATCTTTTTTGTCTTGTAAATTTTCTACATCCTCGTTTGTAAATAGTTTAGCTAATCTATATGTTAAAATAAATATTTAAAATAAATTTCATTAAAATATTTATCAATATTCAAAGTTTACCATAAAAAATATTTGATATATTCTACCTTGTAAGAAGATTATCGTTTAAGCATGTTAAAATTGTTGATGTTTTTAAAATATCTGACATATTGTCATGACAATATTGAAAACAATTTTCTAATAACGGTTCCATTTGTAGAAAGGATGCAGAAACCATTATAGGAATAACATTGCTTGCTTCTAAAATAGGCCATTCAGATTTTTTTGTGATATCTTTTTTAACCCATCTCATTAACCAATCAAAAATAACAATATCACAATGGACAGATATATCTATTTCTTCTAATTTCTGGCCAGCTGTTATATCAGCAAAATAATGCATTTTTTGTATCAGTAATTTTTGAGGACATCGGAAATCCTTCTTCATATTTTTTCCCTCGTCACATACATGAATTTCTACTTCTGTCATACTAATGACAAACATAAAGAATGAAAAATATACAATAGCTTTCCTTGTATATTTCTATAATGGTAATTATTTGCAACTATAAGAAATTAATATAAAATATTAATATATTCTCAGCACTTTACTATTATAGTACTTTTTACTGCTTATGAAATATATATTTATATATGTGTATATATATAATAAAAGTAAATATTAGAGAGAAAAAAACTATAATAAATTATTACACAAATATATTGTTCCATGAAAATTAACACATATTACTATTGTATAATGTTAATGCACTTCTGCAATAAAATAGAATTGTTAAAAAAATATATAAAATAATATACTTAGGATTAGTTAAACATCGTATATAATTTTTCATTGATTAATGAATCTTTGTCTATGTACTCCTATTATTTTATATAATATTATTATGTAAATTATTAGCACTGGAAAGCTAAACTAAAATACTTACTCTGCAGCTTTTTTCACTTGTTTATTTTTATCTTTATCTTTAGATATTGACAGATTATTTATTATTCCATTATCAATATCATTGGATAAAGAAGTACTCCTTTTGATGTTTATATTAACAATGGATTTTTTAATAACAGGCTGTGATATTGCAGGCTTTGGAAGCATATATGGCAATATAGAGTCTAACAACCCTTCATGCAATATATCACTCAAATTTTTCCGCAGAATTTTTGTTAAAATAGGTTCTTTTTCTTCTATGTGTTGCTTACTCTTTGATGGCTCTACATGTAATATATGCTCTGATAAATGATTCTTATCCTTAATATCATTCTCTTTTGATTTTGAATTTTGCAAATAATCTTGCTTTTCTGTATAATTTATGGTTTGCAAACACACAATTGACTGATCATGAATACTTTGCAAAGGTTTTATTTCTTTTGTATATTGATTAGTTGTCAAAATTAATTGATTATTGTCATCTGCTGTATTATGCATTATCTCTGGTGTATAGAAATCAATTTTTTCATTTGTACATGTATTTAATGCTTCTGTTAAATCTGACATCTCGTTGTTAGGACTTTCAAGTTCATTTGGAAGATTCTTGTGCAATTGGCTGTCATTTGCTGGATTTTTATTATCAATGGATATGTCCAAATTTAAATTAATTTTTGCCAATTTATTCCAGTTTATTTCACTTTTATTTGAAAGAATAGCAGCTAAACCTTCAAAACTATCATTCACCTGATACGCAGTTCTCATAAATTCAAAGAACATTCCAATTGTCAGTTTTGGATATTTATTATTCTTAATATCATATGTATTTTTAGAGAATCCGTAGGTAAGTTCATCCAGCTGTTTTTGTTGGGATGTATCTTCCAATACATTGACAATTAATATAAAGTATATAATAGATTTGATATATTGTATTGTAAGTTTTAAATTAATGAAGAAAAGACCTTAATATAGTATAGAATTTAAAAATAAAGGTTGATGTGTACCTTTTCGAGTAGCAGAATTTGGTGCTAAAAATGAACACGAATGTCTTTTTGATATTAGATTTCGGTTTTTATTTAATTCCATTTCTGACATATAATAATTTGTATACTTTCTACAAATTTTATTAGATTGTCAAGGATTGGTTTATTGTTTTAAAAGAATTTGATCTATTTCAAATTTTACTTGCATATAATAACATACTTTACTATACACGAAAAATTTTAAGGTATCATATCATATAAATAGTTTAATTTTGTCCATTATAGAATAATTACATCGATTGATACTGACTGAAACCACTAATCGATGTATTAAAAATTAGACTATTTTGGTTATATCAACAAATTTCGAGCGGATTTGCCTTTTAAACAGTCCTGCCAATACTATAGTAAAAGTTGTCTACTTTATCCTATGAAAAATATCAAAGATACATACAGTGTCGCCAATATAATAATAATAATAATAATAATAATAATAATAATAATAATAATAATAATAATAATAATTTTTATAAACGACACAAATTTAAATTTGATAAATTTCTACGTATACATTATTATATTAAACGAAATATGAGCAGTTGATCACGTACTTTCGTTAATTGTTTGACGAATTTTTTAAATACTTCATATAGTTCTATGACAAATTTAATAAAATCTAATAAAAGCAATTATGTTAATAACATTTAAGCTATTCTTTCTCGTATGCATACCTTGTAGTAGATACATCTTGAAAATAAAGTTTATTAAACTTAAAAAAAAAGTATTATATTCAAATTATATAAAAGTATTATAGATAGTTTTGTAAATATATATGTAGTATTATTTTAATTTATAATAAATAATATTATGCTAATCATTAAAAACATTTTAAGAAAACAATATTTTGTTAAAATTAATATTGACTATTAGACCCAATATAAATTTAGTATCAGAATCTTTTATAATAAGCAATTGATAAATTCATAAAAATATGTATTGAATATATCTATATCACATAATAGTACATCATGTTTCAAGAAATGTGTATTTTGAAAATATTCATATACATAAGACATTATAACACAGTAACATAATTATGACATGTATTAGGAACACCCACAGATTCTAAAATTATTCAAAAACTTCATGCCAATGAATTTTTTTTGTTTTTTTAAACTACATTGCTAATATGCTCAATGATCTTTTAATATTGGATGTGTCGGGTAATGACACAGCCCATTTTTTTAATCCTATCAATAAAACTGAACTTGTTACCAAGATTGCTCCACCTACTGAATATTTATTAGGTATTTCATTGAAAAAGAGTACTTGCCAGAAAAATGCGAAAACTATATCTGCTGATCTTGCTATAGCAACAGGACCAGCCTGTTCTATTTGTAAAGCTAGAGTGAGTAAAATTTGTCCTCCAAAACTAAACAATGCTAGAGCAACGACCAATAATCTGTCGGCACCGCAACGAGGTAAACAGAGAGCACCAATCGCCCAAGAAATGATTATTGTTTGTATTAAAGCAAGTGATCCAAAATTTGTCATGATAACAGAAAAATGAAGACCTTTTAATGCACGCAATAAAACGTAAACATTAGCACCGAATAAAGTTGCAGAAAATGCTGCTATTGCACCCCATAAATCAGCATGTTCTGATGTATTATGAACATCTGAAAGAGACTCTATGGTATTTCCAAATATGAATGGTGGGCGAGTTATTAACACAACCCCGATCAATGTTAAACATACAGTTAGTATGTTAAATAATCCAAAAGGTTCTTTTAAAAATATCCTTGCAAATATTGCCACAAATACAGGCACAGAAAATACTACAATGGAAGCATCTGCTAAAGGCATATGTCTAAAAGCATAAAAACTAAGCATGAGAGCAGTTGTACCTACAAAACTTCGCAATATTAACATTATTCTACGTCCTTTAGGAAACGGATGTTCACCTTTATATATCAGAATTGGTATTGTTGGTAGTAACACCCCAACAAATCGAAAGGCTGCCAATTCCATTGGATTAACTTCTACTAATCCTTTAACAATAACGCTACATAAAGAAAAGAACAAAGAAGAAAGTGTTGCTAAGACTAAGCCAAGGTATGGACATGATTTACAAATTGGAGCAGATATTTGCTTTTGATGGAAGGCTGTATTACTTTCCACATCTTCATCAACTAAATGCTGTAACTCGACGTGTTTTGACATATCTAAGAAGAAAAAAATAATTGTTTTATAGATACTTTTAATATCATGATCTAAGAAAAATTCATCTATATAAGTAATAATTATAAATACCTTTAGGTATGAAGTAGATACAAACTTATTAAACACCCAATTTCATTGAGTCTCGCATCAATTATATTATATTTATAATAATACTTTTTAATAGTAACTGTAATGGAATTATAGTTTATTAAATACTTGTCGATCTTTGTTATTTCTATTATATTTGAAAATGGTAATGATATTAAACTGAAGGAGTAGAATTTATAAAATTAAAAATAATTTATTTTCTAATATAGGAAATATGTACTGTTTATATATTACTATAAGTATTTACTAATACTTTTAATAAAATGCACTCACTTAATCATCCCACTTATTATTATAGATTATCAAAACTTCTTTGGTAATTAGTTGTGACCAGATCATACGACTAGATCGTGAAATAGGTAAAAAGATGACTAGATTATGGAATAATTTTTTAAAATATATGTTGTTCACAATTTGATAAGAATCATCCATGAACCACAATACCAAGTTAAACGATTCATAATATCATGTCAATGAATTGTATCATTTTGATACAAGGTTATTCTTTTGCGATTTTAATTATACTTTCTTATATTACATTTTCTGTGCATTTTTTTTACTAATATCATTGTATTTCAGGTTCTTTTCCATATATAGACACAGATAAATAGAATCATAAAGAATTTCTAATAAATGTTTAACTTTCATAGAAGCATTCCAAAGCAATTTCCGAAGTAATTTGTGACACAGATATCATGCATTTTTGCGCACGCGCCTAAATCGATATACTATCAAATTGTACTATTCGTGTTTAAAAATTTATAAACAGCATACATATATATATTTATACGATCGCTTAAAAAGACGTCATAAGGACTTTTCGTAAAATAATGAGAACTAATTCTTGAAACTTAAATAACGTTGACACAAGGCTCTACAAGATTTTAATTAGATTGAACTAGTATAAATATAAAAATTGTCCAATCAAAATTCAATAAAGGTATATTCAAGTTGACCATGAATTTTATGAAATCAATTTCCTTTGTATACTTTTTTATGTATTGTTTAAATTTTATTCTAAATATCCTAAAATATTTATACGTATGATGTATTTGGAATAAGCTAGTAATAAGTTGTTATAATTTGATAGGAAGAATAATGATATGCTGATTAAAAAAAGAGAAAATGCAAAAAGCTATTGTAATAAATAGCAAATTATTTTGGCGCACAACGTACGATAATCAATTTAAACAATCGTAACTGATTTAATGTACTGTTATAAAGATCTTATCTTAATTTATGACTGCACGCTGTCATGATCTTATCAGACACAGTAGATAACATCCAAATGATATTCTTTTAAGTGGAAGAATATAGATCAAATGCATTCATATATTATTTCAATACGCGTGTGACAGACAATATGTGTATTTTATTTATTTATCGAAATCCTAATGCCGACGCTAAATCTTATCGGCTAATCCTCGCTGGAAATCGTGATGAAATTTTTAAACGCCCAGCATTACCTGCACATTATTGGAAGGAATATCCTACATGTTTAGGAGGTATATTAAAGTTAAATAAAATTTTTTCTTGTATATATATACAATATATATATATATATATACACTCTAACATTTAAAACATATTTATATCTATTTATATATTTTTTTTTTCAACTTTCTGCAATAATTTTCTATCTGACTTTCTATATTTTTGTTTTTTATTGGATTAGGTATTGATATGGAACCTGGCAAAGAAGGTGGTACTTGGTTAGCGTTATCAATAAAAGGAAAAGCTGGTATCATTTTAAATCTAAGTAACGAACCAGGTAAAAGTAAAACTCCAAAAAAGGGCCGTGGAACTTTAGTAAATGATTACATTACTTCAAATGATTCTGCAGAATCTTATCTAAAAAAATTGCACAGTGAAAATCAAATTACTCAAGGCTATAATCCATATAATTTAATTCTTATAAATTTGTAGTATGTATCTATTATTTATCTATTAAGAATGTGAACAAATTTACCAAAATTAGAATTGTTTATTAAAACTTCTTTTTTGTTTTCGTTTAGTACTGCCGATGTGTATTACTTAAGCAGTTCTTTAAATTCTTCAGGACCAAAAATATGTCAAGACAATATATTAGGTTTTGGTAATAGTACAATAGAATGTCCTTATAAAAAGGTGGAAGCAGGAAAAGAAAGTTTTTCAAGCATTGTTCATAATATTAAAACTTCAGAGCAAGATGAACTTATCGAAAACCTTTTGCAACTTTTAAAGTCACGAGAAAGGTATGTAATAAATTATTAATTTAATGTATATATTATTGTCAAAACTATTATATTATTATTTAACATTTATAGACATTTACCAGATCTTGAATTACAAAAAAGATCGCCAAATATGTATGTTGAACTCAGTTCCATTTTTGTTTCTGTTGGTGATTATGGTACAAGAACCCATACTATATTAATGGTTAATGGTTTAAATCAAATGACCTTTGTAGAAGAAACTCTTATGCCGGATTTTTCATGGAAGCGGCAATCATTTAACAGTACTTTAATTACTAATTAGAGAAATTCACTTTAATAATCAGTCACATTTTTATAAAATGTGCCATTTATAACTCTTCATCTGAGAAATAAATACATTGATTAATAAATGAGATGATTAATCAGTCTTTAGTATGTTTACATAGATACATGTAAATGCAATAATTTATTTGCTTTCGATTTTTTACATTGTATATTAGTAAAATACCTACCATCTTCCATACTTTCCATAGACTTCTCCTCCTCGTTTGAATCACTATCTAATATCTCTGATGATATATTTGATGCTTCATGTGTAATTGTATCAATACTTGGTAATGAGGTTTCTTCAGATGATGTCTAAAAATAAAATATATTAGTTTCTGTTTTATGTTTTTATATCTCGAAATATTGAGCTGTTTATACGTGCAACTATTTGCATATAATTTGTATATAATTATTAAGGAACCTGCGAAAGTATTTCTTGACCCTCTAAATTTTTGTTTAAAAGATTTCCCATCCAAAATGCAGTAGAACTGTTGTTGAGTACAAGCATTCCTTTCACGCTATAGACTAATCTTTCAAGTACAGATTTAGCTGCAGGTATATGTTTTGTTAATATCATGTCTTTTTTCTCCATCCCATCGCAACATACCGCATGTAAATATCTTGTACCGACTATAATGTAGTAGAATATATTAAAGTAGACATTTGAACGTTTATATTTTCCTCGTAACTTATTGTAGTACACTTTTACTTTTATTTATGTTACAATAAATAAAAACTATGCATTATATACCTTGCATTAATTTTACTAATTTAGTTATATCTTCTGATTGATATTTTAAATTATGTTCTAAAATTGGTATACCAGAATTTAAGAACAATCGTAAAAGTGTAGGCATACATCGTAAGAAGATAAGTATATTAGTTTTTGTATTCAATGTTTTACATATGTGAACCATTTTTTGAACATTTGTTGCAACATTCAACCATATTTCTACTCTTTTAGGATCTCTAAAAGAAGAAAAATCTTTAAAACACAACAAATTATTAAATTAATATGATCAATTTTCAATGTATGTATATATATTTGAGCTTCTAGCACTGGTTATTAGATTTTTTAATTTACCTATTAGCTGCTGATAAAGATATTTTTACACCTTTAATCATACCATCAAATATCTTTTTATATAGCAAGTGAAAATTATTTCTATTTATTGATGGTAATCTATCTAAGTAATTGTGAGACTTTTCCAATTTTATAACTTCACTTGGTAGCCATTCCAATAACATAGTTATTGTATCAAGAGGTGATAATTCATAATCAATCCAACTTTTTATAAGAGTATTAACAGCAACTTTATATGAAGTACCTGCTTGTTTATCTTTAGACCAGTCCAAAGATAAAAAACCCAATGCCATTTTTGCTAATATATACAATTAAAAATGATACATGGCACTTTAATAGTTTGATAGTCAAAAATATTTATCTTATTGCTAATTATTATATATATTTTACCATTTTTATCTTTATGCTGCTGCATATAACTTTCTGAATGTTTCATTACTGACTGATACATTGTAATAAGAGCAACGCTGATCGATATTCGTGTGGCTATATCAGATAAAGATTCAATATATTTACATAACTCAGTAACAAGTTCTTTGCAAGATCTAAGCATGACATTTGTGTCATTTTGTTGACTTGCTAATATTCGTAATCCCTCTGGAATGCATGAAAATGATTATCAATTATCACAGACAAAATTTTATATAAAAAATATAAACACAATATGTATTGTACCACGAAGCATTGGGTTATAAATAGCACTGTGAAATTCTTTCCAATTAAAAACTGTTGCTAAAAGGCATAATATCAATCTTGCCCCTTCTCTTTTTTCATCAGCATCTTCTTCTCTTAGTTCGATAACAATCTCTTGTAATTTTCCACATATCTTTGGCAATAAATATATAATATCTTTCAAAAATGTTTCATTAAGATCATTTTCAAACATTCCCAGAAGTTCTTTAACAATAAAACATACTTGGGATATTGAAATACTTTGTGTTGTTGGTGATGCATTTAAATCTAATTTAAAATCTAACAAATGTATTATCTAAAAAGAAATTTTAATAAAGTAGTATCTTTCTTTTTAACATAGTAATATTATATAAAGAAAGCCAAGTGTAAGAAAATACTTTTGCATCGAGTTTTCTAAAATATGCTGGATTTTTAGAGCACAATATAGAACCGATTTCCCAACTTTCTTGACTACATGTATTTACACTTTTTTCTAAGGATTTCTTTTTTCCTTTCTTTCTTATAGTTTTTTCAACTTTTAAAAAAGGTGGAGGTGGGAAATAATGAAAATAGCATGGTGATGGTTGATATTTTGGATCACATAGAGATAACATTGTACTTAACTCTCCTTGCAAAAGCATTAAATCATTTAATCGTATTAATACTTGTTTTTGTAATAAAGATTGCGATTGGGTTACAAAGCCACTAATAACTTCTCTAAACCTGTAAATAAATACATAAATATTATATAATGATTCATAATATTTATAATAGATTTGCAATATCCACTTACCAATTAATACACGATACTACAAGATCTATTATAAAAGGCTCTGGTATATCAAAATTTTCTGGCATTAAAATGGAACATCCTAATAAAGAATCTATATCTTCCAAATCTCCATTTTCACTAAGTTTCATACAACAAGTTTTTAATAATCTAAATGTAATAGGCACAATAGCTCCATACTTTCTATTATTAAAATTTAAAACCAAATTCTGTGGCTCATCTTCTACATTATTTAAACCAAATTTAGGTATAAGTTCCCCGCTACGGATAATATCAATACATTATAGAAGTTATTAGTATTAATTCATATACGTTTATAATATTCAACTTACTTATAATCCAATTTATTAACCATGTATGTGTTGATTAATTCATCTTGTATATAAATAGTCACGCATCGAAGAAATTCTTCATGGATATTTTTGGTTTGTGAAATAACTTGTGCCAGTTGATCGTAAAATAATGCTTGTGAACGTGGACATGACTTCACTGCAGTAAGAACTTTTTCTGTGGAAAATAACATTTATGAAAAAACCCATTCATATATGCAATGAGAATAAATAGCAAAGAGAGAAAGAAAAGAAATATTTTTACATTCAGAAAGTTATAGGAAACATATTTAATAGAAAATATTTTATATTTAATAGAACATATTTAATAAAAAGAAAAATAAAAAAAAATATAAAGGATATAAATTTCATACTGAATAAATTACGAGCAGATGTATGAGTGTCTGGTTTACATGCCAAATGTTTTATTGCCATGACAGCTCCAAGAACTCCTTTGCATTTTATTCTAAAAGGAAAGAGAAACACACTGTTATATTTATGTAGAAATATCATAGTTGTGGAGTAATAATACTAACAGTGGTTTTATAGCAGAAAGTTGCTTTTGTAAAACTATAAATAAATCATCACGTAAAGATTCTGCCAGCGTACTCGTACATAAACTGTGCAATAAGTCATTTAATGTGCCAACTTCTTCGATATCAAAATGATCTATTTTTTCTAATAGAATTCTTAAATGATTGCAGTGTGCATATAGATACTCCTTTTCTTCTGTTCCCATGGCCATTTTACACAATACTTTAAGGGCATTCTTTGCTGTCTGATCATTATTACCCATAAGTAAAATGATTTTTTCTATAATTTCACGTTGCTTATGAACAATATCTTTTTGACTAAGAAACTGTAATCGAAACCATTCAATTGCAAAATCCACATAAATTCTTTCTTCCACTTTCAATAAATTGCTTGCTAATTGTATTACAGATGTTTGTAAATGTCGTACAACCTGAAATCAAATTATCAATAAAGAAGACACTTGTATATTGCTATGATAAATAAAAATGACTTACAATTTATTATAAATACCTCCTTATAATTATTATATAAAAGTTGAAGTAAACTTAATCTGTAAAATCCAGATCGCACATGTTGTTTTAGAATAGCATCAACACTTTTTCTTCTAGATGATCCAGTAGATGATATAAGAAGTAGTAATATGATATCCATTGGTTTTGGATCTTTGATAACTTTTTTTATGATCATCAATGATGCACATACCATATTCTTAGAGAGTAGAATACTCATTTTTATATTTTGGATCATAATCATTTGATTTTTATAACAATCTTCATGTTGTTCACCATGAAGAGGCTGCATATCAAGATTACGTAATACACATAATATCTTCTTGTATGCTTCCATTGTTGTGCAATCGCTGAGAATAAATCTGTATAATAAAAGTTAATCAATTCATTAATATATTCATGTTTCTAAAAATTAATGTGATCTTTGAAATTATATAGTTTAAAATATTTTATACTTACTTAGTAATGGCAGGTATTACGTTTGTTTTTAAATGTTTATTTAACATTTCTAGTACTTTCTGTTTATAATCATTCAAATATTCTCTTCCAAGTGTCAAATTATTAATACAGTCTAGTACTGTATCTATTAATTCATTATTATCATCCATTAATTTATTAAGAATTTCAGCAATAGGTTGATGTTGTACTTCTGTTATTATATCAGGTATACATAGAATTAATTCACGTTGAAACCATAGGGGACATGTCTCAAGAAGTTGTTCCAAACATTTTGTTAATTCATCTGGTTCAATAATAATTTCTAAAAAACGAAATTTCTGCAATAATGTTCGAGCCCAAGGTATTTTTTCTATAGATTCACTATAAAAAATAATATAAATAGAATTTTATAATCAATAATATAATTTAGTATTTATTATTAAAACTTTAAAGTTTTTAAAAAATAATACCACTTACGCTAAAAGAACAGATTCATTCAACTTATTTAGAAAGTACACATATATATCCGGTTGTAGTTCTGATACTTGTAATAAAATTCTTACAATACATGTGTTACTTATATGATCAAAGCTTTTAAAATCAGAAGAAACTTCAAAATCACATAAAATACTTTGTAAATTTTCTTGATTATCAATGTATCCTTCCAATGAATTTATAATTTCTTGTTTTTTATATTCTTTACTTTGTATCTTTTCTTTCATTTTTTGTTTTATTGTTGTAACTTCTTGATCTATGTGAATATTCAATATATTATATAGTTTATCTTATGCTATAATAGAAATATAAGAAGAAACTTACTAAATATATATGTTCCATCAGAAACCAATGTAATACCACATTTTTTTAGAAAATCAACAAATATTTTTGTTTTTTGAGTAGTTTGTATATTACTTATGTATTCTTGCGTATTTCTACTTTTTTCTGCCTCAGCAATATTGTCATTATCTTTTTCTGAAACATTAGATGTTTTTTTTGCTTTGAGAGGAGTTTTGCAAATGTTTGATGTTGTTTTCTGTGATGATATACCAATTATTTTGGAATAGTTTTCATATTGAGAAAGTTCAGTTTTTTCTTGTGTAAGATTTACTTCACTTCTCCTTTTTTTTGTTATTTCATTTTGCGATAAATAAAGATTAGAATCATTCCTGCTTCTGCTTTTTACTATATCTAAAACAGGTAGTTTACGTTTTCGTGATGTTAATTCTTTATTTGTTAGATTATCTTCATTAGTTAAATTACTTATTGATCCTTGACTCGAAGTATGATTCAAATTTTTATGTAAAGTTGGTTTTAAACGTAACTTTCTTTTATCCATTGTCATAAAGTTATAATCGTTCCTGTTTTTTTTTTAATATTATGAACGTTTTGTTGGAGATCATAGATTTTACTTTACACTGTATTATACATAAAAATAAGTGATCTTGAAACCCTTTTCAGTTTTATGTGTTATTAATGCAATAGTCGTTTTAGTATCATTCAAATTTTATCAATAATTTTACCACTGACGGTTACATTTAGCGTAAAGTAATTGATTCGAGATGGACAATTTTGTAAAACATTCTTATTGGTTCGCTCATCATTTGTCCAAAAACTAATGAAAGTCCATTTATATATAACCATTTATATAGAGCCATGTCCATTTCATGTTCAAACATTGTCTGACCGTTAAGATTGTTCACCATTTTTCGCATATAGTGACTCCAGCAATAAGTATGGACAAAATATGAACTATAAAGTTATTAATAATTATGTATATATCACCATTAATAAATAAGTATAATAAAGAGATTAGAATTTTTCAGTGAGTTTTTTTAAGAAATTATTTTAAAATTCTTCTACATCTAATCTGTTTATCTATTGAAGTATTATTAGCAATGTAAAACGTAAGTTAATGTTTAGTTAGAATTAGAAAGAAAAGATTTTGGAAACATACTGAAATATTCAACCATTAACCCAAAAGTATTTGCATTATATAATCTAGAATTAGATTTCGATAAATTGCAAATAATACCGATCCAAGTCTTACCACATGGAGGTTGGTGCTTCTGGAGACTCATGGACTGATGGTACTTTAAAATTCAAATTCCGAAATAACATGTCGGTTAGTGAGAATTCAGGATTTATATGTTAACTGGAGAAGAATTAATTTTCATTTATAGATAGCAGAACTGTCGAAAAATCGGAAGCTTCAATTATCACTATTGAACACAACCATTTGTGTTTTTGGAATTTCGAACAATAAAGCGGAGTTTACGGATGAATTTACTTGCGTTCGTGACACTTAAACGCGCGCGATTGTTCTTCCGATCTTATCCGTACAGAAGAAAATGTATTATTTATTATGTATTTTTGTCTATCTTTTTATTTTCTGTAATTCCTTGTAAAAGTTATACATTAGACTTCCAATTCACAATCAATTATTACTTTAAAAAGCAGTTATATTTTTTAGATTTTATTTTTATGTAATATTTGAAAGATATATAAATAAAAATTTGAAATATTCATTCCGGAACACATAATTGATATCTCCCAACAAACTTGTAATTTTGTTGCCAATAGACGCAACAAAGAAACTAATCTAACTTGTAGAGAAATTCATCGATTATATTATTATTGGCCAACCTGATAGTATGAGTCGCATGGAATTTTATCATGGCGACTGTTCAGGTAAACTTACGAAGTCCGGATTTAATTCGATACATTTGCGATTCGTGTGCTTTGTGATTTCTTATTTTTAAGTTTACAGACTGTAGTCCGTGTAAAAGTGAATTGAAATTTGATGTGATCGAAACGTGTCTTTCGTGGAAACCGGCGGAGGCTTTCCGTGAAATATAAGTGGATGATGTCAGTTATCGACGCAAAGTCATGCCACGAGGAAGACAATTCGAATTTGACCGAGGACGATTGGAAAATGCCTGTTGCTTTCCAAAAACCTCGACATACAACGACAATCGAGGGTATCAATTGTGTCACGCAAACTTGGCGCATGAAAGAACGGGTCGGTTTTCTTTTTTTCTTCTTTTTTTTTTATTTGAATTGCCTTAGTATTTTCCTTAATATTATAAATCTTTTATTAAGATAAGTTTAATATAATTTTTTTTCATTTTTCAGATGAAAACAGTTAGCGTTGCATTGGTACTTTGTCTAAATGTTGGTGTCGATCCACCTGATATCGTTAAAACACAACCATGTGCTCGTTTAGAATGTTGGATTGGTAATTAATTTTATTTACTTAATTTGCTATTAATTATCTTTATTTGCTGTCTCTTTCATTACTGTAATATAATGTTACATCGGTGTTCTAATTACATTTAATATATTTCCTTGATATATAATATATAATGGATATACTTGAATATTGAAGTAATTCATTTTTAACATTTTGCTTATAATAATTACTTTTTTCCTATCTAAGTAGGTGTGTAATAACATAAGATTTAAAAATGTAAATTCCTAATTTATCTGCTACAGATCCATCATCTGTAAGTCCACAAAAAGCTCTTGAAATGATAGGCTCAAATTTACAGAAACAGTATGAAAGGTGGCAGCCTAGAGCACGTTATAAACAGAGCTTAGATCCTACAGTAGAAGAAGTTAAAAAATTATGTACCTCTTTACGGAGAAATGCTAAAGAAGAAAGAGTTCTTTTTCATTACAATGGACATGGTGTACCTAAACCTACTAGTAATGGTGAAATATGGGTATTTAATAGGGTTGGTGAAAAAATGGTTTTTCAATTATTAAATTACGTATCTTTTTGAGACACAGATTTTTTTTTACAGACTTATACACAATACATTCCATTGTCAGTGTATGATTTACAAACATGGATGGGAGCACCTAGTATTTATGTATATGATTGCTCTAATGCCGGCATTATTGTAGAGTCCTTCCAACAATTTGCTGAACAGCATGAAAAAGAATATGAAGTAAAAATGTTTTGTTAAGTTCACATTTATAATTATAAAAAATATATAATATTAATTTCTGTTTCTCAGATGGAGAAGCAGGCTGTGCAACAAAATTGCGCAACCGGAATTGCGAATTCTACAATCCCATCTTATAAAAATTGTATTCAATTGGCAGCATGTGCAGCTAATCAGATTTTACCAATGAATCCAGATCTGCCAGCAGATGTGTTTACATCTTGCCTTACTACACCAATAAAAATTGCATTACGTTGGTAAGAAAACAAATTTTAAAATATTTTTTGAATGCATATAATACTTGGTCATATTATTTATTAAAGTAATTTTTATATAGGTTTGTGATGCAAAATACTACCAAATTAATCCCAAAGATATCATTGGATTTGATTGACAAGTAAGATGAACATTTATTTTAACCGATTTTTAGAATTCCTTTATTTTTAGATGATATTAGAAGATCATTATTGTATACAGTTTGAAAAAATAATTGTTATCTATTAATATATTAGATTAACCAATAAGTGAAGTCAAAATTTTCAGTGCAAGCATTGTTTATTTAAATATAAAATACTGAAAATTCCGATATTATTGGTTAACTCAATACAGTATGTAATCGCATACATTACAGAATTCCAGGTCAGCTGACCGATAGAAGAACTATGTTAGGGGAATTAAATTGGATATTTACTGCAATTACAGATACCATAGCATGGAACACTTTACCTAGAGGTATATTAAGCTCTTAATAAATTTTTATTATTTTAAAATTACTAATAATAATTAATTCTTAAGTAGATGTTTTGCTTTTTCAGATTTATTCCAAAGATTGTTTAGACAAGATTTGTTAGTTGCTAGTTTGTTTAGAAACTTTTTACTTGCCGAAAGAATACTTCGTTCATATGACTGCACTCCAGTATCTTGTCCAAAGTTACCACCTACATATCAGGTAAAAATTAATATTGGAATATTTATTTTAGAAATAAGAAATTTCAATTTTTTAACTTTTGATAAAATTTTGAAATATATCAATATAATCTTTTCTATTTTATTTATAATCTTAGCATCCAATGTGGCAAGCTTGGGATTTGGCACTTGATTTATGTTTAGCACAATTACCACAGATTCTTGAAAATGAAGAGCAATTTGTACATTCTCCTTTCTTTGAAGAACAATTAACAGCTTTTCAAGTGTGGCTTACATTGGGCTCAAAAAATCGTAATCCTCCAGAACAACTTCCGATTGTGTTACAAGTGCTTTTGAGTCAAGTACATAGACTTAGAGCATTGGAATTATTGGGACGTTTTCTTGATCTTGGCCCATGGGCTGTGAATTTAGCATTAAGCGTTGGAATTTTTCCATATGTCTTAAAATTACTTCAAAGCAATGCAAAAGAACTTCGACCTTTACTTGTGTTTATTTGGGCAAAAATTCTTGCAGTGGATAATGTAAGTTATATTCTACAACATTTTATAGTTATTATTTTATTCGTTTTAATACTAATGTTAATGCACAGTTGTTATTTAAATTGTAGACCTGTCAGGCTGATTTAGTACGAGATGATGGTCATAAATATTTTCTGTCTGTTCTTCAAGATACTTCGATTTTGGTATAAAATTCAATAGTATTTTCAGCAATATCTGTAGAGATAATTTTTAATTAATTTATTACTAACTTCATTATTATGTATATCTTCAAATTAATCATATTTCAGCGGGAACACAGAACATTAGCAGCATTTGTGTTAGCTTGTATTGTAAATGATTATCGACCTGGGCAAGTTGCTGCAAATCATGGAAGTCTTGTATCAATTTGTCTTGAACAATTAGGTGACTCTCATCCATTACTACGTCAATGGCTTTGTTTATGTCTTGGAAGACTTTGGCATAATTATGATAAAGCAAGATGGTGTGGAGTAAGAGACATTGCGCATGAAAAGCTTTTCATATTACTACATGACCCTGTTCCTGAGGTATAAAGTCTATTATTTTAATATATGTTATAAAAATCAGTGAACTATGATTATTAAACTATGTAGGTACGAGCTGCTAGCGTTTATGCGCTGGGAACTTTTATAAACAGCGTAACAACTCGAAGCGAACATGCAAACAATATCGATCAAATTATTGCTATGACGCTTATTAATACTGTTTCTCATGATATGTGTCCCTTAGTAAGAAAAGTACGTATGCTTTATTTTTTTAAATGATTACGAATTATTGATAAGAAAAAATTATCACAAAATTGAATGGACATTGTAGGAATTGGTAGTAGCACTTCAATGGATGGTTCTACATTTTGAGAATTCGTTTGTGACTTTAGCTTTAGCTGAAGAAAATAGCAGAAAAGATTTAATCGTAGAAACATTATCACCATTCAGTGGAATGAGACGTATTAGTTCACGAGATCGTTTGAAGATGTTGTCTCCTAATAATACATACACTGTAGATACAACTGATGGACTTGGTCAAGACCGTATAAAAAGAGTTTCTTCTTCATCCTCTATTAGTAGTTTAGGTAAAATTTTTACGTGTTATATCATTCTATATGATTAATTGATATCAAGATAATAGTTACTTGTATTGTTTCATTCATATGCCAGGAAATAATTGGGAGTTCGTGAGGAAACCTTGCGAGTCACTTGGTAATAATAATTAGGAATTCAATTGCATGTTCTTGGTTACACAACTTCCTTACTATTTATGTATTCGATAGATCTTTTTATATCTTAAATTTTAAATATTCAATGATCATATGTTACTTTGATATATATATATATATGTATATATATATATATATATATATATATATATATATATATATATACATATGTCAACATAATATAATATAATATAATATAATATAATATAATATAATATAATATAATATAATATAATATAATATAATATAATATACAATACAATACAATACAATACAATACAATACAATACAATACAATAATATATAGAATGTTCCAAAGAAAAGTGCCCATCAGAATTATTATGAAATTAAATGATTTTTTCGAAAAACAACAAGAAGTCAATTTTTTTGTTTTTTAGGGGGATAAATCCTTATAAACTCATTCACTTTAAGCTAATCCTTTCAAAAATCTTAAATTAAATGGATTATTTCAAAGTAGGTGAATTTATGATGCGAACCTATCGCTCTTGAAAATAAAATTGATTTGTTTCTGTTTTTTGAAAAAATGATTAGATTTCATAATAATCCTGGTGGATACTTTTTGTTATAGAATAATCGTATTTTATATTATTCTTCATTAATTTAGTGCATTTTTATCATAGGTCATAGTTCTTTAGGAAATTTACCAAGTTTATCTTATGGTAGTGTATACATGAAATTATGGCATGGACTTGGTAATCTTGATAATGATCCTCATCCTGCGGTCGCTGTGATGTCTCAAAAAGTAACAAATCATATTCGCAGACAGGTAATGCATATTGCCATGATGAAAAGAAATGTCTTTATGTATATTGTTTAATTATTTGTATATTAGTAAAATTAAAGCAAATTTTTAAACATAAAATTTCAGGTCAAAGATTCGTTTGTGTCTAAAGAAGTAGGAGAGACAAAAATATCCTCATCATTGTCCCTTCCACCCTCTCCATCAAATCAAACTAGTTATCTAAGGTTAGTAAATATATTTTCAAATTTAAGTTATTGTTTTAAGATTTTTATATCATTTTTAGTAACAGCAAGGGAGAATCACCACCTATAGTTAATTCTGGAACAGATCTATTGCGATCTGCACGAATGTCTTCACATGGTAATCGTCCTAGGAAACCGGTTCCCATTACAGTAAATATAAAATATCATTTTGTTTTCTTATACAGATTGTATATACAGTTGGGAACTTAAGTATTCGTACAGAATATTTAAATACGTACGGAAATACATATTGTACTATACTAATACTTAAGTCCCTCCTGTATATATTTAACTATATATTTATTGTTTCTTTATTACAAGATATCAGAAGAAGCAGATGAAATATTTGATATTAAAACTCCTTTAACTACTTCACAATTTGTTGAATGGAGTTGTGCACAATTTGCACAACCTGTTACTTTAAAAAATGAAACTGAATCTATAAGCGACATGGAAAGCAGGGCACATTATGAACGCGAATGGAGGTAATTAATATTATTGAAAACCAGATGGGATTATTATTATATTTGCTTTTTATGTAAATAATATAATTATGATATAAATTTATATAATTATATAAATTTTTTAAATTATTTCTGTAGGTATTTACGAAACAAACGACAAAAACATGATGCGAAAGAAGAACAGTTAAAAGCAATGCAAAATAGAATAGAATCTCAAGTATTTCATACTAGATGTCCTCAATCTCCAGATGTTCTTACGTTCCATCCGTTTGAATCACATTTGGCGGTAGCATTGAAGGATTACTTTGGGTAATATTAATAATATGATTCAGTTCACTATTATTTATATTAAATACAGATAGGTTGTGTGTGGCATTGTGCACAATCTAATAGTATATCTGTTATTGTAAAAAAACTCGAAATCAAAGACATAAACGTTTTTAAAAAGAGGATATTTCAATTTTAATATTGCGATTATATTTTTTGATTTACTACTCGAAAATTATTAGGAACCATGAAATCATTAAAATATTTATTATTTGATGTGATTAAATAAATTAAAATCAGTTTACTATATTATATCTGTAATATAGAATGGTTAATATATATGTATAGTGTATGGGACTGCCAAAACGGTGCTAAACTAACATATTACGCCAGTCGTGGTAATAGAATGTCACGTATTACAACTCTGGAGTTTATCAATGCTCATGATGTAACGTTATTAATGGCTGGCTCAGATGATGGTTCGATTAGAGTATGGAAGAATTACAGTAGCACTTTAGGACGTGATCCTGTCTTGCTTACTGCATGGCAAGCATTGTCTGATATACAGCCATTAGCGAGGACTTCCACTGGTAAATAACCGATAATTGTATATTCCTAGAAGTATAATATATTTTTCACAGGAATATTAAGGAATTTTCTATTTAGCAACGGCAGGATTGGTTACTAAATGGGAGCAAAAATCTCTAACTCTAGTTGTAACAGGTGATGTTCGTATTGTGAGACTTTGGGATGCAGAAACAGAGTTGAAAAAGCAAGATATACCAACAGGTGCTGACTGTTGTATTACGTCTGTTGATGTCGATAATACAGGTTTGTAATTCTTTATAAGATCTAATATAAATGAAAATATTATTTTTATATACATATATTTATTTGTATCAAATTGGTCAATAAATAATGTCGGAATTTTCAATATTTTATATTTAAATAAACAATCCAGTATTCAATATTTTTTAATAAAAATTTCATTCCGTTCAATTTATATTATAATAAGGTAGACATGCATATTTTATATTTTAAATTTTAGGATCTTTGATGGCATTAGGCTGTGGTGATGGATCAGTTCGACTCTTTGACCGGAGATTGCCTCCATTGGAAGCAAGAGTTATGACCTGGAGAGAACATATTGCATGGGTGTTGGGAACACACTTGAGAAAATCCGACGGTTTCATATCACAATTATTTACTGGATCTTCTTCTGGGGATATTAGAATATTTGACATAAGAAAAAATTCTTCTATAAATACTGTACAGATAACGCAAGGCATTACAGCATTAACCGTTCATGAAAATGCTAATGTTTTTGCTTGGTAAGTGAAAAATATATTGAAATTTTTTAAAGTATTTTTTTACTTCAAAAGAATCCTCTTATACTAATTTTTTTTTAGCGGCTCAACGAATCACTGCATCAGTGTTTATAATACGCATGGACATCATCTCAATACAATAAAGTTTCACGAAGGTTTTATGGGTACACGAATTAGTCCTGTAAGTTGTCTTAGTTTTCATCCCTATCGTGTGATTTTAGCAGCGGGATGTGTCGATAGTACTATAACTGCATATGCTTTAGAGTCAAGAAGATGACTATTAGAAAGAGAATTTGTGTAATATTGGTTTTGACAATTTTTGAAATTATATTTTGAATTTCTCTAATTATTATGATATGAAAAGTACAAAAAGAAAAAAAAGAAAAAAAAAAAGAAAGGAAGAGAAATTTTAAGCATAGAATATTTTTTCTATATATGTTTTGGAATAAGTAATAACAAAAAATTAAATACAATTTTTTTTCCCTATTGTTTATGATAAAATCATTTTGGTTATGTATATTTCTCTGGGTCTAATAATATGTACAAAAAATATATTTCAATATGTCTTTTGTAGTCAAAAAAATAGCGGTTAGCACAACCAAAGTCTCTTATAATAACCAAAGAGCAGTGTAAAGATGCAATTAGCACCATTTTTGAAATAGAATTTGTGCTCCGTTAACTATGAATTTGAAATATGTGTGCGTGCGTAGAACTTAATGAAAGAGGCTGTGCGAATAAGTGTTTGCATATGTTTAAATTAATATTTAACAGAAGTTTGCAATTTGTACAGAGTAAATTAACTTTAATCATTGTAATATGTGGAAATGACTTCGGAAAAATTTGAAAGCTATAATGTATAGATTATGAATTCGATATAATTTAAATTAATTTTTATATTTTTAACGAGTTGTGTAAGACCAGCAAATATTACTTCTTTTTGTAATTATGTTCCTAGTTAAAAAAAAGAACTTATTCAAAGTGACTATGAGGATACGAAACATTTTTTACACAGTTTGGCTCTAATTTTTCTAGTCACAAAAATATTTCATTTGAAGCTAAGATGCACAATTATTTTTTTGTGTAAGAATTATTCAAAATTTATTTATATACATCACAATACAGATTTTCATGTTGAAAGGAGTAAGCATTTTCTTACTATTATTAGTTATACTGCACGACTACAATACATATGAAATATTCTACGATATAAGAATATTATTGCGTTATTATTATTATCTACTATCGTCAATGCAATGTAACGTAAATTATTGATATTCATATAAGATAAAATACTTGTGTATCATATTTGTTAATTAAACTGTATTAATCTCAAACACGTAACATACATTAGAAAAAGAACAGTAGGTAAAAATATTATAGGAAGAATAAAAGAAAATATTGACATTGCTCTTGTCACTGCATAGTTTTCATAAGCATACATGCGCGCAAGTATAGTAAATAACGAAAAATAAATTATACTGACAGATAATTCTATCGATAGTCTACTAATAATATGGACACCTACGAATGGACGATAAGTGCTTAGACTAATGCATGCGAAAAGCATGAAATGAACGATATAAATGAGACAATTAATATGAGTCATTATTTCTAAGTTAACATGTTTTAATTAACAAAGTACTACATGTCCTTCGTAAGTAGAACCATCAGAAATGTATTCGAATGATTACATTATTTTAAATGTAATTCCTATATGCAAGGAACTCGATAGAAACGATTCAATTAAATGAATCAACGATTTGATCTTATATATGCGAATAATGTTCATTTTATACAGTCTTCGACAAATGACTGTAAATCTGTAAAATTAAGTAATGCTGACTGTTGAATGTACTTAAGCATGACGATTGACGATCGGTTGCTTCGACCACATATACAATAAATAAGATACATAGGCAGAGCTAAAATACAGACAAGCCTAGAAAAATTTTTGTCTGTATTATATACAGTCGACGGTCGCTTTTATTATTAGCAATAATTGTCAGGTATATCCTGTACATGGTAAATGTTACAGACAAAGAAAGGAGGTAAATTCCATGTACGCGCTTCGTTCTGTATTGTCTTTTGTATATAGTTGCCCTATAATAAATACACAATCATGTTAAGTCGAAATATGATACGATATATATATTCTTTTTTAATTTATTTTCCAATTAAACGTTCATTGGATAAATATACAATCATTGATTTTTCGAAGAAAAGTCAATCGAAGTATGCGCTTTTGTCACATCGGATATAATACACGCTACAAATAATAATAATAAAAATAATAATAATAGTGATGATGATGATCATAGCGATAATATTATTATTAATATTAATAAAATAATAATAGAAATGTGTAAGAAATCTTGGGTAATACTTTATTTCTTTTTACAATGAACAATGAGACTCCAAGTATCAGTCTTATCTCGTAATTTGACTTTATAGAGTCGGCGTGCTTGTAGTATGAAGGAAGTTCTGATGATAAATCAAAGCATGTTTGCTGGAACATATTTAACTTACGTTTTTCTTTAATCTTATCGTCTTTTGCTTCTGAAAAGATCCCTAAAACCTGCCCTGTTCATTACAGCATCCAATTTTTTTAGATAAGTATAATGCAGACTAATAATCTTATCTTTATTTATAATCTTCATAGATCTTTTTATTAAAACATATTATGCTTATATCACAGAAATTTAGATTATTATGGAAAGGTAACAGCGTCATGTTATGATATATAAATCACTTGAGAAAGCACATAGTTATATCATACAAATATCAAGTCGCTTCAATTAGATGTTATTTAATATATATTTTGAAAAGAATAAAAAGAAACATTATTAAAAATTTTAATAAATTATTTATTTTTACCTCATAAGTTATTATTTTTGCATTATTTAAATTTACGCGAATTTATTTCCATGAATGCGGCGTATAAATATCGGTACAAAAATCAGATGTTTCAGAAGACTAGATAATTTAATAAATGAGATAATAGTATAAGATAACTACGATAACATTATTTTCGTGTATTAATCTGTTAAGGTAGACATTAGCATTTGATTTATCGCCATATATATACATATATATATATACATATATATGTGTGTATATATATATATATATATATATCTGCTATTAATAAGTGTTTGTAATATCTACAATACCTGACATATGTAATACGTATGTACATACGTATGTACATACATATATACATATGTCGTTATACATTCCTGATACATTTTTTTTCTACTTAATATTACCGTGCATAAAAGGTAATGTAAAAAATGTATTACTCTTTTATATAATTTTATCTGTTGTGTGTGTGTGTGTGTCTATATACATACATACATACATACGACTTGTATCTTTATTATATTTTCTGACTTTTAACTTTCGTACGTGCAATCGAAAAAAGCGATTATTATAATCGTGCGTTTGTAAAAAATTAATATGCAAGCGTATACACGAAATACCTCAGAAATTTTCAAGTAATATTTAAAAATATATTTGACATTTTTTAGCATTTGTAATTTATTTAATATTTTATATATTTATTTCCTTTCGAAAGTTAATTTTCATTTGTAGTTTCACGAAGATCTCAAAGAAAGATAAATTCGACAAAACGTATAAGGTTATGCAAAAAAAAAGACTATAAAAGCCACATTATATTACACAAACTAGATGGAGTAAACAAAGAATTTCCTTAAATAAAGCCAATGACAATATATGTATATACGGACTAAAATCAGAATTATTTAGACGAAAATTATTATCAGAAAAATTAAGACGATTGATGATTGTAACTTATCAAGTTTTTATTATTTTTGCTTTTCAATGTAATTTTTTTAGTAGTATGTTTGATATATAAATATTTACAATTTTATAAATGGAAGAAATCATAAGTGAACATGATAATGATAACTGAAATTTTATCTATGTATAATAAATAAGTAATTATATTAAAAAAAAATAATTATATTAATTGAAAAGAGCTTTTTGACAATATCTAATAACGTTCTTATTTCATTGCGGATCGTTTAGTTATCTTTAAAAGAAACAAAAGAAAAAACGACTTACGATTCCATATGTCTTTTAAGGTTTTTTTTATCGATTAGGATGTTCATACGATATTCAACGGATCAACGATCTCTTTCAGAATTTCGCGAGAAATCACGTTCGTTGCAGCTTTTTATTTATAAAGCGACAGATTCGAAGGGCGTCTAGGCACTTGCCGTCCAATCAAAAAGCGCACGTGCGCCCCGCATTAGCGAAGCGGCTACGAGCGCAGACGCATTCTTCGACCGCCGCGAACTGCCGTCGTCGCACAGTTTTCGTTCGGATCTTGAAGGAGTTGGTTGTTTTTATCGTGAAATTTCTCTCACTCTTTCTTACTCTCTCTCACTCTTTCTCTCTCTTCCTTTCTCTTTTTCTTTATATCTCTCTATCTCCTTATTTCCATTTTTCCTCATGCTCCCCCGAGCAAATTTTTTTCTCTTTAACGTTTGACACACAACGGAGCAGAAATTTCACAGAGACACCGATATATATCGTATGTATGATATTTTGCATCGCGTTCGCGCGTACTCCTCTTATTCTCAATAAAATACACACACGTGCGCACGCGCGCGCGTGAAGCACACACACACAGAAATATACGAACGAATATCCATACTACATAGAACCGCGCGAAGTAAAAATTGAGCTGTGGACTGTAACTAGTACTACAAGAGGAACGTCGACGGAAAGAAAATGGATCGAACGTCAAAATTACTTTTACGGAAAATCATCATCGACTTTGTCTGCTTACTTGTCGGTAAGTGATTGACCACTACCGTAAACGATATTGTAAATCCTAAGGGAAGTGCATTCCCGTTAGAAAAAGGAAAAGCGGCGTTAAAAGCTTTTGCGAATCGTCTTACCCAATTGAGGGTACAATGAACGATGATTGCGTTACGTCAAACGAGCTGACAGATCGTGACAGACGAAGGCATCGTAAGGCGGTACGTTTGATTGCGATACCAAAGGAAAGGCTTAACATCTGAATCGAATATATTCGAATACTTTCAAATACGCTTGAACACACGCAAATTTTTTTATTTTACATTTCGGTGAAAGCACGTTGAGTATACGTTGCTGTGCACTTGTCCAAGAACACAGATATCCTCGCAAGGCTACGCTCGCTTATCCGCAAGTTCTCCATCTTTTCTTCCTTTACAAAGAAAAAAACAATATTATCTTTTGCACGTTTTTACATATATCATATAGAAACTGTTTGCTCATTTCCACGCCCAACAAAAGCGATGAATTCGGTCGTGATTAATTCACCCGTGATTCCTGGAAGCATCCTTGTTGCTTTAGTATATCGCGTAACAATGTCCCCACTCTTAGTTCGCAGCAATTTACGCAATCGTCGAGGTCATTGAAAGTAAGGATCGTCGATTTACTATATAAGCAATACCTTGCTCACCTTCTTAAGTGATACTTATCAACCTTTTTACCACTCCTTTACGATGTATTAATCATTAATTTAAATAATTAGAACGTCTCGATATTCTTAATAATAAACTTTGAAAATATTTGAGGCAATAACATTTTACGTTATTTTTATGTACTTCTCGAGTTATCTATAATAATATTATTTGTTTTTAGATCACTTATGTTTTCTTATGTTTTTACCTTGTTCTTAATATTCCTTGATGTTCATGAGCCATAGCGACTTAACGCAGTTATTACTGTTTTCCTTACTATCACTTATTTTACGATTTTACCGTCAACGAACTCAACAGCATATAACGGTACATTTATTTTTGCATATATCGGAAAGTGCAAATTAAAGTGAATGTAAATTTGCAGGTTAGTTCTTTAACAGTTAAGTTCTCGACTGAAATACACCGAATAGGAAACAAGTCTATGATTAGGAATAAAAAAAGAAAACATCGAAGGAAAGTGAGCGATATTATAAACAAAATTTGTTCTTGAGTTTTCTACGGTTCGGTAAACTTTGTTTAAAAACTATCTTATGTAAATATAATTCGTTTCATCGATCTGACCCAAGGCGAGATGACATAGTTTCATAGTGAACAAATCGACACGCCTATAAGCTCCCTGGTTTCTTATTCCTTCTTCTAATAAAATAAATATTTATTGCTAAATGTCTATTAAAGATAATTGTACTAAATAGCATAAAGATACGTAGTTATATGTAATTAAATACACATAAAGAAATAACTCGATGAATGAAGTATAATTGACTAGATAAATTCTCTACTATAATTTATCGCATTTATCCTTTTATATTAAGAAAACTAATTGAATAACTAATAAAAAGTTATATAATAATATATCGGCAGTTAACAACAGCATAAGGAAAAAATATAATTATTTGTTGGAAATATAATAATTAATCAAGCGATGTGATAATCGATCGAGATAATATTTTTCCAAAAGATATATAAGAAGTAATTACTTATCTTCTTTCTACTCCCCTCGACGAAAGAATTTTGAAACTGATAACAAATAATGAATTACATATGATTCACAATTCGTATAAATATTGCTATTTTTACTATGCGTTTAATCTTTACTATGATGACGTATCATGCTTATTTCAGGTAGCTGAAATAATTTCAGTTATGTCACGTATTGGATATATAAAAATCTGCGGAACATAATCGTTTTTTCTTTTTTACGAATAGGAAAATGCGAGAATGTAGATTCAAGGTAAATCTTCCACCGGCGTGACATTGCCAGACATCATACATATATATTATATATTATATACTTGATTACTATACTATTCTACTCTTCTGCATATTATTGTTCTCTTATTCTATATTACTATACTTCTAAACTAGTAGCTATATATATATATTTTCTTATGATTATTCTTCGTGAAGAGTCATCACTCGTATATATATATATAGTACTTATGTATACATATATACATATATATATATATATATATATATATATATATATATATAGAAAGAGAGAGAGTGAGAGAGAGAGAGAGAGAGAGAGAGAGAGAGAGAGAGAGAGAGAATGTAATGAAGAGTTGTTAGATTATCCTATTAAAAATCAATTTCCCGGCAACGTTTCTAATCGTATTCAATATTCATTAAATAAGTGTTTATCATCCTATTCTGATAATTCCACAGATCATGTGATAAAACTTATTTATGAGGAACTTATTTTAAGCATTTCAACTATTCATAGAATATCATAGAAATTTTGCAGAACTTAATATAACTAACGTAACCCGCAAACTGAGGTACTTAAATATAATTCTTTCAATGACATATCTCCGGAAGATTGTTTGCATTAGAATTGCTGAAACATGCCTCGAAGCATGCGATTTCTTTGTTCTAAATATTATTTTCTAATTCGTTTATTTACTATGCCAATTTTCATGAATAGATTCAGTGTACATAAATAAAGAGCTTTTCTAAAGCGTTCTAATATATTTTGATTAATTTTATGTTATAGAAGTTTTGTAACGTTCATACGATTTCTGCCTATTATATTTTTTCAATTAATGATTTTCCAGAATTATTTATTCTATGGTTTCATATAATTTCAGAAAGGCAAATTCTAAGGTATTAAAAAGTAAACATTTTTCGTATATTATGATTTATAATATTAACACAACGAGATCCCACGGTTCCCTTATGTCATTTTACAAAATTCAAATAGAGATTTATGAGGTGATTAATGGATAATTGCAGATTGTCTGTATAAAGATCTCGTGAGATTAAAAAAAAGAGATAATGTTCGAGTTTTACTATAAGTGTTAAATTAAAGCAGCCCACCATACACAATGACGATCGTACCGAGTTCACACTATTCATCAATGGTGTATGCGTTAATGCTTATTTCTTTAGTGAACATACACAATGACCGCTCCCTTTGAGACGTCGTTAGGATGGATGACGAGAACCTGCTCGACCCTTTAGAAAAAAAAAAAAAGAAAAAAGAGAAGAAAAAAAGAGAAAGAAAGAGGGCAATTCATTGAAATCCGAGATACATAGTTTCCTTATTATGTTCAACATTTCATTGGCGATTTTACTATGACTATGTTGGTAATTTGAGCGATCTAGCTTCCACTTTTCGACTACCGCACTGCGCTGTATTAACTTCTCTTTATGATTATTTATTATGCTTGTTTCTTCGGTTAGACTAGTACATGATAAAGATATAAGAAGAAATAGGCGATGAAATATGACGTATAGTGTTATTTCTATCGCGTTATCGATAACATTACATTACAGACCGGCGTCTTCCTATTATAAGAAAACAAACAGATATATATCGTATTTAAAAAAATTTTTTACTTTTATGGAAGACAAATATCTTTTATGAACTATTAAAAAATATTGTCACGTATAAATTTTTCTTGTAAATTTATGTCTGATAAATTACATGTGTCATTGATGTTGAATAAAACGGAAGGCTTAATAAATTTTAGTATCTAACAAAGAAATTTCAATAACGAAGAAATAGTGCTAGAATGTAGCGCTAATATATAATTGTAATATCGTAGTAAGATTTCAAATAATTAATTATTTTCTTACTTTACTTTACGTAATTCGTAATTACATGTAGGACGTTATTACGTGCTTCAAAAAAATTGTATATTTAACAACTTTGTTTATGACGATAATGTAAATATAATATGATTTAATTACTAATTTATTTCTTTTACTTTTTTCTTTTTTTTTATTTCTTACATTAACCGTGAAGAAATAAAATTATGCAGTCGTATTTATATACGTCGTATTCCTGACGACGTTATGTACTGATAAATATATGGTGCATATGCGTGTTTCACGTAAAATATTCCATCGGACACCATAATTTTCCAACGTTACTCATTATTTTTATCTTTTTTTTTCACCATAATTACCATGTGCGTAATAACCGAGGATGTTCATGTATGTAAATCGTTATGAACTGACACAATGATTAAAATAATGAGAGTTCTTTGATTTACCTGGAAAGATCAGGTGAAACTTGTTATTTAAAAAAAGCAACCAGAAAAAAAGTAATACAGCATTGTCAAATATAAGATCCGTTTTTTCCTAGATTTTTCTAATATATTATATTTATGAATTTGTTATAGTTAGTCTAGCTGTTTTGATGTTCTTCCTCTTTGGTAAACCATACAAGCGTGGGTTTTTCTGCAACGATGAATCATTGATGCATCCATACCATTCGTCCACGGTTACTAGTACGATGCTCTACGTCATTGGCCTCTTTCTTCCTATATGTACGGTGAGTCACCTGTAGTAATTATTATTTCTTAAGGTAGTAGATGAAATCAATGGTTATCGTTGCCGGTTATTATTATGATCATCTGTTTCTTCTCTTAACGAAAAATGATGTCTCATGACATTAGTGTACATGTTTTCGATCTCTCACGTCTCCATTATCTGTATATTATTTAAACTATTGTCAATAGTTTTGAATCTATATTATTTTCCATTTATAGAATAAATAAAAAGATAAGAAATAGAAAATTTTATCAGTTGGACGGAAAAGGATCAAAATCAGATTGAAGTATATAAATTTCATCTTGGGTTATATTATTATTACTATTAAATATCTCCATTCTTTCATAGAATAAAATATTTTTTCTTTTATATCTTGGAATAGATATCTGAATATATGAGATGCTATGTCTGGATTATAAGAATCCGAAAAAGGTTTATTTCTGTTACCCGTTCTGAAGTTTACAGGCTTCATAGAAAATCTTTAATCCCTTTAACGTGTAAAAAGAGAAAGGCTCAGGTTATTCTATTCTCTCGGAAAAGATGAAAGAAGTCGTTGAGGCAGGTAAAACTCCTCAGTGCTGCAGTTATATTTCATTCACACAATTCCTGTCTCGATCGCCGTATCGGCCCGTATCACCTGGCGTAGCATTTACTTCGAGTTTGACCGGTTAACCCACTTTAGGTATACGGATGTAGCTTTTACATTGGAGAAGATTCCACAAAGGATGGAGAAAGAGAAAGAGAAAGAGAAAGAGAGAAAGAGAGAGAGAGAGAGAGAGAAAGAGAGAGAGATAAACGTGACCCTACTTACCTACCCTACTTTTCATTTCCCCTCTATAATGACGTTTCAAACATTTTATCTTTAACCATTTAAATATGGATATGCTTATTCTGAACTGTTTTGTTAATCTCTTATTTAACACTTTTAATTTACTACAGATGATCGCAGGTGAGTATTTATATGGAAGACAATATTCTAGCGATTCGTCAAGAGTACTCTTTGGATACACGATCCCACCTTGGCTTTGGATGGCTTACATTAAGGTAAGCGAACAACGTTTTACCAACTATTTTTTTAATTTTCCCTTCTTCTCTTCTTCATCATTTTTATGGAAAATATTTTTTACGTTTTTAGTTACATACATTTCATGCTTCGTAAAAAAAAGTTGAACAGTTGAAATAACGAAAATATAAAATAAAATTGCCAGCGTGATAAGAATAAATTTATCTTTGTTATATGTTATCATTCCTTGTTATATATATCGAATACTAGGAAGAGTTATCAATCATATAAATTGTATATATTACTTAACTGCTACCTAAAAATAAGAATGACAAACCCATATTTCCTCGTTTTTATTAGTAGTGTGCTATCTAATATGATGTATACTCTATAATAATGAAAGATATATATTATATTCTATATATATCTTAGATATATATTATATTCTATATTATATAATATATATTATATTCTATATTATATAATATATATTATATTCTATATTATATAATATATACTATATTCTATAATATTTGCCAGGTTGGTGTTTTCGGATTTGGAGCAGCAACAACAGTTTTTATGACGGACGTTGCCAAATATACGATTGGTCGATTGAGACCACATTTTATGACACTCTGCGTACCCGACATTAATTGCAATTTGCCTGAAAATCAGTTCAGATATATCGAGAATTTCACTTGTACCGCACCAGGCATTTCGCCGAAATTACTTAAGGAAATGAGGTAAAAGAAGGTGTAAAATAAATCTTCTTAAGGAGCTTGAAATTACTTAAATAAAAAAAAAAAAAGGTAAAGAAAGGGGAATTTTACTATGAGCAAAAACTCAAGTAAAACGCGAAAAAATAGATTTTATGAGATTTTAGATTTCGTCAAATTTATTTTATTTCTTCTTTGACGTTAATTTAAAATTAATCGCGATTTTTCTATTATACGTTATATTATAATCTTATAATGTTCCGCAGAAAAAATATTTTCGATACTTCATAAAATACGATGGATCATTTCAGATTATCTTTTCCTTCGGGGCACTCCTCGTTTTCAGCCTATACGATGATCTACCTCGCTGTAAGTTATTTGAAATATGCTTACACATACTTTGTAAAATACAACATGACCATTTTTTCCAGATTTACTTGCAGCTAAGAATTACATGGAAAGGTAGCAAATTACTGAAGCATATATCTCAACTTATATGCATTTTTATGGCGTGGTTTACGGCAATGTCAAGAATTTCCGATTATAAACATCATTGGAGCGACGTTCTTGCCGGATCGACCATCGGTACCATTATCGCTCTTGTTGTGGTAAGTATCGATATTTCATATATATATCCATCGTAAATAAAAGATCGAATATCATTATCTAATTTAAAGTTATTCTTTATCAATGTTGATAACGTCGTGTTCGTTTAGATATTCTGCATAGCCGATCTCTTCGAGGAAAGACGAAGGAGCTGTCGGGTGGAAAAACAACGGACAGGGGACTATGAAGCAACAGAAGCTGGTACGCAGGTGAATAATGGCAATGCTAATCACAATCGTTGACCTAACGAGATCGCTTGTCGCTGATCGCAACAAGGCCGTAACTGTCTTCTAGTTGTCTCCGGGAAGCTAGTGTGTTCTCGGGAAAACGAAACGTCGAATTTGCTAGTGTCGGCCTTGAGGATGCATCCATCATCCTTCGGGACCTTTTAGTTCAGCTGCCTTACAACCGGGACTGCTCATATGCAGTTCTTCTTTCATCTGGAAGGCCTCCTCTCTGTTTCTATCTTTCTGTTTCTTTCACGCTACATACAACATATGCCGCTGATCGGACAAGATAAAAAGCTGCTAAATGTCTTTTGTGATCCATCTATCTTCCATCCTCATTTTTCTCCGCACAATTTTACCACCCATACGAGAGAATTAAAATATTTGTTTTATTTAAACTTTTAAATTGTCTTACGCTTGAAAGTTTTTTTCAACGATTTCGAATTTGTGTAACATTTGTTTTGTTTTTATTACTGCTCGTGAATTAGCAGTCGTTGCGATCATCCGGATAGATATACCTATTTGTTCCTTTGCATAACATATAAATTCGTATATATATATGTATGTGTATATCGATGGAATGTAGAAATATCTCTATTTAATATATTGTACGCTAATTCTCGAACTTTTATTTGAAAATATTCGCACATATTTAGTTATGAAGTAAAAACTACATAGAACGGCAAGAACATATCGTTTTGTTTTATTTATATTATTCACATGAATATGTCTAGCTTCTTCGCCAAAAAATATTTGAATTGATAACAAGTAAAAATAAAACGTCTTTATTCTATGATCAAAAGGTTGTTATCGACTTAGGAGAAGAGGCTGATGATATACTACTACGGCAGACATTGTAACTACGCGTGTACCTATTAATAAGAAGTTGACAGAGCCGAATTAATTATTTCGGTCAATATGCATATATATATATATATATATATATTTACTTCTTGTTAATTCTTATTTATTTAAAAGAGCGAAGTTTTATGATGGATAACTATGATTCTATAACTTGGGAAACACTGTGTATTTCCTACCTGTGTAAATATTCTCTCAGAAAAAGGACAATACAATGACCTTAGAGCAAATTTTCAATGGCGTCAATTAACAAAAGTTAATGTCTGTAGATAAATATTTTTTTTCAATAATGTTAAATTGTTAGCATGATTAGTATGTTCATAGAACTTGTGATCTACGTCTTGCAGTGCATAGATGTATATGATGATCATACATGCACGATCCATGCTACTTAAATACGAAAAATATTCTGTAGTATCGACGATACATACACATTACAATGGTGCTTTAGATTTGTTATATGTACAGCTATGCTGTATTCTTATATCTGAAAGTATTTCATAATTAGATGTATCTTATGTATATGTAAGAAAATCCTCTATATTTACATACATTCAAAGATTTTTATTTATTTTATAAATACCTTAATGTAGGATAGAGTTTGGATTTACATATGCATTTGATATACTATAGATTATTAAGTTTATAGATTATAAAAGGGCTCTATATTTCTTCTATGTAGAAGATACTGTTATTTCGGATGACAGTTATATAACATCCGTAATATTAGGTCCTAATTTGTTAATTTATGTTAATTTATATTAGTCAAATTGTAAACTCTATATTGTTACTTCCATGCTTAAATAATACGTTACTTATATTTTATAACATTATATGTGAATTTTCTATAAAACATTTACAATTAACAGTTAGAATTAGAAAATAAAATAAAAAAAAATGTCGATAGGTAATAAATAAAAAAAATAAAAAAAATAAAACAAATCCAATTTCGTTACAAGAATCCATGTATTATTTCTGGATGTTATGTTATAATACTATATGCTATACAGTATATTCAAATAGAAATTTATAAAGGTTGCTTACTCGTGATCAGAAATATTGAATAGCACTAAATTAAGGCGAAAGTAACGTGCACACAAGACCAATGTAACATATTTCAATAATATTTATTCTTAACTTACTGTAACGCGACGAGATAAATAATGTAACTTTTTCGCAAGAGTTTACAACAAATTCATAAAGAGAGTAAATTATCTACACCATTGAATGATGGAGGAAATAAAGAAATGGTGAACATAAACGAAGTTTTCTTTACATAACAACAATCTTTAATTTTACGATATGCTGCCTTGATATCCAAAATAGATTTCATAAGCATCTAATAAAATTTAAATCACTTAAAGATTCCTCTTATTTCTATTATTTCTGCTCCTATTTTCATCAAATTTCTATTACTATCCTTACAATATTCATATCTAAAGGAGTTGCTTTTTCATCAGTAACGTCACTGCGACAACATTACTATTCTATTTTTAAACAAATGGAGGACATATAACAAATGAAGTCAGAAAAAAGATTATCGTTGCAGATAAATAGTCCTCCCAAAAAAGAGTTATTTATTCATTAGTCTAAAGAGAGCATATACATACTAATGACAACTGCTTGATGCATAATACCGCATATTTTTCTGCTTAAAGAGTTTGCGCAGAAGTTTCTACATGAATACTATTTCTGTTTCTGTTTGTATGTATGAGTGTATCTTCCATACAGATCGTGACATTAACAGCGCCTGTTGAGGATAGTTCATCGCTTCTTTGATTTTCTTTTATTGGGAGAGGCCACGATATATTATCCTCCGATTTTTAAATTAGATTGAAAATATAAGAGTCGAGTAAACTTGAGCTAAAAATGCTTTAAAATAGTTTTTTCAAGACGAGCGGTTTTCTCAAAAAACCGATCTTTATTTTGAAATTTAATCAATGAAAGTTTTTACTAAAAAATTAATAACTATACTTAAGAAAGATTGTTTTATATTGTACATTATACGTAAAAGTAATAAAAAATGAAATCTGTAATATTACTAAACAAATCTTTCTTACTTTTAGATTCAAATAAATACAATAGTTTATACGATATATTTTGTTAATACAAAGAACAATTTATCAAGATGCACGTTAAAAATAATTCTTCTGAAATGTGTACCATTATCAACCATCTGATGCATACTTTTCTCGTCAAGTAAAAAATTTTCTTTTCAGATTGCAAAGTCCTTCAGAATTGATCACAGAAGGCAGAGATATTTCTAATTATAAAAAATATATATGTATATATTCTTGCTTTCTTGTTAACATTAAAATAAAAACAAACAAGGATCTTCTATATCAATTTTCTATTCATAGCGCAAACATTCGTTTTTCTTTATGTTACTATGAAGACTGTTATCTGAAAACTAAAAGAAAGATTAACAGAAAAGCATTCAAGAATTACAATAAATATGCATGCTCACTTTATATTTGATTTGGAAGTGATCATTTTATGATTCAGAGAGAATTTATTTCTCAAAATTAAAATTATTAAAGCTAATTATTAAAATTAATAAAATCTTGTCTATGGACAAGGGTGCTAGCGGATCTCTTATGAAATATAAAAATATAATTAAAAATAAAAAATATAATTAAAAATATACTTCAGACATGTAAGAAAAATATTCTGAATATATAAAAAATAAAATAAGTAAAAACTTGCAAAAAAAGAAAACAAACAGATTCGCAATTGGGATCGATCTCGGGTTTCTATGTTGTAAACCGTGAGCGGTCGTTGATATGCCATCGTTGCTGTTGAAATAAAGATTCAAGTTTTTGACACTTTTTTTACATAATATGCAACAAAAAACAATTTTTTGAAGCGAAGTTTGAATTTCTCAACGATATTGTAAAGCATCTTTTTCTTTCTCCCATGAATGTCGATAATATAATATACAAACAAAACAGTTTGATTCAACAATATTGATATTTGTAAATAAAAATTGACTTTTTAAAATAATAGCCTGTAGAAACATATTTTAGGATTTCTTCTAATTCATTACTCTCTATCATATTATCAATCTAATTAAAAAATTCCAAGATAATATGTCATGATCTTTCTTTGTTAGTATATGTTTACAAAGACACCTGCCATATTCTTTTAGGACTTAACAAAAAGCCACGAATAAGCACATAAACATATGTGTATATATTATTTGATATATGCATCACATATAACGTATATACATATATTACGTTATTGTGTATGAGTGACCGACGAAAGACATTGGCCGCTTGAATTGTTCAATCTAATGGAAGCATATTTGCATTCAATATACATATCCATATACATATATATATATATATATATATATATATATGTATGTATATGTATATGTATATATTTTAAAAAACCATATCTAAATTAATTACCAGGCGCTATTATTGAGATGAAATGCGCAAAAGAGCAACAAATGTTTTGTTTCAACACGGAATAAGGAATGCAATTAGAAAAGTTGTCCTACGCAGTAAAAAATACAATTCTTTTTAGAAGAAATACAATGTTCTGTTTATTCTATGATTTCTAGGTAGTTATTCTCTCTAACAATATCCAATAAAGGAGTCCAATAATATAACTGTATGTATTTTTGCGCGCATAATTGATATTGTCCCGTTCGATGTGTTTACAAAGTAATGTCTGTTCAACTGTAAACTTTATTTCGTTAGATTTCAAGAAAAAATTACACGATTTTAACATCACATTTCGAATGATTAATATTAAAATGATATTAATTAGCGATCATTACTATTATTTAAAAGTTAGTTATAATTATTAATACTAATAGTGTACAACCATACATTACATGGGGCAGAACAGCGTTTTTATTATGAAATCTTGTAATTAGGCTCATCATTTCCATCAATATTTCCCGTTCTACTTGGAGCTTTTGCTCCCTTATTTGCAAATTCACACACTCATTCGCACACATCTCATTTACTTGCATATTTCTCTCTCTCTCTCTCTCTCTCTCTTTCTCTCTCTCTCTCTCTCTTTCTCTCTCTCTCTCTCTCTCTTGCTCTCTTACAACGTTTCGTTTTTAAACGCTACATTTTCTCCCCAGCAGTATCCATGGTATTATTTCCATATAAACTATCGAACCGGTTACAACGTATCGCCAATCAGTTGAAGTGCAATATATTACATTTTACACCCTATGTATTCCTTATGAGAAATTAAACTTCCTACTACTTAAATATGAACCTTACATTTATCTTACCCATATAACTTAGTTAAATTTCCTATATTACGTTTTGTTGGAAATTATTGTAAAGCTCAGCATCTTCCTCAAGATCTTTTTCAACGAAATAAACTTTAGTAGCGGATATAATTGAAAATTATTCTCAATAATTACATCGTGATAATTATACGTATATACATACGCTTGTATCTTATATATACGTTGATGTATAGGTCTCATCAGTAGATCTTGAACGAAGATTAAGCATGATTGCTTAGAATATCTCCGATTTAATAATAAGCCAATAATTATAAGGGCCATGTTCTATAATATATCGTAGATAGGCAGGGCAACACATTTACGATGAAGTTTTATAATATGTAAAAACAGTATTCAAATTACACTTTATGCAAATCCAAATCCTTCACTGCATTCGTGAATTGCCTTGAGTAAATTCGTGCGTAATTTGTCGTATGTTTCATATACAGGCAAATCCAATTGATTGAAACTATAATTGAAGAATTTATAAATAAATAATTGAAAAACATGCATGCAACATACTATTATGTACAAAAATATATGATATTATGGTATATGATAAATCATTAAATTTTTTTTGACGATTAAAAAATCGAGTACTAACCATGTATGAGCGGATGGTAATCTATCCGTTGATCTGTCCTCTCGATGAATTTGGAACTTTTGTACACCATTCATTCCTTCTAATGCAGCAAAACCTTGCAAAGGTACCTTAGAAGTTCCAGTAACAAACTGTAAAAATTTTGCTCTATCGGCTTGATCGAATCCTCGTAATGCACGCCAAAACCATTGGATCTGTTAAAAAATTTTATTTTTAAATGAATTAAAGTTAAAGCATATTCATTTATTTTAAATATAAGAGATTGCTATAAATCAATTATTATATGGATGATTTTATATATTTGCAAAAGATAGTATACCTGCAGGGACGTCGCACTATATTTATGATATTCAGTGTTTGCTTTTAAATCTTCAATATCTACATTAGGCAATCCACTGATTAATAATTCCAGTTCCTGTTCATTAAATATGGAAATCAGTCTCTTCGGTATAATATCATAAAAGCCTTCCAGGAACGCATTTAATCTACAAAAAAGAAAACATTGTAATAATAACAAAAGATAATTTTCTTTAATATCGTTATAAATAACAAAATATAATTATTAAATCTATTGAGAAAAATATCTATGCTTGCAGTACTCACTGTTTGCGAATTGCTCCAGTCATTTTCATTTGACATACTAGCCTAATATATTCAAGTTTTGTTTCCTCTGTAACGATTATATTACGGCCATTTGGTATTAAATCTCGAACATCATTAACACCAAATTCGTTTACCTGATAAAATTTTTGAATTTTTATACATTTTAAAATTAAATATTCATTTAAGTTTATAAAAATAAATTTTGAATATCATTTCATTTACCTCCGTTGAGAATGTCAACTCATAGCCAAGATCAGCAATAGTATGCTCCGTGAGATAAACGAGACCCTTATAAAAACTGTAATCTTCACTTTCCATATCAGTATGTTTTACAAGGATTCCAAGTATATGTTTGTAAAAGCTACGTGTAAAGTAACATTCCAATAATTTATTATCGTAAATAGCTTTAGCTGTTAAAAAAGAAACATTTCATTATTTCGCTGTGATAATAAACAAAATAGATAATAGTAAACAATATTACTTACCAATAACCCGTCCAACAAATTTATAATAACATAGATGATTAGGATTACAATGAGAAGATGAATTAATCATATATGTAACCCGATCTCCAGGACTAACAGTAAAGAGAGCATACATGGGATTAAAAATTTCTCTCGAAATAATGACATACCATTCTCTCAGTAAACCTCCTGCATCTTGCCCTTCCTCTCCTTTAACAAATCAATAAAACAATGTTACTTTTATGATCACTGTTATCGATTCTTTTGACAGATAAGTTATCTATGCCCAGACAATATATCGATATCAACAAGACTATTTAAAAAAAAATAATAATTTACTCTATTAATTTACCTTCAAAAACAATGTAAAAGCGATTCTTCCATTCATCTGCATTTCTTCTATGAAGTTCCCTAAATGAATCTTCAAAAACATGACTTCTACGCACATGAACTGCCAGTTCTTCTCTACGGATACCTTCGTCCATTCGTTCCAATTCTGTTCTGAAATATCTACGCTTTACATCAAAATCTAATACTCTTGTATGATCAACCAAGACCGAAAATGGACCATCGGCTAAATGGGTGGTTGTTTGTCGTAGAATTTGATTCAGTACCGTTCTGTGCGTTTCTAAAATAATACAATATGTAAGATAATAAAAAAAACAAATACGAGACAACAAAGTTTTTATACGTATAAAAACTATACCAGCAAATTTCAAGAATTTTAATTGATCCGGGGGTAGAGTTTTTTGCGCTGAAATAGTTGTATCCCAGGAAGTATTAGTACCAGCTTCTGTTTGAGAAGTACCTTCATTATCGGAATATATTGGTGAAACTGGCGCTAAATCTGGCACGACCTCACGATTTTCCGTATTAGTATTGCGATGTCGTTCACGAGATGTAGTAGACGATGAGTGGACTAAGAAAAATGCTTCCACGGCAGGCTGTAAATAAGATATGAAACGATTATTTTTTTTTCTTTTTTCTTTTTTATTATTATTATGATACTTACGATATTTTTAAAAAAGTCAGACTTAGCAAAACTTAACAGCTTATTTTAATATCTTCAATAATATAATTGCCTTACCTGTAAAACAAGGACGGCATGATGGTCTGGAGTATATTCCAATTCTAACAAACAAGCACTAAGTGTTTCCCATAAATGATCCAACACTAAACTTTCACTTAAGTGTGGAAGTGGTGATTTTTCATCATCTATGATAAAAAAAAAGTACATTATTTTCATTTGTTACCGCGCGTATATGTATTCTAACTTACCAGTTATTTTTTATCTAACTTACCAGTACGTGGACAAATCGTCTTTGTATTTTCCGTATTAGCAGTACTACTTTGCACCGTGTCCATAGGAACATCTGCACAAGAAGTATCATCGGCTGAAACATGGCATAATGAAGTATGATCTAATAATACTAAATAATAACAATTATATATAAGTAAATAACAACAGTAAATACAATATATCACCTGTTCCTGAGATTTGACTCGATGTTGCCGTATCTGCAGTAGGAGCAGGTGCTTGGTTTGCTATATATAGAAGATAAAAGAATAAAGATATACTTTGTTTAAAGCAGGATAAAATTTTAATTATAAATTGTAATAATGTTATAAATATATTTTTAATTTATACCTGCTTTCTTTGTACTTGCTAAACGCACAGCTTCCCTTATCTGTACAATAACTTTAAGTATTCTTAAAAAGAATGCCTGACTAGAGGTCTTACTGACAAGAGCAGCCATTGATGGTAATTGGAGATCACTTCCGGCTTTGACTTTACTTGGTGCCGTTACAACTACGCTTTCATTGGTAAATCTTTAAACAAATATTATAGATTTTAATCTTCAATGGTATAAAAAACAAAAACTAACAATGTACCAATTATAAAAATGAAATTTCTTACCTATCCAAAAGAATTCCACGTCCACCTCCCCCAGAACTAGTTGATGGTTGTTCTTCGATAGAATTCCTTCTGCTCAGTTCACGATTCAAAACTTTAAGTTCTATCATTAAATCGCTGATGTGTTCACAGACCATATTTGCCAATTCCATCGCTCCTTCTAAGAGTAAATTCAGTATCTATCCGAAAGAATAATAAATAAAAAGAAAAATTAGAAAAACAATTAATCTCTTGTAAATAATAAATATAATACTCCATATTTTTAAATATATTCGATGGCAAATTGTAAAAAAATCATATATCATATATAATACTTTAGTAATACTATACCAATTGTCTAGTTGGATCTGGGCAGTGTGATAAGTTAAGCAACAATGCCGTTGCATCTTCTAAACCTTCTTCGGAACAACTTTTACTGGTCAATACTTGTACGGCTAATCTCAAATGTCCTTCTGGCGCAGCAACACTTTGTTCTTTACTCAATTCTGTTTTTTTATTTTTATTACCTTCTTGTCGACGATATAGATTTACTTCTGTCAATCCGATCGAGATCAGAGAAAGCAGCCGTAATAGTTTGTCAGTTAATTGACTGCTTCGTTTAATAACTGACCAATTTAACATTGAAATTAATTGACCAAATGGAGATGCTTCAAAAGTTGTCATTGTATGCTCTGAATCCATTCCCAAATTTGAATTTGAATGAGTTCTTGCAACAGACTTTCCTTTCTTCGAAGCACAAGAGTCGAGTTTTAGTAACATATCCCAAAAATCTGGAATATCGCTTTTGCCTGGTTTTGATGCAGACTTTGATTTTGAAATAGTTTCATCCTTGTTATTGCCTATATCTTTTTCCTTATTATTATCTTTATCTTCTGATTCTTTAGATTTGATTGGCACAAAATATCCCGGAAAACTTTTTGCTAAGGAGATCAGGAGTTCTAATGTGTGCCTATAGAATTTAAATAATGTTAAAAAGGAACATGTCTTTCTTTATCAAGATACAAAGGAAATTTTGATATACCAACCTACAAACTGTTGGTGCAGCTTGTGGATGAATAGCTATTATGCTACCTTGTCTTTCTGACTTTTTACCACCATGTCTGATAATATGAAATACATTTGCCCTACATCCTAATGCTGCATCCATGCTAATATTTAGCCACGATTGTGTATTATTTCTCTGTTCAAAAATTTTAGGATACCTGAAAATAATAGAATAATAGCATTCTCAATCTATTTATTTACTTTTGTAGAATATGTGTATGCTATATATATATATTAAAAAAAAAATTAACTAAAAAGAATTCTAAAAAAAAAAGAGAAAGAAAAAAAAAAGAAACAATTTCTTTACCAATAATCTGAAGCGGTAGGGAGCAAACTTTTTCTTTTAAATTTTCCACTAAAATCTGTAATTATATCTCTAGTTTCATCATTACTTCTCTCCATGATACTAAGTAAGGCTTTAACTACCCATTCTCTTGTACTGCCATGATAACAAAGATTTCTGATCACTCTGTGAAGTCTTAAAGTATTAATTTTAGGTTCATCGACAAATAGTAAAACCAACAAACATGCCATCGATTCGTGATCAAGTAATTGTCTTCCTCTCAAACGTAAACCTGCTCCTTGATGTGCTATAGCAGTATCTCCGCGAGGATTCCAAGATCCCCACTGAGCTCTTTGTGGAACTGCATGAATAGCATATCGTGTACCGCCTCCTCTGCCTATTAAAGGTACATTTTATTTAATTTAATTTCTTTAATACAATCATATAAATTAAATTTTATTTCTTTGGATTTTAAATAGATCAATTTTAATCATTAAGTGAATAATAATTACCTCCACCCGAACTTCTCAATATACTCGATAACGCTGTATTACTTTGACTAACATGACTAAGGAATCTCTCCTGCATCATATGTCGGTTACGAGCTTCCCATTCTCTGCGCAAATTTTGAGCTTCTTGAGCTAAATCTGGTGGTAGAACAGATATTTGCGATTCTTCCATATCCGTAAGAATCTATGAGAGAATAAAGAAATGGGAGAACAATTGTTGTAGTAATAGATTCAATATTTAAGAAAGAATTAATCGAATGTTAAAAAATTTACTAACAGCTTGTCGTAAGGAAGGTTGTAAATTTTGAAAGAATGCCGCAGCATCGACCGGATCTTCCGGATTTGCAGAAGCAGCTGCGTGTCTTTGCTGTTCCAATCTCTGTTGGGCAAGAACTTCTTCTTGAATGGCTGGTGGTAATGCGGCCAAAAATTCTGGATTTACTTCAACAGGCCCTGCAAGTTCTTCGGCTGCTGTAGCTTGAGCTCGTTGTCTTATACGCTGAAGTCTGTATAATAATAAATTATATTTGATTTTTATTAAAATTAAATATTAAATATTAACATTAAATATGCTATTTATATTAGAAATATATTGCTGCTTTATAATAATATTTATATTCAATTTTCATATAATATTCATATAATTTACAAATCATCAATTTTAACATACCTTAGTTGTTCCGCTATGACTTCATCACGCATGTCCTCTGGTAAGGCAGCTAAGAAGGATGGATCCACACCATCTGGCAACTGTTGTTCTTGAGATGGCTGTTGTGATTGCTGTTGTTGGCTCGATGTTTCTGGATGTGTGTTCTCAGATGTCGAAGACGTTGGATCTTGACCGACGATATTTGCACTAAATAAATTAAAAAATAGTACGCATTATTATTATTATTATTATTATTATTATTATTATTATTATTATTATTATTATTATTATTATATACGTAAAAAATATAATAAAATTACGATAATTATTTCTACTTACTTTCGCTCCACACCAGATTGACTATCATCAGTTAATAGACGTCTTATCCAATCAGCTGAATCACTACTCTCTCTTGAAAGATCTTCATTTACCTCTTGACTAAAATCTACTAAAATCGGTGTAGATGTACAATCAGGCATTTCATTTGATGTTTCGGTAGTATGTTCCGATTGTCCTATTTCATAAAATAATATATAAATGAAATTCTCAGGCAAAATTGTTAATTATAAAGATTCTATATTACGAACTAACAATGAACATTATATATTTACTTAGCCTCGAAACTTCAGAAGCACAAGGAGCAAGTACGGAATCAACGATACTTTCAGCGAGCTCTAATCTAGGAGTCCAATCAATCCGGGGTTGTCTAGTATTTGTAGATTGTTCTTCTGGTGGTGGAGGAGGCCGTGGTCTTTCCTCGTCATCCTGAACTGTTACTTCCATTTCTCCAGTAACATCTAAGTAAATAATAATAGTCAATATTTATTAAATGATAAACATACTTAATGTAAAATATAAAATACAAACGACATTGTTCTATGGTATAATATGCGATATGCTTTTACACTTACCAATGATATCTTCATCAGGTATGCATTCTTGTCTTATAGGTTCAGCATGAGGTTCCGGAGCTGTAATAACTATCGTGTCATCTCTTTGAGATAATGCCAAGTTTCTTTCTTCTTCTATTGAAATTGTTGTTGATGGGCCCGCTAAAGATCAGACATATTTATTAACATTATATCTTGCATAAAGAATTTTATTCATATTAATCTATTCCATCTGCACTTACATTCAACATTTTTTGTACTGTCTTTTTCTTCTTTTCCGTCTCTCTCACTTTCCCTTTCTGAACCATGCTGTTTCTTACGTTTTTCTTTTCTTTCAGCTAATTCAGCATTTCTATGTTTCTCAAGACTAGGTATCATTTTATGCACAACACCTTTTTTCATAGAAAGTGAAATATTATAGAATGTATATTACAAATTTATATAAAAACATGATTGATATATTTCCATATTTTAATTCTCACCAACACAACAATCAGGCTGCGAATCTCCATCTAATAGTTTGCTTTCTTCGATCCACCAGTGTAATGCAGTTGGAATGTTATTTAACGTTGCAGCTAAACTTGGTCCAAATAAGTAACCTGATTGATCCTATAAATTTGTTGTCATTAATAATAAAATTTTAATTTTCAAGTACATTTAATAAAATACTATTATAAATTTTATTTACTTACTACAAAATCAATTTGTTCTTCTTCTTGATTTGTAAATATTCCAAGACCATTGTCCATTACAACAACACGTGTATCCCTAAAGCTAGAAGCTAAAACTTGACTAGCTGATAAGGGAAGACTCTGTGCAGTTGGACCTAAGAGTCTGTGTAAATAAAAGACAAAAAAAAAAAAAAAAAAAAGAAAAGATTAAATAAAAAAAAACAAATTATTAAACAATAGTGAAGACTATTAAAGTACACATACCTTTGTAATATTACAGGTGGATTTGGATTACGAGAATTGGATAATTGTAAATATTGATATCGTCGATGACGAAGTACTCGTTGAGCTCTTGGATTTCCGCTATCAAAACTACCTTGAGCTATTAATATAGGATGTGAACTAATACCTAAAATCAGAATAAATATCTTCTTGTGATGAGACAAGTATATATAGGCAAATATTACATTACTTTTAACAAACGCAAAAGTTCGCAGATTAAAAATTCGGTATAATTTATACTTGAAATCATTTGTACTTACCATTTCCTTCTGAGAAAGAAGGTGGTTCTTCAAATAAACCAAGTGGTAGAGGGAAACTTGTATTCCACGATAGACCAGGTCGAGTTGAAATAGGTGTAGATGACACTGTATTTACATTGTCTTGATTATCAATATTATGCTGTATCATAACAACATTGCCACCATCACGTTCTGCAGATGGAAACATACGAAAGACACCACTAGCTTCTCCAACATCTTCATAAAATTCTATTCCATCTTCCTCATAGTTTGATGAACCTTCTTCTTCTTCCTCTTCCTCTTCTTCATTCTCTTCGCCTGAATAGGTAAATTGTTATCTATGTACATTTCTGTTATAATCTACATGTTTGTTACAGATAAAATTATTAAACTACACTAAAACCTCTTATACAAATGTTTAGTTATATTTTGAGACTATGGATAATTACATATGGAATAATGAGATGTTTCTACTCTTACCTTCATCTTCCTCTTCTTCCTCTTCGTCTTCGTCATCTTGAACTTCATCTTCATTATCATCTGATTGATTACTATCAGAATCCGAATCAGAGCTCATTAGATCTTCCTATAAAAATAAAATTAAATTATTAAAAAAAATACAAAAAATAGAATAATAAAAGGGAAAAAAGAAAAGCGATGTTACTCTTACGGTGGTGTCACGTGTTGGATCGAAGTCTCCTTCTGGATCACGCATCGCTAGACTTTCATCATCAATATCCATTGGTCGATGTGACCGAGACGATTGTTCTTCTGCCACAGTAGAACCATCTCTGGAAAATAACACACTGCTTGATTATAAGCATTGCACAACTATTGAGTTTATATCTGATTTCTTAGTCATTCATAAAATAAATAATTTAAATGATTTAAAAATAATTTATATGATTTAAAAATTATGTTTCTATATAAAATTAAAGATAAAGAACATAAAATATTAAAAATAAAGATAAAGGACATCAACATTTTCAGCAATTCATATATTTTAATGAAATTTAATAAAATTAAAAAATTTCTTGTAGTTTAATTTAAAAATTAATTATTTATATATTATTACCTTTCAAGAAGTTGATCCATGATGTCTTCTAAGGCAGCTTCATCTCCTACTTCGTGTACGTGACTCTCGGATGTCGGTTCTAAACTTTCTGCTGTCACCGAAATGTCATGCTCGGTGTTTTCTGCATCCTCAATAGTTTCCTCGCCGACAGCATGAGTAGTTTCCGAAGTTGTAGTACCAGTTTGTTCTCCTATCGGTTCTTCATGAACGGTTCTATTTTTTGGCTTCGTGAATTTATTAATACCTCCAGGCATTGGTTGATTAATAATACGAGATAATGTTTCAAGAGGTTTTAAAGCAGCATTTATAGTCCCAGCCATATGTGGACTCGAAAGATCAAGACTATGAGGAATTTTAGCTAAGTCAGTTATGATACCTTTTTTAAGCATAATTCTAACAATATAATTAACATTATTATATTGATGAATTTTCAACGATGCTCTTAGCTGTGCGTGCGATGTAAGTGGACAACTATCGATCATAGTAGAAATTAAACCAATTAATAACTGCAATTGTGCATGTTTTTCTGCACTCTCTGGAAGTGCCAATGTTCGTGTCAATGCCGCTTTGACTTCGGTTACTAATGTCGTCTGCACATCCGGTGAATGATTACACGATGCTATAGCAGCTATTAACGTACGTGCCATATTATTACATTGACGATCACTGGAGTTTTCTGGTAACATCGGTAAAAGTTTATCAAGCAGAAATGCAAGAGCTGTGGTATCTTCTGTCACTAATTCACTCTGGCCTGCTCTATATGTGTGTTCAGTAATAAGACTAACAATTGCACCATAGGACCGAACTGCATCGGCTAATGTCTTTAATATTGCAGACTTTGCCAATAATGGCTTTTTCGCTTCTTCCGATTCTGCTTTACCATTACTGCTTACATCCGTATATATTTTAAGAGGAATAATTTGAGATACTTGGTCATCATCATCTAAAGGATCATTCGTAGACATTGCATTACTTCTAAGTACGTCGCGTCTTGAAGATGAGGAAGATGCATTGCCAGTTGCAGAGGTTGAATGTGTTGTCTTTTTTTCTGGACTTCCGGTCGGTGTTACAGATCCATCATCAGGTAGTATAGGTACCGGTTTTATTAATGCATTTAACAGATCTCGGACAACACCGATAGAAACTTCTTCTACCATTGGTAAGGCTGGAGAATGAGTAGGAGGTAAGGCTTTGACGACTAATCTGCTATCAATATCATCCCCTACAATAATATATACGTATATACACAAATTAAATTTTTATATACAATTAAAATTTTTAAATACAATTACTTATCATCTTGCATCTTCCCAATTACAAAAATCAGATACTCACTTTTTAGTACGTTAATATCAACCCTAAGAATATTTTCACAAACTTCTCTGTAAACTTCAGGATTGCGGCATACTGCACTGCTGATTTGTCGAGTCATAAACAAAATTTCTTTGTATGCAGGAGGAATATTACTTTGCGTGCGCGTGCGTATGACCTAATTAGAAATAATAAGATCAGAATGTATTAATTTCAAATTCTTCAATGTGTTTTTTGTAATATCCAATATCACTTTAAACGCTTATAATTGACGCGGAAATTATAAAAGTGATACCTTTTCCATAGCAAGACGTAGAATACGTGGCTCTTCTAATGTATGTCTTATAAGGAGTGTACTTAGATTAATACATCCGATAAAGGTACTGGACTGAGTCATTTCTAAAAGCAATTTTACACCACCCTCACGTGCAAATACTTCTGCATTTTTATAATCCCTCGTTAAACGCAAACATACTTTCATCAAAGCATGGAGTGTATCGCGATCAACTGGGATGGCTAATAATTTTACACAAGCACTAAAAATATAAATAATAAATGAATAAATATATTGCTATGTTCCTATTTTATTAATAATATTATTAATTAAAACAAGAAGATTAAATTTACCGTACAATACTTGGTGCTATACTAGGATCTAAACCTTGTACAACAGCGTTTCGTTTCTCCTCGACTGGACTATCATCGGTATCCATATTAGAATCAGAACCAGAACCACCATCTTCGTTTGTACCACTGTTGAAGTTAAAACCCATCGTAATTGGTCTCCTATTGTCACTTTCCTCGTTTACTTGAGTCATACATGAAAATGTTATTAAGTAACGACGTCTGCTACATGTTATACGCACATTAGGCTCACCAGCCCAGTATGCCTCATTAATAATTCTATTATTCATTGGTGAATAAAGAGTCCATTTTCCAGTACTTAAATCGAACCATTTCCACATGCAATTTGTGACCTAGTGAAGCGAAATTATTAGAAATATTTCTTTGTATTAATTACTTCTCATTGTATCGTCTACTTACTTTATGCATTAATTGTTTTCTTTTTGTAAGAGTTCCAACCTTCTCTAAACGGTCTATAAGTAATAATAAAGGTGCAAGCCATTTAGGAGTCTTCACACAGACTGTTCCATCTTTACTTTCTTTTACGATCTTATTCTTATTAGCAGTAAGCGGTCCCTCGCTCATAACAAGTAATTTCACAAGTTTGTCTAACATAACGCACTCCTCGACAATACGGGCACAAGGTACTCGCATTTCTTGAAAGGTACCCTATAATAATTTAAATATAGAGTAAAAACATAAAGGTAAAAAATAGAATAAAATTAAATAAATCGATATTTCTGTATACCAACCTCAAAAAATAAAGTATAGAGGTAAATACGTCTTGATACTTTATTTGCCTCCTCGCATTCTACTAATCGTGTTCCAGCATTTTCATCTTGACTTTTAGTAATATCGATCAAATAATCGACTAAGTCACCGATCTGTTGAATTATTGTAATATTATTTAGAAGTTTAATTCGCAAAGAAATAAATATTCTTTATTATTGTTTTACGAATTATAACATTAATAAATAAATTACCTCTCGTATTAATTGCCGTAACATATTATCTCGCCATTCATCCCCATTCCGTTTTGTGATAGTTACTAATAAATCGCAAATTCTATATACTGTGTCGGGCATAAGATCCAAAAGATTAAGACATTGTGCTAACGCATTACGAGTGAATTCATCTATGCTCTCTGTTAATGTTGTCTCTCTATCAGGTTCTTCTGGTCCTGGTGCTTTTAATGCATCGGTATCAGCAAATGCCATAGCAAGAACCTGCGTTATGTCTTCATCTTCGGTTAATTCTAATTCCATAGTAACAACACGATTTGGATCACCCGATGGAGCATCCTAAGTACAAACATATACAACGGTTACTCTTTTAAGATTTGTAATAAACGAATAATTTTTGTTTTGTTTTTAACTCTATACGCATAATTAATATATAATGGATAAGTTACGCTAAATCTTACTGGTCTTCGTAATGTAGCAGGATTTGCCAAAAGATATTCGGTTGCTTGCTCAACGGTCATCGTATGTAAGAGAGCTTCAATGCAATGGGCTCTACTAAAACCCATGTCCATCAATTGCCTCAAATGTTCCAAGTTTACATCTGCTTCTGGTTCATCTCGTCTATCTGATATTGCTCCACTTCTACCAACGGAACTAGTACTACCACTACCACTAGCCGAAACACCTTCGTTATTTTTCTCTCTTTCAGAGCGTTCCTGTGGATTTTATTAAAACATTGAGATAATTCATTTTATATTTAAAATACAGTAATCATCGAAAAGATCTTAAATATTGTACATTATTTACCTTAATTATTTTTTCACCGCGTAATATATGCCGCAAGATCGATAATATAGATTCTGTCATACGAGCTCCATAATTTTTTAATGGTTTTTTACCCCACATAAGCATCACCGCTTTAAAAGCTTTCTATAATAAATCAGACGTTACACGATAAAAGTATAAGAAATACATATGCACTTGTAAATAATAACTTTCGTAATATTACCTTATGGATATCTGTGAGGTATTTTATCGGATCAAATACCTCATACCTATCATACATTCCTGTACATTTAGATGATACTACATGCGGGGAATCTAAAATTGCTTTAGGGTTCACCATTTTCTCAAGCAGCATAAGCCAAGCATCTAGAAACTCTCCAGTTCCATCAGGTAAATTTGGATGTTCTAAACCTTCAGATAATGGAAACTGTCCCCCTCCTGACAATGCCCATTGGAAAGTTCTGTAATTATAAAATGAAATAAATATAAAGTAAAGTAAAAATTATACCATTAAATGTCTTACATATATATATATATATATATATATATATATATTGTGCCAATAGAAGGATCTATGTATTCTGATAATACTTACAAGAAAAACGCATTTTGTCCACCCAAGAGAACAAATTTTTGAAGCATCAAATGATATGGATGCCTCTTTTCATCAAAAAGCATCGGAGAAGTAAATCCCACAGAACATATTAAGAAAGTCAATTGGAATTTAGGAATTGGCGATGGAGGTAATATTTCCCAAGATAGACCACGCGTTAATAAACGATTCAAAGCAGTCGCTACGCTTCTTGCTGCTTGGGAAGGAAGAGCAGGAGTTAAAGGCATTTGTTGTCCTCTTCTTTGCCTTATAGGTGAACCCATGCAAAGCTTTAAAAAAAATTTTATTGTAGTATATATTTATATAATTATAATATATATTTATAAATTAAATTATACAGCCCAACTAAAAAAAGTTTTTATCTGTTGCTTTGGAAGTTAAACCTATTCCTAAGTATACTTGGTGCACTAATTCCAAAAATAGCATCGGTTTCATCGTATCAGCTTTAATTTTCGAAACACTCGTATAGAAAAATCATAATTTAATAATAAAGTATATATTTTTAATTATGATTTTTTACGGTGAAAATGGAACATTGTGAGTGTAAGTTTAATTCTAGAATCTAATATGATCCATTTATTTTTTAGAGATTATACAATTAAAAATCTTAAATTTTTATGGAAAAGCTGTTGAATTAGCATATAAGGCTGTTATGCTTATCTCCAAAATTATAGCTAATAGAATAAAAAAAATTGCCATTTTTGCTATCAGTGCCCCAAATATATCTAAGAATAGTTTTTACTTTTTAGGCACCAAAATGTATATTGGACAATATTATTCTACGTATATTAAATATAGTAGAACAATTATAGTATGCATTAATATACATTATATGCAATGGCGGATTTACTTACAAGCTATAGAAGCGGTCGCATTGGACTCTATAAGGCAAAAGTCCCTAAACAATAATATAAATTTATATTATATAATAAATTTAATTTAATATTTGATGACCGTCATATAATTTTTATTTCTATATTTGAGGTTATAATCTAATTTAGACAATGTATTTCTCACTTCATTATTTGCATTAAAGCGAGAGAATAAATATTGTGTATAATTAATTTATTTTAATGAGACTCAAAAGATTTGTAACGTCGGTCCCTTGAAGACAAAATCCGCCAATGATTATATGTATGCTATCATATAGTTTTTAATTGTAGTAACAAAATTTGTATAATGCAATATTATTAAATATACTATGTATGTATATAATATTTATAAAAGATGAATTTAACTATACCTTAACAAGTAGACCAAATAATTCTGCAAGTGCTCTACCTAATCTCGATGATGCACCTAATAAAGGCTTAATATATTTAAGTTGGTGAGAATTAGGTGAAGTCCTTCCAGCACTAGTACTTGGCTTATCATCAACCTAAGAATTTGGTAAATATTTTAATATTATGATTCACCTTTTTTCTATGCTCTACATTCATCAATTTATAATTACCTCCATGGGTATAGGTGGAGGATCAGTGCTGAGTGCTTCCATGGCAGTTGTCATTCCATTACTACCTATATCGGTAGAAGAAGCAGCACCAGACCATGTAGAACTTTCACAATCCGTCTAAGAAAACTTACATTAGTGTCTAAAATTTGTTAATACATAAAAAGTTAATAATAAAAAGTATACTGTAACTAACTCTTAATTCGGGCGGTATTAATTTGTCCATATCTTCTTTTCCAAAGTCACAACCAGCTGGAATGATATCTTCGCTACATAGTGCAAGTAATAAAGTACTTTCCCAAACAAGAGACATGTATAACTTAGATAATCCTTTTAAAACTGTTAAACCTAAGTCAGATCCCCAATGATTCATAGATAAGTTTCGAATCTCGCTTTGACTCGTTCGACAAACGTGGACAAACATTACAATATATCCATGAGCTGCATTCATAGCGTGTAATAGTGGCGTTGCTGTATCACTTGTGAAAGCTGTCTCAAGATTTGGAGCTGAAGCCAATTCGTGTAGTAAAACAGAACCTGCAGGCGATTGCATATTACTGCAAAGAGGCTTTAGCAAGTTTAGAACCTCATTTAATTGTGACAATCCCGTTTTAAGAACCAAAGGTTCATGCGCTAAGTTCTATAAATAAAAATGACAATTATAATACTTGATCTTAATTCTTACTAATTTATAATTTCTAAAATTTCAATTTATTTCATTAAATATCAACCTACCAAAATACTTTTACATACTGAAGCTACAGCCTGAGCTGCTTGAGCAACAGGATAATCTACTGGTAAATTTGGTAATCCTAAAATGGAAAGGAGCGGTACAAGTCCCTTTTGCGCAACAAATTCTCTACAATGATCATCCGTCGAATTGTTACTCAATATAGCATCGACGAACTTCATAACATTCTGAATGTAATCAACCAAGGCAATAGGTGTTTTTTCTCTAGGTTGAGGTGGTGGCCCAGGTTGTGCAGGAGATGGAGAGGGTTGTTCTTCACGTTGGGGATGAGAACTAGTGCTAGCTTCTTCTTCATCTTCTTCCTCTTCGTCGCTACTACTTCCTCCGCCTCCACCACTACCACCTGCTGAATCTCCAACGCCAACGCCAACTGATTGACCCGAAGATTGACGATTTCCACATCCAGAATTTGATGGAGAATTATCTGATTTACTAACACCACGCCAACATATATATCGTGGATCGCAACCAAGTACGCAAAGTTCTTCAAGCAACTATATATATCAAACATTTTATATTAGTAATATATTATTTTTTTTAATTATATAAATATATCATCATTTATATAATATATCTCTATTATAATTATAATAGTAATAATGTACCTTAATAATTGCAGAAATAGCATCAACTTTTAAGCTTGGCTGATGTCTCATCAATTCGTCCATAGCATTGCCCAGATTAGAAGCTGTGTCACCAAGTGGATCGGCGCTTTTACGTCTTCGCATAGCTGATAAATAAACTGGTGACAGAAGCACTTTGAACAATCGTTCGAAAGGACGACGTTTCACAAATGATTCAAGACCACGTTGATTCAAACAAAGTGCACTGAATACATTGGGTAATGATCCTAGAACTTCTCTAGTTGCAGGTACCTAAATATAAATAATCATTTTACATTTGTATCTATAAATTTTGGTAGATAATTTCACTACATAAATACAAAGTACTTAAAACTAGTAATGAAATCTTTCATTCAACTAGATCGATCGTAATCACAATATGAACTATAAATACAAGATGCACTTACTTCTTTAATAAGAAGAGCATGCAATACAACATCTGTTAACCCATTATCCTGTAGTGATGAGAGTAATGATGGTTCTTGGAAAACGTATACTGTTACAACATCGGTAGCAAGTAGAAATAAAGAAGGACCATAATATTCGGAATTGCTTATAATATGTCTTAGAGATGACGGTAACGTCCCTTCCATAACATGTCGAATACTATCAGAGAAAGCTGGATCTTGAATAGCTTTTTTAAGAAAATTTAACATAGATTTTAAAAGCGCAGCACGTTGTAGTAGACAAGTCTTTCCAGTCTTTGCAGCAGAATAATCAGGTAACTGTTCATTTTTATCATCTGTTTTAGTACTCATATTTTCATCTTCTGAAAATTCCATTGGATTCAAAGATTCTTCGCGTTCTTCAAAAGTTTCATTTAAGCGGCGTGAAGAAGTCTCTCCATCTCTTTCTAACGTTCTTTCATGTACAGTTTGTGGCGTATCTTCATAAAGCTGTGGTTCTATTTCAAAAGATTGTTCTTTTCTGCAGACATTAACTTCCATATCAAGTCGATTAATAAAACTAGCCAAACCACCATGAGCTTGAAATCCTTGCATATCGATATTTGCAATCAAATCTATCACACGCACTGCTCTAGTACCAAACTATAAATATAAATTTCAAAAAAAAAAATATATTACTATATACTATTCATAAAATCAAATGATGCTAGTTAACATACAAATGTATAGGCAGTTACTTTTCATAAAATTACTTGTTAAGTGGCTATGTTAGAATGAAATACATATATATTTAATTGCAATTATTATTCATTGCTTAAAATTAAACTTAACTCAAGTTTAAAATGTTCGTACTCTTACAATCTACATACCGTTATATGTTCAAGTTCACTTCCTGGCCAGTTTATTATTTTAAGAAGACTTTCCATCATTCCACAACTAACAAGAGCCTCTGCTCCTGCTTCATAACTAGCAAGATGAAATAAAAAACTGAATAAAGCCGTTGCCAATGGCAGTGGAAATGGCTGTCCATCTGCTTGCGATGATGTTAATGTTGTTATGCAAGTACGAATAAGAACAGGTAGAAAGCCATGATATGAACTGGCACCAGTCACATCAATGATCATATTTAATCTAGAGCCAGGTTTTCTATCAAAAATATGAAATATGTATAAAGTGTAAACAAAATTAATAAAAATAATAAAAGTAATAAAAATATGAATTTATAAAAATAATAATAAAATTTTTACATACTTTGGAAAATGTGGATTACGATCTAAATGTATAATACTAGTAAGAGTGCGTAATGCTGCAGCACGAATTTCAACAAGATGAGAGTGTGGCAACTCAAGTAATTCCACTAATTCTTCAAGAAGTCCAGCATGTAAGAGACTATGTGCATTTTCTTGCAATGCATTGCTATATACTAATACAGATAATGCTTGAAGACGAGCTTGAACACATTGCAAACGCCTACGATAATCTGAGAAACTGTGAGCCAGTCTAACATGTGTCAATAAAGCCATCTGAAAAGATGAAAAAGATTATTAATCTTATATATATATATATATAATCTTTTCATGTAATGTAAAGAATGTAAGAATTATACAAAATACGTTACCATAACTATATAAGAAACAAATATATCAATAAATACTTTAAATATGAAAATAAAATAAAATAAAATTTATAATTAATAATATCAACGATATTAAATAATTATGTGTATTCTATTATAAAATAAACTATTTATAATTTATAGTTTGAAAGTCATAAACACTATAATGTTATAAACTAAGATAATCATGGACTAGATATATCTATATACTCTATAAGTACTAATCATAAAGAATATACCTGACGATCCTGAGGTACATTATAAATTTTTAATAAGTCATTCATTATTTGTGCTGGTGTTTTACCAAGTTTATCTACACCTTCTATATGTATATATGTTGCATAATTTGTTTGACCAATCTTTTTTATACTAATATTTGATGTAATTGCACTCTCTGTTACAGTAGGATTTTCTGCGTAGAATTCAAAATGTAATGTTGTAGCACTTGACGGGAATGGCTGAATAAAACAATAAAAATGTTTCAAAATACTGAAATTAATTTTATAATTTTTATAAAATACACGAAATTCATATAATACCTTATCTGGATGTTCCTTGCAACATGTAGCTAATCCAAAACCATTTTCTTTTCCACCCCAACTCTATAAATCGAAGAAAATCATCAAAATTATTATTACCATCATCATCATCATCATCATCGCCATCATTATTATTATTATTATTACTATTATTATAAGTAATCTATTTAGTATAACAAAACTTTATTACACTAACCTCTGCTAGATGGTTAAGTCTACTAAGAAGAGCTTGACGTTTATCACTATTTAGACGAGTAATAAAATTACTACGCTTACTGAACATATACAAAAGATTTAATACACCAAGAACCACGTGCATGTCACAACTTGATAATAATGTAATTAGATGTTCCATACTGTTATACAAATGCCGTGAGAATGAATGTTCAATTAACAATGTAGTAAAATGGAGAACCCAAAGAAGTAATTCTTTTGCCTGTAAAAAGTTACTCATTTTATGTTTATTTTTATTCTCAAAAAAATTATATATATTTAATTATATGAAATATTAAATTTACCTCTGCATTTTGAGGCAAGTCACATGCCAATTCCCATGGATTATCTGAGCTTTTTGCTGTAGCTTCTTCTAAAATACTGTCGCTAAGATCCAAGACATCAATCCAATGAAATAATTCGCACTTTCCAAAAGTCCAAGCATCTATTTGTTTTAGCTCCTCTAATAATTCCGCGTGTGAGCAAGAACGCAATTTGCTTATGAGGGCTTGACATTCTGCTGGCTATAGATTAATCAATTAATATAAATTTGGTTTCATACAAACAATTTTTTCTTGCATATTTCCATTAAAAAAAATTGTGTTATAAATAAGTATTACATCATCTAACTATTTATATAATTGATTCTTCTTCCAATACACATACACATAGACACATACACCAACAATAAACAATAGTAGCCAAAAAAATTGTCTACTATTACAGTCATTTTCAAGAATAAATTTATGTTGCTATCATTGTATTATGTCATGATTTAAATGATATTATATAAAGTATTTTGAAACAATTCTCAAAGATTTTCACATGAATTTGCAATAAATTATATATCACTTATTTTATAAAGTAGTTTACTTACAACTTCTGAAGTGCACTTTTTCAACCTGCTTCGGTCGATCTTCATTTTAGTATTTCTTTGCAAGACCTAGTATCTGAAATGAAAAATAATTTTTTTGTAGGTTTATTCTAAATATTTAATAATGAAACTCAAATTAGATTTTGTTTTATTATTACGTCTAATTGGTATAAAATTAATTTATCAATTAAAAAATTACATCTTTAACAAAGCATATAATATATCCCCTAATTATGAACTTTCACCAATATCCATAAAAAATGTTTTGTGCTTATTGCTATTTAATGATATCATGGCAAACACTCGAATATTTAGTTTATTTCTTTTTTTTGCATACTTTATATCGTTTTGTTCGCTCGGATTATCCAGAAAATTCTTGTTCGTAAAACCACGAACCACGGTATCATTATGCAAAGTCATCTGTTAGATTAGCCTAACCTATCTATCATATGAAAATATTTAATAAACAATAAAAACAATCGAAATACTATCGATTTGCTTACATTTGACAAACGTCAGTAATAAAAAATTCGATTCTAAACCGTAACGACGTTCGCTCGCATGACAACAAGGAAAGCAATTTCGTACTCTCTCTTTCCTCTTCTCTACCCCTTCTTCATATACACGCTCGTTCGCTCGTCGTTCGCTCGCTCGCTCGCTCGCTCGCACTCTCTCTCTTTCTCTCTTTCTCTCTTTCTCTCTATCTCTCTCTATCTCTATCTCTGTCTCTCTCTCTCTCTCTCTTTCACTTACTCCCTCTCTCTATCTTTCTCTCTCTCTTCTTTTTTACTTTACCTGTCTCTATATCTCTATCTCTATCTTTCTTACGAAAAGAAAAAATACATCACGAATGAACACAATCAGAGGACGTTGTCTCTCACCTAACTTTAATCTCGTCGATGACACCGACTCCTACTCGTACCGTTTCTCTCTCGTTTGTATTAACGCTTTCAACGTTCTTGCAAAGATTACGATGTGACACGTGCATCGCGCTCGTAACGACTGTGGAGGAAGATTTCGAGCGCAAGCAATGGCCTCCTCAGCACCCTATGGTGCTAACCTGATCCTCCTCCCTTATTATCCTTCTTCGCGATGTACTGCTCTTCTCAATTTGAAGGCGACGAAGAAAGAAGAAAAAAACCGATAACGGAAGAGAAACCTTGATGAAAAAGGTTTTAGTTCAAAACTCAATGTCGTTTGTAAGTTAATCGAATATCTATCGTGATAATACGAATATAAAACAACTTTAAAACGTCGTCGATAATCCGAACGCACCGATTTTCCTCTATCGTTGAGCACCAATTGCACTGTCGATTACCGCCATTTTACTGAAGCATTCCACGAAGGATAACCGTTTCTTGTTTCCCGTCCTCCGCGAGTCTTTCTCGCACAACGGAATATCTTGACTGGTTCTACAAGGAACGATAATTTCGCTACACGACACCGTATTCTCAAAAATTACTGTACGTGTTATTGCGTCTTGAACCGCACTGGGGGGAGGGGAAATGGCTCGTGGAGTACGAATCTTATACTTAAACGATCACAACAGTACACACACGCGCGTAAGGGTCTAAAGTGCCTTTAAGCACAAACTAATCGCTGCCAAGCCGAGCAAAGAGCGCTCTAGTCGACTACAACGATTTGTTCATCCACTGCCGCCACTGAATACGCAATTTCGGGAACATTCTATCTAGAGATAGTCACAGTATGATATAGTTCGAATTCCCTAGATATACTTGAAGACCTTGGTAATCGTTAGATTATTTCTTTTATTCGATTTCATATAATCAAAATAATTTTATAATATCAAAATAAATGTCATTCCTTTCGAAATTATATAATCATTTTTATTATTGAATGATCTATTAAATGTTTTATTGACAAATATTACTTCATTAGATTCAAATGATCATTTTTTGTTATTAGTTGCTAGCCAACCAAATAATCATTTTCGCAGATGATGCGTTGTTAGGTATATTGAGAAAGATTCAACATCGATCACGTTCTGATATCTTTTTATTCATAGACGTTAGTATTTTTGTGGGTACAAACATGTATACGTCACTTCCGTTAAAATAGCGATTAGTCGCAGTTCTTGCGATATCGTCCATTTTCTTTTGGCCATTTTACGTACGATCGCGGTATTGTGCGTTGCACTTGTTTTTGTATTACAATTAAAAAAAACCTAAATCTTTTAAATTATATATAAATCGTTATAAACCGTACGTTTTATAATCCTAAAATAGTTCTTTCGACTCGCGTATAATTTATTTGTCGTGTGCTAATGCGTGGAATTTCAGAAAATTCTCCAACTCGCGCAATGGCGGAGGAATTGGATGTCGAAGCGATGCTGGAAGCACCATATAGAAAAGGGGTAAGAATACATTATTCTGAGGTTTTGTGGTCTTTTATTTTGTATTCTTGTGTTCGAGTTCCCGATTTGTTCTTCTCCTATAATTTAATTGTGTTGATGCAGTACGGTGCGTTCGTATTTTGAGCGTATTCGTCGTCTATTAAGATAAAAAAAAATATCCTCCTCCTCAATATATACATGTAGAACAAAGTACGTCCTTGTCTGATACCATTCTATTGATCAATACCTCCATTTTTTGTACTTATAGATGGTACGTAACATGTACCCTCGCGCTCGTAGGATGTTCGGCAGCGAGTTCCTAGAATGCACTTGAAATACGAGGTATTAAGAAAAGTCATCACTAACATCATTCTCTACTTCTTTTATTTTATTTTGATGAAACATAATTTTTTAATAATTAGGATGTAGATAGTATCGCTATGGTCAAGTACTGCATTTCAGGAAAGGAAGATTGGAAATGATTTAAATTATTATATATAACATTATAAACCTATTTTTCTAAAATGTATAAATATATTATAAATATCAACATATTAGATTTTTATAAAATGATTATATTTTGTGATATGCGACTTATATTGAACAGGCACTGGTATAAAAACAATCTCTTACTTCAATAGGTGGATACCTATTTTCCTTGAGACACATTTTATTTAATATTCATTGTTTTTTCTTTATTTTCATATGTTATCACTATAGTTCTTATTATTCATCTATATAATTATCTACGAACATACAACAGTTAATTACAGTATAAAACGTTATTGATAGTTTAGTTGAAGTATTAGGTCTTATTTAAGGAAAGCAGTGCTGTAGGAAAATGGTTTCTATTCTCTGTCACCTTTTTTCTTATCTTTTTATCAAATTTAAATGAATAACATTAAATAACAAGAAATGAAAAATTAATTTTTATTAATGGCAGTATTGCAGAGACATTTAAATTAAATGAATTTTTATAAATAACACTAACATGCTTATTGAAGCAAGGTGTATATGTTGTATCAGTAATGTTAAGAAATTTCAATGGAAATTTTATATGTTCATTATGATGTAATTGTATTGTTGTATAGTAGTAAATGCCTTACTTCTATTAGTATGGAAATTTCTTTTTCTCTCTTTTGTCTGTTTCTTTTTCTTTTTTCTCTTCTTTTCTTTCATATAAAAGTATTTTTTAAGATCTCATATTTTATTGTTTATGCACCAGATAGTTACAAATATTTAATGATTTATCAGTTATAAATTACTTATATCCCTATAAAAACAAAACATTCTAATTAAAAGATATGAAAATAACATTGTTTTTTAGTTTCAGTTCAATATCATTGATCTTTAATGAAAATAAATAGAGATTTATCTTTGTTTTTTATAAAATCATTTAGATGATATTGATAGTTAGCAACATAATTATTTGAAGAAATTGTTACATACATTATGTTCATTATCATTGATTATTGCTCCTTGTATAAGGATACTATTTATATGCTACTGTAATATATATTACACAGTATACCATACCACAATATTCTATATTTGATAAAAATAAAAGAAGTGTATTCACATAATAAAGTTGTGTTGTAGGAATTTGATAAAATTTCCAATGTATTCACTGATCATAATCATAAATATATCTGAAACATGCATTTATTGATAAAAGCTGTATATGTGATATTATCCAATAGTTTTATTCTTGTATTATTATATGTAATATTTATAAGAAAAGTAGAAGAGATTATTTAAATTGTAATAATGAATAATCTATAAAAGACTCCAATTAAATAATATAGTATAACAAAGTAATAGTTAATTAACTAATCATACATTTTGAAATATCACATTTTTAAAAAGTTTTCAAGAATTTTTATATAAACAAAATGAGTTTTGTTCTTAATGAATAAAGATATACTGTTTAGTTTTTTTTATTCCATTCATTTTTCTTTGTATCTTATCTTATACTTATATATATTTCCCGCAAACGCGCGTATTTTATGTTTGTCAAAAGTGTCATCGCGTACATGTGAATACACATATAATGTGGTCTTGGTATTATAAATATATTTCATTATAATATTACCTTGTACACTGAGACATAAACACATGGTAAACTGGTGCGTAATGAAAAGTATCAAAAATAGAGTAATACACACATGAACATGTTTTCAGAAAATATGCATTCATAAAAATGTTATTGTCTATTCAAAAAACAATGTACACAAAGGTCTTTCAATTTTAAAATTCTCTATAAATTATATACATTTTATTTCAATATCTCAAATATTTTTTAATATTAATCTATCAATATGATAAAAGTGTAACGCAGGAATGACCATTAATCATTATATTTCATCGTGGAGTAGCTATTATTGTAAGCATGCAAGGGCTTTAGGCTAGCAATTAGGGTTCACATCACGTGTTACATTAAAAACGTACTGTCTTTGATGAGGGCTCTCTTTTACAGAAGAAAAAGGATGTGTGGTTGGCCATTGGTAGTTTAAGACCAAGGCATGCTCAACCCAAGATTGCAATGCTTTCCTAAAACCCGATAAAACGATTGGTAAGTCTGAGCAAGGTGTATGCGACGACTCGCGACACTAAGCTCGCCCCGTCTCTCTTGTTCTCTATTGCTATTCCCCTATCTCAGCCCCCTGAGACCAGTAAAGTCTGCCTGGAAAAGACAAAAGAGCACAAGAGTTGTACCACCATCCGGCAATCATCTCTATACTCGAAAATTTAGTGCTCAAGGGAGAAATATCAACGTATTCATAACTAGCAAAGTCAACTTAATGTTATATTTAAGTTTTTATAGCTGCTGTTTAAATTCAAAATGTTGAACATGCATAAAAATCATTATTATGAAACCTACTAACGTTCAATGATTTGCTTTTTGTCCCCTTGTTCGCGCGACCCTGCCACATCGGCTGGCTGGCATGGCATTCAACTGTTTGCTGTTCGTAGGAGCAGGACTCCTCCTCCAAAGACAAGTCCTCCAAGGAAAATGAGTCTAGTCGCAAATCATCTGGGTGAGTTTCAAAAATTTATTTTTTATCATTACTATTATTATTATTATCATCATTATTATTATCATTATTATCATCATTTTTACTTTTATACTAATTTTCTTAATATTCTATTATACTATCTAAGGTATAGAAATATTCTTTCCTTTTTATTTATGTTACTTTTAACATCAATTCTTTAAGATGGCCAATTAGCACATCTTGACAATATAAGTTTTTATGCAGCATGTAAAATTAATAGGTTGTTTTAAAAATTATTATAGTAAAAGAGAAAAAATGTATTCTTTTTAACACAAATTATTCAGCAGATCACAAGTTTAATTAATGCAATATTAAAGATGAATATAAACTTATCTTTGCAATGGCCATTTGAAGTTATATTCTCTTTGTTATAGACTCCATTCAATTAGTGTAAATGCTGGTTATTTTGATAATTCCAAAGGTTAGACTTCTAAATGGTAAGTACATAGGACCAAGAATAATAGAAGATAACAAATTTATTTACAGTAAGTGGTCATTTGTATTAAAAAAAAAAAAAAAAAAAAAAAAAAAAAAAAAAAAAAAAGTGAATATTTAAGACCCATCTTATAAGTTTTTCAAGGACTTTATTATTAATAATATAATTAAATGTAACAGTTTATGAACACTTTCGCAAAAAACATTATTTTTTTGAATAGAAACATTGTATCATTCCTACAACAAGTCAAATGTGGAAATATGTGTATAGTTACTGGATTTTTTATTCCATTCTATTAATCGATTTTCTTTTTATATTACAATATATAGCATCCTTTATTACGGACAAATTAAAAAAAAATTTTAATCTTTTATATGAAATAAAAGTTATATATATAAAATTTATTCTCATCTAATATTACAAGCGCGTTATGTTTTTTCTCCATTTAATTAAAATAAATTTATTAATATATAAATTGAAAAATATTTGACAGAAGGGTAGTGAAAAAAAATACCTAATATATCGTTCTAAAACATGTTTTTATTAAAGTCATGTTTGAATGTTGTATTTCTATCACTAATTTTTATGTTTCTTTTTTTAGAAAGAGCAAACATCGGTCTCGTTCCCGTTCACGATCTCGCGATCGTCGAGATAAAGACCGCCGTGATCGTGACAGAGACAGGGACAGGGACAGGGATAGGGATAGAGACAGGGATAGAGACAGGGATCGCGAAAGAGACCGGGATAGAGATCGTGATCGCGATCGCGAACGCAGACGAAGATCGCGATCGAGAGATCGACGTGATCGTGACAGAGACAGAGATGGAGATAGAGACCGAGATCGAAGAGACAGAGATAGAAGAAGAAAAAGATCTCTTACACCAATTACTTTACCCAGGGCTCGACCTCCTTTTGGTAAAGGTGTTAGTCCTCTTGGAATGTAAGTATATAATTATACTCATTTAGAATAGATATATATTAGATTGTCCGGGTAAGTTCGTGCCGATTTTGTCATTACGTTATCTACCACAAATCGGCACGAACTTTCCGGACAACCTAATATTTCCGTATATAGTATGTATACAAATATTTCTTTACAATTATTAAATAACTATATCTACTTAGATATCTGAAAAAAGTAAATTCGGAAAGAAATTCTCGAAATTCGGAATTTTTTTTCAAAAACAATTATTATAGAAATGAAATGAAATTTTTTATTTGAAACTACTTTGAGTTCTCGATTCATTACTATCAATCGTTCTTGAAGATAAAAAATTCATATATCGACTTGTATGTAGTCTCTTAAGAGAGAAATAAAGTACGATTATTTGATAGAATACTGCTTTCTGTTTTAGCAGAAACGATGAGTTGACGCCTGAAGAACGAGATGCCCGTACAGTATTCTGTATGCAACTTAGTCAACGAATACGTGCACGTGACTTGGAAGAATTTTTCTCTAGTGTTGGGAAAGTTCAAGATGTCAGACTCATTACATGTAACAAAACGAGAAGATTCAAAGGGATTGCGTATGTTGAATTCAAAGATCCTGAGAGCGTTACACTCGTAAGTTGTTTTTTTTAGATAGTCCTGTTAAATTCTTTTTTATTTGATTTGATCGTTTAATGTTTAGAATATTTTCTATTTTGTTTATTTAGGCGCTTGGATTATCAGGCCAAAAGTTACTTGGTGTTCCTATAGTAGTACAGCATACTCAAGCAGAGAAGAATCGCATGGGTAATTCTATGCCAAATTTAATGCCTAAAGGGCAGACAGGACCTATGAGATTGTATGTAGGTTCTCTTCATTTTAATATCACCGAAGAAATGCTTCGTGGTATTTTTGAACCATTCGGAAAAATTGATAATATCCAATTAATTATGGATCCTGAAACTGGTAGAAGTAAAGGTTATGGCTTTTTGACAGTAAGTTTGTGTGTACACAATTATATAATAAATTTATATCAATTTTTATTAATTAACTATTATAAATATATTTACAGTTCAGGAATGCAGATGATGCTAAGAAAGCCTTAGAACAATTAAATGGTTTTGAATTAGCTGGTAGACCAATGAAAGTTGGAAATGTTACGGAACGTACAGATTTAATACAGGGTCCTTCACTTTTAGATACAGATGAATTGGATCGAAGTGGTATTGACCTTGGTGCAACTGGCAGGTAAATATATATATATGCATTTAGAATTGAATAAATTTAATTACATTATTTTATCTCATTATTTTCATAAGTATGTATATACGTTTAATTATATTATCCAATATTTGTTTTGCAGATTACAATTGATGTTCAAATTGGCCGAAGGTACGGGTCTTGAGATTCCTCCCGCAGCAGCAAATGCTTTAAATATGGCACCTGTAATCTCTGCTCCACCACCACCACCACAAGCTGCCCCACCAATTGCGACACAGTGTTTCATGCTTTCAAATATGTTTGATCCTCAAAAGTAAGTATATAAGTTTAAGTACAAGTATAAAGTAACTTAACGAAGTTTAGTAATCCCATGAAGCATATATAAGTAGATCCAGTGCAAGCATTTGTTCTTTTACTGGAGGAACAAATATGCGAAATAAAATAGTAATACCATTTTTTATATCGCTACATAAATATAACACATGTCAGTGGAAGAATGGTAATTGAACATTAAAACGATTATATGAATATGAATGTCTCTATATAATTTTTAAAATATTGTATGTAAAAAGAAAAAAAAGAAAACCAGAAAGAAATGCCTAATGTAATATGATTCTATTATAGCGAAACAAATCCAAATTGGGCAAAAGAAATACGTGATGATGTAATAGAAGAATGCAATAAGCATGGCGGTGTATTACACGTATATGTGGATCAAGCGTCTCCACAAGGAAATGTTTATGTCAAATGTCCATCAATAGCAACGGCAGTTGCTGCAGTCAATTCATTACATGGTCGATGGTTTGCTGGTCGAGTTATAACCGCTGCTTATGTACCAGTTGTAAATTATCATTCTCTCTTCCCAGATGCTATGACTGCTATTCAATTATTGGTCCCAACCGCACCTCGACGAGGAATATGATCTCAAATGAATCAGACCATTTAAAATGTTGTACATTTTTTGTAGCATTACAATGATTGTGCTGGTATTCTCCTTTTCCTCTTTCCCTTAAAAAAAGAAAAAAAAGAAAACAAACAAACAAAAACAAAAAATGTTTTTTAATATTCTTAAGTATATTAAATTAAGTATCATTTGTGTTTAATTGTATAATATTTTTGTGCACAACTATTTCTCATATTTTAGAAAATCACAATATATAAGGGCCCTTTTCTTCATTTATTCTCTTTATTTTGTTACTAGCAGCAGCTGTGTACAGAGTAATAGGATCTTATACAAAACTTGTACGTATTATTGCGTTAATCTGGAAATATAGCATTTAAATTTAAAACTCAACACAATGTGACGTTGTATAACACCAATTGTCTCACCATATTACGCCCCGATGATAACAGATTAGTTAGAAAAATTATAAAAAAAAAAGTTAGTAAAAGCGATAAACATAATTGATGTATAGTATTCTGGTTAAAAGTTTATGGAAGCACAATGTGATTGTAGAACAACATTTTTGGAGATTTTAAAAGTATGTCAATTGTGTGAATAATTATATATAATAATATATGTGTGTGTCTAGTGCGTGTATATGTATACACACACATATATATTCTTGATGAAGAATAATTGGATACAGACTTAAAAAAAAAGTGAAGTAAGTTATTGGAAAAATTTATAAGAAATATATTGTATTAAGAATTTATAGTGAAAAAATCTGCCTTTACGAGATTGCGCGTTCGCAATTTTTATATGACCAACTAAAATAGAAAAAATAGAATAAATACTCTCTATACATGGTACAATTCTATATGGATATCTATAAATGTAAAAAAAGACATGCAATATATTTTAAAAGTATAAAACTAATATTTTATCGTTCATATTATAATCATAAATTGATTATATTTAATACATTCTTTTTAGATTTGCTTATAAAATACATTTTGATACATTATTATTAAACTATGTATTAATACGATTATTTAAAGAAATTATCTTTAAACATAATTATTAAATCACATTCAACTGTTAATAAAACTTCTTTTTATTCGGTAGATATATTTAAATTTGATAATAGAAAAGATATTTTTAAATATATCGTGATACAATATAATTATTTGTGTTTATATTCAATCATTACTAAATTTATCATATAAATACCATAATATCATATAAATATCATGTATTAAACAGTGAGTTCTGTTTAAATTAGATAAGTTAATATTAAAGACTACTTATTTTTGTGATACAGTTACACCAAAACTATATGACTTAACTCATGTAAATATGTAATAACCAAAGTATTTGGCTCATTAAGGTCACACTTTAAAATGTTACAAAATTTTTACAAATAATCGATTACCATTTTTATTTCATGAAAATACTCTTTTTTGTTTTGGTTGTATGAATATAAAATACATATATACATCGTGTTAACATGTGATAGAAAACAATATTTTTTGAATGTATCAACAATTTGAAGTATAAAAACTTTATATAAAATACGAAGAAATAATCCATTTAGAAATTTTATTATACATATTACTTTTATCAATCTTTTTTATTTATTTGTTTTCTATATCCTTATAAGTAAAGATAATCGTTTTGTTCAACGAATAAGATATAAGGTAATCACTTTTGCATTATAATTATATATTATTAATTATATTTAAATAATTTAGAATTATGATCGAATAATGAAAAACATCTATTTTTTTAATTTTATTTTAAAGGGTTTATTAATATGTATCATTTATTTCTGTTTTATAAAAAAATCTGTAAGTTTCGATACTTTATTTATGCTACAAAAAGCAATTTAGTAGTTATAAAAAAAATATATTTGAATTTATCGTCATAAAATCATAATCCCAGTAATATACAGGCAGAGGTTTAGAACAGAAAAAACTGCGGAGAGAACATACTCTTTTTGTGTATTAGATGTTTTTTAAATTTTTTATCGATAACATTTTTTTTTCTAAATATTTTTATTTAGATTTGATTTATAATTAAACGATGCCGAAGTTGTAACTTTTATATAATTTTTGATTATTTATTTTAAAATTTACAATTTGAAGTTTACAATCTATATAAATTATACATCTTTTAAACTTGGCGCGAACGAAATTGACGCGAACGAAGTAGTGACTGTACTTACACTTCCATTGCGTGATACAAAATGCTTACTTCTTATTTAATCTTCTTATCAAATTTTACTTTAAGATCATAATAAATAGAATTCCAGATACTATTAAATTCTAAAAAGAATATTTCAAATGAGAATAAAGACTATAATGTGTTATTATGTGTTATTTATAATTATCATATGCTTTTAATCATACACATATATTTACATGTATACATACATAATAGAAGAACAAGTTCCAAAATACTTTGTAATTTTTATGGGTTATTTGTTTAAGGTACTACGCTTATTTTTGGATAATATAATCTTTTAAATATCATTTATGTTATATTAATGATATTATATAATACTGTTTTTTTATTAGTAAATTGTTTAGATACCTATGTAATTACATATTTTTTTAAAAAGTTCTATTACTTCATTACAGCAACAATGCCTGGAGAACAATTCTCTTTAATATGGAATAGTTTTTCGAGAAATTTATCTTCCAGTTTATATTCTTTATTAATTGATGAACAACTTGTTGATGTAACTTTAATAGCTGAAGGCAAAATTTTAAGAGCACATAAGTTGATATTATCAGTTTGTAGTACTTATTTTAATAGGCTTTTTAAGGTATATCATTATTGTAGAAATATTTATAAAAAAATCTTTTTTGATTACTATTTATAGCTTCTTAAATATTCATAATAATTAATTTGTGCTATAGGAAAATTCTTATAAACACCCAATTGTAATACTAAAAGATGTCAATTATCATGATTTATCTGCTATGCTTCAATTCATATATCAAGGCGAAGTTAATATTAAACAAGAGGATATTGGCAATTTTTTAAAAGTAGCAGAAATATTGCAGATAAAAGGATTAACCACAGAAAGAGATGAGGTATGTTATTTTGATTAAACATTACAGCAATAAATTTATTGTTCTTTGGTTTTAGAAAAAAGACAAAATATTGGATAATAATATCCAAGAAATGGATTGTTATTTTGATATAAAAAGAGATAGAGAAAATCATCTTACTTCCATAGAAGATATTTATCAGTGTGAGAAATTAACAGAATCTTTGAAATGTAAACTGGTACAAAAAGAAAATACAGTTCTTCCTTCAGATTCTGTAATGAAGGGTTTCAATATTATGGAAAGAAATATATCAAATGAAATTCCTTATACTACAAAATTAGTTTCTCATACAGACTATAGTCCACAAAGAACATTATTTATTGAAACGTATAAAAATATTGACACTCAGACTACAAAGGAACCATTTGATTGTACTTCTGACATAAATCACACAAAAAAAATACAATATAAATCCTCAAATTATATAAATGATATGGATTTAAAAGCAATGTATAAATCACAAATGTTAAATAAAGTATTTTGTAATATTGAGAATATACATAAATCAGGTAATAGAAAAACATGTATAATTATACCGGAATTAAAATTTATGTTATACATAATTGTTTTAATGCAATAAACGAATTTGATGCTTGGAATTTTATTTAATGTTTCAGATTCTAAATCAGATATGCAATTAAAATCTGCTGATCAATCTCTTGGTATGTGTTACAACTTGGTATATATCATTAATTCTATGAATAATTCGAATACTAATTAAAATGCTATGAAAATATTAATAGTGAAAAATTCCTGAATACAGAATAGTTCCATTAATTTTTCCATACTGTAAGAAAAGAGAAAACTAAAAGTAAACATATTCAGCAATTGGATCACATATTGTTTCAAAGTCTTCACTATATGTCTTCACTAAGAATAATTCAATTCTTATCAATTTAATAGCTTATTTTTGGATTGAAAAAATTTTGCAGTTTGTTAAATTTTGTTTATATATTATTTTGTATATTATTTTTATGTGTCTATTAATAATGTATGTATAAATGTATTAGGTCTGACTAATATGGTGATAGAAGAACATAAAAATTTGACATATGATGCAGCTAATGGTGACAAAAAGCATAGATATATCAAAGCTAATTCTAGTAGTACATTATCCCTGGAAACAACACAGCGTTTAGTTTCAGAAATTAGACCAACATTCTGCATGGAAAAGGGTAAATTAATGCGGGTTTATTCATGTTCTTGGTGCCTTCGTAATTTTACACGCAGAGAAAATTTGAAATTACATATTCGTTATATTCATGGTCCACTTGAAAGTCTTACATGTAAGCTTTGTGGCAATAAATATAAAAACAGCAATAGCTTGCGTGTACACTCTTACCTTTATCATAATGCTAAACGGGATAAACATAATAAATCACTTGTCAATAATAGTAATTAGAAATAGACAAGATTACAACTATTTTTATATACTACAATAATAATAATAATTCTTAGGATATTACAAGATTAGTTATTAGAAATTGTTACAATAGTTATTTAAACAACTTATTATACAGCTTTATAAATAATTCATGACTATCCATATTTAATAAGTTACATCTAATAATGATAAATTTATATAAATAAAATCTGATGTATATTTCTTGACTTTCATTTACTGATTTCTTGACTACTACTATCATAAAAATTCAGTTGTTTTAATGTTTCTTCAAAGATATTTTATAATTTGAATTACACTATAATAACTTTAAAGAAAATAAATTATTACACATTTTCACAAACACATTTTTAAATTACAATTTTATTAAAAATATTAGTATTTATCTTTTAATATAATTCATATTAGTATTATGCAGAGAAAAAACATTGTTATGAAATTATATAAGTACATAAATTGTTTATCCAAATAAAAATTGGGTTATTTGTTTCATCTCGTATATATGAATGTATCTAAATCATTTGCAAAAGTCGATATCGATCAATTATGCGCGCGCACTATGTATGTGAGTATATATTGGTATTGGTAGAGTATCAATCGGAGCATATGACAGTATACGATGAAATCACTGACATGCATCATAACCTCCATGATATTATGTTTACAAAGTGTACTCGGGGTTAAATAATAGTTTTTATTTAATTATTATAAACTTCAAGCATTGTATTATATATAAACTTAAAAAGAAATGAGTGATTCTGAGGACGAAAATTATGCAACTTTTGGTATACCTTTGGAACCTTTAGATGAAGGTATTATAAATGATTTTAATTTTTTATATATCGGATGTTTATATCTTGAATTTTGAATGAATTTTACAGAAAATTTACCAAGGAAAAAAGCTGTGACAGTAGAAGATCAATATGCATATGACGCGCAAGGTAGACGTAGATTTCATGGTGCTTTCACCGGTGGTTTTTCTGCGGGATATTTTAATACTGTTGGAACGCGTGATGGATGGAAACCACAACAGTTTAAATCCTCAAGAGGTAGTAAAGCAAAAACAATCGAACAACAACCAGAAGATTTTATGGATGAAGAAGATGTAAGCATATTTGGCATAGCACCGAAAGGTATTAGAGCCAATAGTGACTACGAGTATCATGGACAAAAAGGTACAAAACGAGGAAGAACTGAAATAATTAATAATCGATCTCTGTCATATAATCCTGTATTAAAAGAACTTTTGAGGCCTGTCAGGTAAGTGGTTATTAAAATTGATTATAATTATACATAAAATATATAAATAAAACAAAACCATTGTATAAACGTTATTATTTCAATATGATATAAAAATTATAGAGAAACAGTTGGTATTGCTCTTCTGAAAAAAATGGGTTGGAAACCAGGACAAGGAATAGGAAATAGGATTACAAAGAAAGAGAAGATTAAAGCAAAACAACAGATTGAAAGAATTAAAGTATATGGCTGTTCCTTACCTAAAAATGAAGAAAAAGAAATTGATAGTAATATTGATTCTGACGATGAAACACCTAATATTACATTTGCTCCTGATGATTATGAGCCTTTTAAGTAAATATAATTTTATAGTTATAATTATATTTATTTTTTACCGATTTTATTATTTTAAACTTTTATATTTTATAGATCTAAGGGAAAAGATAATTACTTTGGTATTGGATATAGTGGGTTAAATAGACAAAATATATTATCTAATCAAATTAACGAAGAATATAATTATCAAAGCAATAATAAAATCCTTCCAATATTTGGACATGCATTTGGAGTTGGTGCTTTTGAAGCAGATGATGAGGATATATATGAAAGAGAAGATATGTCCCGATATGATTCTGTACTGGGACCAGAACGCAAAAGTAAAACAAGATGGTCGAAGGATAATATTTCAAATGACAATGGAAGCAATTGTATAGAAGGATTTGTACAAGCAAAAGATAAATTAAATTATAGAAAGACTTTTGCATTGCCTTGTCTTCCAAAAAACTATTGCGCAATTCATATTACCAGGAAAAGTAGATTTTTCCCACCTATCCCACATCAATCAATTAATGAGAAGAAAAAGAGCCTTAATGTTATAAAAAGAGCTAAAATCTTGCAAGACGTTAATTTCACTGATACAGCAATTCAAGGAAAACTTGACACAACTGCAAAAACATTAAATTCTACAATTTCTATGCCTATTGATAATTCAATATCAGAACCATTGAATTCATCAGAAAATCAAAAGGCAAAAAATAGTGAAAAAGTAGTTGAAAAACCAAAAACACAAGTAAATAGTATGTGGATGGGCAAATTAAATACAAAAACATTTGTCAGTGGTGGTGTCACAGGTACAGAACAAATCACTTCTGGATTATTAAATATACCAACACATTTAAATAGCTCTTCTTCATTCGCCAATGTAGAATCAGTTAATAACCAAATTTATAAAAGTCCAGTTTTAACTGATCAAAATAAACAAGAACGATTTGAACACGAACTTACTTGTTTAAAAACTAATGATAAACATAAATCTGATAGCATACAATCACTTTCCACGATTAAATCAGACAAAGATTTAGATCTTGTTGAATTTAAAAAAGCAACTAAATCAATTGAACAAGAATCAAGTAATGATAATGATATAAATAACTCAAATAAATATATAATAAATATAACTGATAGTTTAGAAAAACAAAAAGATGAAGCTGCCAAGATGGAAATGTTTGGAAAACTAACTCGAGAGATAAATGAATGGCAACCTGCAGGTATTGTATGTAAAAGATTTAATATTCCTGAACCACGAAATAGTTGTATACAAACTAAAATAGAGAAGAAACCGAGGTTTTCAGTATTTAATTCATTAGATTTAGATGTATCCTCCAGATTTTTAAAAGTAACTGACACAATTGGCAAAGGCATAGATAATAAGGCATCTACCTCATATAAAGATGAATTCATAAAAGATAATGCACTTCCTTCTTCCACGTACTATAAGACTTCTGTTGAAAATCAGGAACCAGAAATAATGTCAGAAAAAATGAAAAATTTTGAAGCTTCATATGAAAAAATATTTGGCAAAACAGTCCATGAGGTACCTTCAACAAAATTATTGAAATGCAATACTGAACAAGAATTTCTTAATGAAGAAAATAATATGCTAAATATAGAACAACATCAAATTTTGGCAGACATTGAAAAATCTCAACACAAAGAGACTAGTATAACTCATAAAAAGAATTCAGAAGAAAAAAAAGATCTTTTTAGAGCAATTTTTCTCAGTAGTAGTGAAGAATCAGAAACAGAGATAGAAGAAAATATCGATAACGAAGTTGTAAAGTCAGTGTTGATTGGTGATTCTTCGAATGATGTTAATATATCAAGAAATATGTCACCACCTAGAGGCATTTTTGCCAAATTGGATCTTGAGGACCTTGTAAAAAAGACACATGTCAGTACAGAAGATATTGAGAGTAATATCAAAGAAAAAGGAACGAGTTTGCAATTAGAACCACAGACTATCATTGAACAAAATTACGAAATTAATACCTGTGATACGCTACAAATGCCATTACCGGAGAAAGTATATGGACCGATGCTTCCTTCAAGATTGATCAAAGATGGAAATATTTTGACAGATTCTACTGGAAGTACAGAATTTTCAAGGCCTATTTGTAAAAGCGTCATAGTACCAAAAGTCGTAGAAGATTTTCAAGGAAAGTGGGTGGAATTACATAAAACAAAGAAATTAAAAAAAGTTAAAAAGAAACATAAACATAAAGAACATAAAAGTTCAAAAAGTAAGCGAAAATCCAAAAAGCATAAACGTTAATTAAATGACCTTTAGAGAGTTAAAGGTTTCTTAGCTTTTATCTTTTTTTTATGTGTTATATTTTAGATTTAAATATTACATGAATATTTGTTATGTAGAATACATCAGTTTTTTCATAAAGTTGAATATTATCAATGTATATCTAGAAAATGAAACAACTTTATATTATTTAGAAATAAAAAAATAATATAACTGATCATAAAATTTAATTTAATGAATATAATACAATACATTTTTCTATTGAATGATGCAGCTTTCTTAAATAGTAACAAAAAGGTTGTTAAAAATAATTAAATAATTTTCTATCTTTATAATAAAGGTATATATTGCTTTTGATGTAATTTAAGAGAGTTTAAGTACAATATTGTATAAAATTTTGGCCTCTTTTTACATTAAATGTTTTAATGTAAAATAAATAACGATAAATTTAATTGAACATTTTTTTTTTACTGTTTTCAGATATCTTAAGATATGAAAACGATTAACAACTCAAATTTATTTAATCCTAATTTTAATTTATTTACCTAACTATCGTATCATATAGCATTGCTGCTGATACTATGCTTCTATTTTTATGTGTTTTGAATAACCCGCGTGTTCGCTTTAGTTTGTATTTATCTTTACAGAGGCGCATGAATTTGTCAATAGTTTTAAGATAGAGAATCTATACTAAATTTCCGTTGTTCAACGACAATGAATGGGCGCTATATAAAAGATTGCTGTTATGTACAATATATATCATTTTAAATTGTTTTAGGAAGGGTTGGAATAATTGGTATTAAAAACTAAATCTTTCATGTATATTTACAAACTAATACAACAGGTGTTAAATATTTCAAAAATAAAGTACTCGAATTATAAAGGTTAGATTTATCTTATGATGTATCAAAAAATGAATCTCGAAACAGAATATTTATCGGAAGAACATTTGACTGGTTTTGAAAATTATAAAGTAAGTGATTATTTTCTATAACTATTTTTTTTGTATCTTTTTATACGCTTTCAATAAACACAATATTACAAATTAAAACAGTAAATCAATATAAAAAAAACAAATATAGTTATGATTAATAAACATAACTGAAATAAATAAAAATATATTTATGCGTAATTATTTTTATTGTTTTATTAATTCATTAGATTTTATAATTTGAGATTTGTAATTGTACATCTTCATATTAATATATATATATTTACATTTGTTTTTATTTTTTTTTCTTTTTTTTTTTTTTAGTATAGCTCATTGGATACGAGTCCCCTTAGTGTGTATGTTATGCATCCATTTTGGAATAAAGTTGTTGAGGTATAAATTTTGTATTACTTTTATATAATCATATTTACAATTTACAGAAAAAATATCCCTGTCATATTTTTAATTTTTCCAGTATTGTCCAAAGTGGGTAGCACCAAATGTATTAACGTTCTCTGGATTTCTTTTTACCGTATTAAATTTTGTGGTATTTGCAACATTTGATTATTATTTTTATGCATCAAGCGATGATCATTCACAATATTCTTCTATACCTCGTTGGGTATTTGCAATAGCTGCATTTAATATCTTTATGGCATATACACTTGGTAAGTAGGAAATTATATTATATTTCCAGGAAGTAATGTGACATTTATTTAGGATGTTTAATTATAAACATAAATAAATATATTATAAAATAGTAAATTTAACTATATGCATTTTCAATAACAATACATAATATATAAAAAGCATAATTATTATCTATATTGTTTAACTTATATTAAGTTATAATTATACGTTACAATAATTATATTATATCAATTTTATAATATAGTAATTTGAATTATATTTAGATGGTATTGATGGAAAACAAGCAAGACGTACACAAACTTCTGGGCCTTTGGGTGAATTGTTTGATCATGGTTTGGACAGTTGGACAGCAATGTTAATCACTGTTTGTATGTACTCAGTTTTTGGAAGGACAGATCATAGTGTTTCCCCGTTACGAATGTATTTCATACTTTGGAATGTATTTGTTAATTTTTATTTAAGTCACTGGGAGAAATACAATACAGGTGTGCTATTCCTTCCTTGGGGATATGATGCATCTATGTTGGTTGGTTGTGTTCATAAATTTTTATTGCATTATATTTTATAATTATCTTATTATTCATAATATTTAAGTATGTTTTTTTAATCTTAGGCAACTATCTTGGTATTTATCCTAACCAGCGTAGGAGGTCATGAAGCATGGAAATTTTACTTGCCAGGAGGAATATCAGCAGGAATAATGTTTGAAATGTTATTATATGTTAGTGCCCTTGTATCAAATTTACCAGTTGTACTTTGGAATATATACAAGTTAGTATAACTGACTTTTAATATGCTTTGTTTAAAAATGATTAACTTTACTTATTACAATATATTTATTATTAATTTATAGATCATATAGAGATAAGACAGGAAAAATGAGAACATTTCCAGAAGCAATAAGACCATTGGTGCCTTTAGTATTATTATTTATGATTTCTACACTTTGGATATTATTCTCACAACAAAATGTATTGGAAAAAGATCCTCGTATCATATATTTTGCCATTGGCACTACTTTTTCTAATATATGCGTAAGTCAGTATTAAATAATACTTTTGTATAATAAAAACAAGAAATATGTTTTTAATCGATAAATATGTTTTTATAATCTAATATTTTGGTGAACAAAAACTACTTATCTGTATATATATATATATATCTTATACTATGTATAATTTGATAATATTACAAATTGTATTATAAAATTTAGAAATCAATTTTTTTTTTTTAAATGTATGAAAAAATATTTGCTTATAAAGACATTTAAATAAGCTATTTTTCATACATTACAGTGTCGTTTAATTGTGTCTCAAATGAGCAATACTAGATGTGAAATATTGCCATGGATATTATTACCGGTGACAATAGCAGCTATTCTTTCATTTGTCTTGCCTGAAATAGATCTTAAATCTATGTACTTTGTATCAATTTTATCCTTACTTGCCCACATTCACTATGGTACCTGTGTGGTATGTCTACATTTTTATTATGTTATTAGAATTCTACAATGATTTAATAATAAATGGAGAATAAACATTTATTTTAGGTGCGCCAAATGTGCCGTCATTTTCGAATTCATACATTCCATATAAAGGATCATTCTGATTGACTACTTGTGGATAATACTTGTTAGAAATAAAAAGAGCAACAGAACGGACAAGAGGCAATAAGAATAAAAAGAAAAGGAAATATTTGGAACCCAATGGTTAGTGACATACGAAAATCATAGATCAAATAATAACTCACTTGTATAGGAAACCGAAGTAATTTAAGTCTAATATTACTACAATGTAACTATTTAAAATTGTAAGCATACACTCCTTTACTTGACACCTGATAAATGTCATATTAATTTAAATATGTCATCAATTCCTTTAAGTAATGGAGCAAAATTGTTTAATTTATTGATTATTGACTTCATATATTATTATTTTACTATAATTTTTAGCTTAACTTTATCTGTACGTGTGAATATTCACCTGTATATCACTAATTTCACTACATATATATATTGAATGTGTTTTTAGTTCTTACAGGTATTATTCCTTATATGTTTTGTATTGATAGTTATTTGTATACTTATGTATATCGTGAATACATGTTTATATGTTTTATCTTATTGAATTAACACTTGAAAATATGTTTGAGAACATTTTTTTAAATTATGCCAAAAAATAATCACCAGATGACTTTATAATTGAACTGATTGTGAGTACTGAGTATTTGGCTATTATAATATTACTGAAAAAATTTGAATAACATTAAACGTGTTAATTTATTTTGGTTCTTAATAATTCAAGAAATATAATTAAAATAATCAAGACGATTACTTTATAAACAATTACGTAAGGATTACTTTAGAAATCTCAATTTTACTTTACGTACAAGGAAAATAAAATAAATACATTAATCTTGAACTACATATATAAATATTGATAAAAAATGTTACTTATGATATTATATAAATATAAATGTATTCACTCCAAGGCCAAAGTGTATACTTTAAAAAAAAGATGTATTTATTATTTACGTATAATACAATTGTTGTATTAATAATATAATTTTTACAATTGCAAAAATTATTATGATTTGTTGTTAGTGTGCCATACAATAATACAATATTTCTTCTAACCATGCATCTTTATGAATTCTTGAATAAATTTCAGATTTATTTAACAAAAATTATAACACATATAATTAAAATAAGCAATATTTTTAAAGTAAAAGTGTGTATAATGTAAATATAGACAAAAATATATTCAACCGTTGAGAAAACTTAAAATATCTTACATTTTATACAATTTATTACAATTTATTACAATAATAATAACAAATTTTTTATAATTTTGCTGTAATAACAATTGTATTTTAAATAATACATTTGTACATGCAAACTTTATTAAAATCAATAATTTAAATGGTAATCACTGAAACACCTTCTGAAATATATATGAATACATATACATGATTAATTACTATTTAATATTAAATTTGAGATATTCATTCTTAACATTTTCTCGATCTTCTGGAGATGGAAGATAAGGTTTGATATTTTTTCTTTTACGATCAACCACTATTTTTTTCTGTAACACAAATTGATTTCATATAGTTAAATTTATGAAAAAATTATTTTAATATATAAATTTCATATAAATATTACCCAGAATTTTTGACAAATCCTATAATTTTGGAAGTAATCTTGGCAAGCATCACGAATATAATTATTATCACTTAAGCATTGTAAAGATAAATCGTGTTCCTAATTTTTACATAATCATATTTAGTATATTATTATTTTTTTATATAGTTTTTTTAGTATATTATTATTGTTATTTTATAATAAATAACATTTTGTCATTAGAAAATACCTTTAGACATGGATTATCTATTTCATGATCCCGTCGTAAATTATTTTTTACATTTTTTATCTTTGAAGTATTGATTTCTGTATTGTTTATCTTGCTCATATTTTAATTAAGTATATAGATTTTTATTATATTTTATATGCCTTCAAAAACTTTCAATTTCTTTATTCTTTATAAGCAACCTGCATAGTTTATTATGTTAATTATAAATCATCAGATGATAGAGGTGGATATAAAATAAAATGAAACTACATCACGCATTTATAAATTGTTAATTAGCTTTAACTGTTTTATGTTTAGTACATTCTAAATATTAATAGAATATTATGCATTTTAAATCCTAATATTTCGTAATAGGTAATTTTATAAAACATATTTATTATTAACAAAAAACATATTATACGTAGAAAATATCATGGATCAAAACATATATATCTATAAATGTAATAAGTAACAAATATTTTTATTAAAGGTTTTCTCGTATTTACAAATGTAATATACGTAAACTTTCTAATCATTGACATAAAATGAACTATTTAACCAGTTCAATAATGAAAATAAAATGGTCGATACTTTGATATGCGCATTTTAATTACATAACATTTAAAAAATATATTATTTATATAAATTTCAGATTTTTAGATAAATAATAAAATATTCATTTTTCATATGATATATATTTCAATATATAATTACTATACCATATAAAATATGCGTTGTACGAGTCAATCATACAAAAATACACACATTGTACCATTTTATAAATTATTATTACTATTTTTACTATTTTATAAATTATATCTGCAGCAAAGAGATGTAATCACACAGATGTAGAAAAAATAGAACAACAAAAACCCTTAAAAACAGAAAGTACTAGTAATACAAAAATAACATACTAAGATAGTAAAACGTTACTTTCGTTGCGCCAAATTAAAATGTTCACATTTAGTTACTTTTACTAATTATTTTTTATATTTTTATAGTATTGTATATATTTTTTTATTTTTCATTTAATTTTGAAATATCGGAAAAATAAATTTTTGTCTTCTTTTATTATGAAGTAAAATTTTTTAAAATTTGTATTATCTAGGATCCTAAAAATCTTACATCTTTGCTCTATTTCAATATTAGCGTCATTGACGATTATTGTTACAACGAAATTTCATCGGTGAGATGGGTATTTTATATTAGCTATGAAATGAAAGATTTGATCCTAAGTAATGTCTTTACAGAACTGAATTTTTAGAATTATTATTAAAGTTAATTATCATCTACTTATAAAAGGAGATAATGACAAGAAAGGATCAGTTATTCACTCGACATGACGCATTTTTTACTTTTATAAAGATAATTTTTCAAATTTAGGTTATTAAATAATTAAATTATTTGTTAATAATATTTTAAATAAGACAAATAAAACGAAATATATGATTTAAATTTAATATTGTTTCAATAAGAGTAAAAAAATTTTAATACCTAATATTTTGATGATACACTAAATTATGTAATTATGGCAATTTATACAGTATGGATAATTCAATTCTTCGAGGTATGTTTTCTTTATTTTTGTTCTTCTCATTTGAGATTTCAATTGTGCTATCTCCGAAGTTTGTCGATATGGCAGGAATCACTGATCTTACAACGGGAAAAATACAACATTATTATCGATGTCCACTCTATGTGATACTATGTCTAAGGTTAATACTTGTTAATGATAGATAATACATTTATCGTTACGCAGTTGTTATGCATTTGTTTTCAAATAAATATTAATTTATTACTAGATAAAGTAAACCATCTATAATATTGATTGATAAAACAGTAATAAATTGTATTGAACAAAGATACGAAGTTAATATTCTGCATTTAAATGATTTCTTAATTGATATATTTTGTGTATTCATGTCATTAATATGATAATTTATATGCTACAGGTTATAAAAGAAAATAAAAGACGAATAAAATGGCGTGTATACCATGCATTGCTATTCCTTTATTATTGATTATATGGAGATTTTTAGTGCAACCACTTATTTTAAGATGGTGGCAATTCAAAAATAAGATCAAATGTACAAATGAAGATGAACAACCATCAGATTTAGTTAAAGATTGTAAAAATGGAGTATGCACATTAGGATGGAAAAAAACTAACAAAGATCCTGTAAAAACAAATTAAAATTTCATCAAGAAAAGTTATAAAATCATTCCAAAATGTACTGCTATATAGATACCAAAGGCCGTGCAGAGCTTTATTTTTTTCATGTATCTTGTTCATATTTTTGTGTTTAGTTAATTTCTAATATTTTGAAGTTTAATTCCAACAGAATGTATATGAACTAAATCATATTAATAAAATATGTGACATATTATTGACAGAAATGTATCTTTTAAAATTAATAAAATATTATATTCAATTTCTCTTCTTTTTCATAATAGAATTTATAGAATGTATAAAGTTAAAATTTTATTAGACAATATCTTTTTGATGAATACATTTAAATACATTTAATGTGTACACTATTTTGATGTATATGCCCTGAAAATCGATGTTGTTAATGACATTATAAAAGTTAAAATAAACATATACCAGAGCTAGAATATTTGTAAAATTTATTTGTAAACATTAGTTACTTTTTTAATACTCAACAGTAGCTTGTAAGTTTATACTGAGATATACGAGATGTTATACTTGTATACATTATACCTTGAATGTTCAAACATATGTTGACTGTATACATCATATTAAATGCATTGCATTAATATAATTTTTTATTAAAAACATCAACACCTTGTTTCAATAGTTCCAACAATTCAAAACTGTTTTAATCTATTTTTTAGGCATTTTTTTACGCATTTCATGACTCTGCCTAATTATAGTTTAATACTCATCCACTAACATATAAGGATATCACAAGATATTACTAATTGTATATGTCTGATAATATCCAATTTAATGAAACTTTTATAATATAATGGCTTGTAAATTATGGAAACGATAATCCGTTGAAAAAATGCAAATATTATCGTGTTACGAGAATAAACATCACATTTAGGACAAATAAATTTAATATTGTATGAATATTTTAAAAATATTATAACCTATGGAGATTTTTTTCTTATTAATAAATATTTAACAAATATTACATTTTTAATACATCCTTATATGTTGATAAATAAGTAGTAAAATCTTTTAGAATTATAGTTATATGAAGTATCCAAATATTTGTTAGATTACAATTACATGTTAATGGACATTTTTTAGTTCAACTTCAAAAACAAGCGTACTGTTGCCAGGAATAGCAGGTGGATAACCCTTAGCGCCATACCTAAAAAATAATTATGTTATAGAATAGACATACTACATAGCTTTTGTTGTGATCTTTTATACTAATAATTAAGAACAACTATAATACTTTAAGAAAGAAGCAAAACATAATTATGTATTAAATCACGATAAATATACATACGCCATAGCTGGAGGTATTGTAATTTGTCTCTTTCCACCAACTTTCATGCCAGAAATGCCTACATCCCATCCTTTGATAACTTCACCTTTTCCGAGCCTAAATTTAAAACCATCTCCCTGTGTAGTGGCATCAAATTTCTTGCCATTTTGCAATCGTCCTACAAAGTACACAGAAACAAATTTTCCTGCTTTCGCAAATGCACCATTGCCTGTCTTTATATCTTTTATTTGTACACCTCCCTCAACCACCCTCTTCTTCTGTTCATTTAGAGTATTTTGCTGTTGCTGTTCTCCTTTATTCTTCTTTTGTTGGTCTTGTTTCATATCCTTTCCGTTTAACAATTTCTGTTTATCTTGTTTCTTTTTAGGCTGTAATTGTTGTATTTGCTTGTTTTTGTTTCCCTGCTGTTGCTGTTGTTTGGTAGATTTTTTTTGTATCTTTTCCTCTTCTTCCTCTTCAATAATATCATCATCATCATCATCATCACCATCATCGTCCTCATCATCATCATCATCATCATCATCACTTTCATCCTCCTCATCCTCTTCTTCATTAATATTTTCTTCAATCAATAGAGTTTCTTTCCCTTCTTCTTCCTCTTCCTCATCAGAATCTTCATCATTATTTGTTCCATCTAATTCCAAATCATCATCTTCCGACGATTCAACTTCATTTTTCACTCTTTTTACTTTTTTATTTCCTTTTGGAAAATCTATTGCTTTTCTCTTTGATTGTCTATCAATTAACTGTTGAACTTTTTCTTCCTCTTCCTCATCCTCTTCTTCTTCTATTTCATCAATTAAATCATCTGGTATTAAATATCCAGTTAAATGTACACGACTGTGGCCATTACATGTGAAAGCTATTTTAGTTCCCTCTTGAAAGTGCAAATCAAGTGGTACTTGCCATACTGAACCCTTCTTTAAACTACAAAGTAAGTAATTTGTACCATCATAACATACAGTCACCTGTACTACATCGTCATCTGCAATAGCAATTATACATCATATGAGTTCTAATTAAAAAAATACTTTTAGAAAGAAAAAAGTATTTATATAATTAAAGTCTGTTCAATATTATTTAATAACACTTTGACATTTGAAATTGTATTAACTGTATGAATTTTATTATTGATTGCAATAAATTCTATCGTAACTTTTTAAAAATAATCTAGTATATAAAAAACAAAAAGAATTAAATTCAATAGAGTAAGAAAGAAATTACAAATATAAAAGTAATAATGTAAAGCATATTTCTTGATTTACCGGCGCTTGCAACATCTAAAGTCGCCATAGACACGTGGAATGATTTTTCAACGGTTTGAGTATACCGTTTATTCGGTTCCATTATTAGACCTACAAAAAAGAATAAATATATATATTATACTGATCAAAAACATGTAGAGATATTATAAATTATTTTTCCTTTTTTAAACTTTATAATTTATTATTAAAACCACATGGCGACGCCATTCTTGGCAAATAGTACCGGTAAAGTTAAGACAAAGATTCATATGTATTTTTATAAATAATGCTATTATTTACCCCAAAACATTTTGATTATTTTATTATATAATCTCGGATCAAATTAAACAAAAGTATATTTATATCAATAATTATTCTCTCCTTTTTCAATACGTTAACAAGAGTGATCAACCTTATAAACAGACCACATCCGACGTTCTCGCGCCAATGCGCCTAAACGAACGATGAACAAACAATGCAACAACGATACTAGCTCCAATACCGGAAAAACGATTTCACTAGATTTGTTCCAACCTAATTCAATCCATATTTGAATCTTTTAAATTATATTTGATTTGATGTTTCAATCCAACTTTATTTAATTTCATTTATTGTATTATACATAAGATTTAATTGTTTTTATTGCTAACTACCATCAAAAAACGAAGTATTAATCTAAATAATTTCTATGATTTACGTAGTTGGATGTTTCATTTATCGCGCCGAACTATAACATCAGACAATATCTCGTCTCGCAATCTGATTGGCTATCTGTAAAAACTGTAACAATATAATTCCGAAATGTTAAATTTTTCGATTGCTACTTTACAGAAGCTGAATCCAACAATGTGATAGGTAGAAAGCTTACTGCTATTGAGAATCTATTCATGATGTATTTATGCAAGTAAATAGCAAATTGCGAATGATCGCGTATTTCTAATAGTCGTAAATACAACTATACATTATTTTGCATATACGATGCAATACACGATTTATACCGTACACTTTAGCAGTGACAGTTAAAAAAGATAGCAAAAATAATCGTATGCGTATATAATATTGTAATACTGCCTTACATAAAACGGAGAACAATATTGCAAGCAAACGTAGAATAGAAATCCTGCTATGGAAAGTGTGTGGTCAATCTTAAGGTACGTTTTCATATCATAGTAAAAGTCATGGTTTTTGCCACTGCAACTCAGTATGACAACATGATATTTTCAAATATCAATAGAAAATCAAATTTGTTTTAATTTCGTGACAAAAATGTTGATACAGCAAATCAAATGTCACGATAATGTAATATTTAATTTTATGACGACAAAAGTTGGAAGAATTATAGCTAACTACAGAAGTTTTAACTGTATGTTGCTCTTAACCTATATTTGCATGAAAATTCATATGTGTATTTTTTTAGCTTATTTTAATTAATATTCTGCCTGTTTTAGACAAAATAGAAATAATTCTTATGATTTTATGGAGTTTATATGATAATATATTTTTATGCATGAGTTTTTATATTAATTGTAATTAGGTTATGATAATTTTTGTTTACCAATTAAAAAAATTATAAAAGTGAAAAATACATTTTATATTTTAGGATATTAATACTTTGGGTAGGTGTAATATATAAATATTATGTAATGTATATATATTATGTAATTTATAAATGATCATTACAAATTGATGTAATTTAAAAAATGATAAATTTTAATTCACACAAACTTTTTATTCAATTGTATAAGTAAAATTAAGAAAACAGAACAAGACAATTTATTTTTCTTTTACAAACTATTTTTGTATGATTCTAGTACAAAAACTGGATATGTTTAGACAATATACAAATTGTAATTTATCTGTAAAACAAATTCGATTTGTATTATATCCTTATAGTAGACTGATGCACTCTAATAGAAGAAATAAGAATGAATTACACGATAATTATCCCTATAATAATTATATTTTGAAAATATTAAATGATGAGACAATTGATTATTTTAAAAGGTATATTTTGTTTTTATAACTCATCTGAATCTTAGAATTATTATAATTTATAATAAAGTATAATTTTATTATAAAGTATATAATAAAATAATTTTTATATAGGTATCGGATCCCTCAATCGCTTGCAATTAAATTGCACTTATATCGTGAAAAATATGGTTCATATAAATCATTAAAAGATATATTAGAAGTACAAGATATGACAAAAGAGTTATTAAATATATTTATACAATCAATTATTAATGATAAGCAGTTTAAAATAATGCACAATTTTAAAAAGTCAATTATTTTACCTTTGGCAGATATCCCACAAGATGTAAAAGAATTATTATTTCTTATTTAAAATATAATATTAAAATGATGGATGAGTAAACGTTATTTAATATTATTTTAGCAAATATCTACTATATTGGGAATTCATGTAGGAACAAATATTATTAGTTGGACATTACTTGAATCTGAAGAAAATGTATTGGACTGGAATTATGAAAATTTTTTACAAATTCCAAAAAATGATGATACTTTTGGACTATTTAATTTGGTAAATGTTAAATATATATTTTTTATATAATGAATCAATATTAATCACATAATATTTTATATTTATAAGTAATGGTATAAACTTTTTATATCACTTATATTACTTGAAGAATTTTATCAACATCAATGATATAATATCAAAGATTATTTTTTTATAATAGGCTTGGAAATTAAAGTTTAAAATTCCTAAGGCTGATGTTTATGTAATGGATGAATTGAATTTCAATTACAACTTGTCGAAATCTATAAAGCATACACGAATATTTTTACAGAAAGAAAAATTGAAAGCAATGATTTTAGCTTTCTTATCAGAAAAAAATTTATCAAAGGGTAGGTTAATTTTACGATTAATGATAATTGTTAAAGTAATAGTAAGTTATTTGAATTTCTATAAGTACATTTCTATAATAATTAATAGTTTTTATGTTGAAATTAGAAAATAACGAAACTTCATCACTCCCAGAGAATGTTTACCTCCTGAAACATGAGAAACTTGTAAAACTGTTTGACCTTTATATAGGTAACGAAATAATATCTTCTAAGAATGTAATTAATAGATTATTATGTGAAAAAGATTGCATAAATAATAAAGAAAAAGATCCTGTTGGTGTATATATACAGAAGGACATAATGCATAGATATAACAACCAAGTAGATTACATAAAAGATCAAATGAATTGGTCTTTATTGATTGGTTTAACGTTCTTACAATTAGGTGTTCTTGGAAAATATGATTATGACTTTATTTAAGATTGTGAAAATGGCAAAAAATTAAAGAAGTATTTCATTCCATAACTTTTCTTTTCTATTTCGAATCGTTTTATTTTATTGTAATACTGATATGTATGCAGCAATTATACATGCACATGACATATAAAGTTTTCAAATACTGGAAAGAACTAAAAATAATTATTGAGTATGAAAAATAAAAATCAGAGCATTAAATGCGTATACAATAAAATACAACAGATCCATAAGTAAAATAGAAGATGCTGTGATAGTACATTGATCAATATTTTACTATTATAGTTTCACAAATTGAGCATCTGCAACATTATTATTACTTACATAATTCAGAATCATGGTGCAAAAAAATTGTATATATTAATTATATATAAAAAATTATCAGCATAAATAAAAAGTTTTATGTAAAAACATGTTAAAGAAAATAAGACTGATCTATAAGGATCTAATTAAAAAAATTTCATTTCAACCTGGATTACTGTAAACAATGTGACAGCTATGCTATGCTATCTGATTATTATTTCATTTTTGTTCATTCAATAATATTAATAATATATATATTCTTGGATTCTACTTACATCATTATCCATTGATTTATCATATTGACGAAAACATGAGAAGGTTTGCTCATTCAGTAGACACATAAGCATATTCTTGAGATTTACATCTTTTTGATATTATATTAATATTAAAAATTATTATATTATATAATAAATTTTCGAGAGATACCTTTTTGCAACGTAAAAGAAATTAAAATTAGTATATTAATTGCTGAAAATCCTGAGCTAAAAATTCATTAACTTATCATCTCGGCCTACGGACTGTAACTCTACAAGTCTCTTTATTTTTTAGCAAATACTTTATTCGACTTTTCTCTTTCAAAAGCAATAATTCTATTGAGACTTCTCTTGTATAAATTTAAATTGATTAAATATTTAAGTGATAATTATTTAAAAATGTAAAGCAAACTCTCAGACATTCCTTCTTACAAATGAGTATTTTAATTATTATTAGAAAATCATGCAAAGTTTCGTTTGTAATCCAGAGACTATCCATTGCGAATGTTTTCTTGCTCATTATTTATTAGAACTCATTAATATCGATTTTTTACTATTTTCACACGAGAAAAATATGTAACAATGAAATAAAATATTCGAAATTTAAAATAATTATAATTAACGCGTTTAAACAAGATCAGTCAAGAAGTTTGAACAAGAAATCATTCACGGATAAATCTCCAGAGAAATTTACTCGTGGTCACTCAATGCTCTTCTACTAATTAATTAAAGCCAATCACTCGTGCCGATTCAGATCTTTCATCCTCAACATGATTGAGTGATCGGAGGGACTTAAAAATTCACTTACTACTTAAGAAGTTCTGCGATGACTCCAAAACACTTATCCAGGATTTAGGTGGATCGAAATTAGGGGTGGATGGTTGAAAATAAGGTAGCTGGTTGAAAATGAGGTAGGTCGACATCAAAGTTGGTTGAGATCCTCTTGAATGATGTCTGTCTCTAATTTGCGGTAGTTATTTATTAACGGACGATCACTGAATTTACTTCGCGTAACTCTACTATTTTTTATAAATACAGTTTGTGCGACTGTTGAAAAAGCAAAATAATTTACAAACAAACACTGACTCTAAGGACTGCATTACGCGCAGTCGATGCAAAACTACTTGTTGTTTAAATTGCGAAACGCGGATGAACAAACACTGCTTTTACTTCGCGAACTTTTTATTTTAGCGGAACAAACAATCGATTATTTCATTGTTACTCGCACGATTACTGGAATAGAAAAATGCAAAGAAAATTATTAATATTATTCTTGTAACAAGAAACTATATGAATTATTGAAGAAATGTATGATATAAAAATATACTTCCTTTATCTATAAAATGATTAAATGACGATACGGAAAGACAGTATTTCGACGTTTACTCCTCGGAGTACGAAAGGAAACTGACCTTGTCGCTCTCATGATTCTTCTAATGTTTATTTTTGTTGCCATTAAACTATCGACGCATGTTGAAAGAAAATTATTCTAAGTCCAACGCGTCTTAAAAGCTATGTTCAACATTTAATTCTATTTAAATATTCAATTATATTTTTACTATATTTAATGCGTGTTTCGAGCTACATAATGTTTAAATGAACGTGCTATTGTTTAAATATTATTTAATTATAATCCGCGTACGTTTTAAATTGTTTAATAATACTAAAATTATTGAAATTGTTTTAAATCGAAATTTATTTAAGTTTAACTGGGAAGTTGGATGGGAAGATAGAATTTCGATGATTATTCTTTGGAAGGCAAAATAAAACTGTTTCGATAATCGTCAAAATCAATCTGTCGTTCATTTTTATCGATATTACAGCCAACAATTCCGAGATTAAAATTAATGTGAATTTAATATTAAGTTAAAGTTATTGTATGCTTTACGCGTGTTACGAACAATGTAATGCTTAGACAAATATATTATTATTTAAATATTAATATATTATGTTCCGTATTCATTATACATTGTTTAAATAATTATAAAATTATCGAAAGTATAAATTATTTAAACTTTTTTCGTATTCTTCAGTTATATTTCTATAGTTATCGAATTTGAATGATTAATTTTGTTAGTTTGGACTAACTTAATCTGCATTTAAGTAGTTTTTAAATTCCTATATCGTACTTTTAATTTTTCCATATTTTCGTATAATAGGTCGAAAAATTACATGCTTCATGGGAGTGGGGAGGTTATCGCACAAGTGGCGTACTGCGCATGCGCCTGGATCCATTTAATCTTCTTGCTATCGGTGATTCCGCCATTTGGAATTGTTTCGTCGTATCAGTCGCAACAGACCTTCATCGTCTCGTTAATTACAAGTTATTAGTATATTCTTTTTTAACATACATCTTTATTTTATATATCAATCGATTTCCCAAAATGCAATTTTCACACATGTATGTTTGCAAATTGTGGCATTATCTTGTTTAAAAGATATCCGCGGAAATAAAATCGGCGTTTTGGCTTTTTATTTGGAGCTATGACGTCTTATTTCTCGGATTTTTCACCTTTATTTTCGCGATATCGATATTTTTCTCCTTCTTAATGATGCTATAATTAATAGTTTTTCCTTAATTAATCGTGTTCAATTGTATTTTGTCGTATATACGATTTTGACAATATATATATATATATATGCATACATATACATATTTTTCTTACGGACAGATACAAATATCGATAACTCCTGGTCGCATATATATTTACATACAATTAATTTTCTACTTTACTAATATCGATCTAATATTTTATCGATCTAATAACTTTTTGAATAGCATACAAACTAAGAAAATTACGTAGTACACTAAAAATAATATTTAAAATACAATTCTGTCGTTTTGCACGCACACATAAGTCTATCTGTTTTCAAATAAATACGGCGTTGCTCTTAAGAAAGAGAGAGAGAGAGAGAGAGAGAGAGAGAGAGAGAGAGAGAGAGAGAGAGAGAGAGAGAGAGAGAGAGAGAGAGAGAGAGAGAGAGAGAGAGAGAGAGAGAGAGAGAGAGAGAGAAATAGTATTAAGATATTGTTAATAGTTTCAAAATTTCCTCTCTAATAATGTCTACGAATTTCTAGTCTATGACAATTATAAAAACAAAAATCAATCGCGATGTATGTGTTTGTATATATAGAGAATTTAGGAAATACATACCAGCAAAAGCAGATGTAAACTATCAAAGGATGACCGGGGACCTTGACTCGACCTTCCTGTTCGTTCTTACTAATGTGTCACGCAGTTCTTGTTCAGATAAGCAGCCTTCCAGACGTGTTTAGACCTGCTCTCTCTTCGTCAATTCCAGTTCGTCTAACTTCTCATTTATATTATATAAAATGTTTCATAAGCTTGATTTAATCATTGATGGATTATTAATCTTATTTTATATCATATTAGAGTTCAATATACGCAGCATTTATGCGTTGAATACACAGGTTACATTTATACACGTTGTATACATTGTACATACTTATTCATAAATTTAGTTAATTTTATTCTATATTAATAATACTCTTGGATTTGTATAAATGAATTTTTATACATTTATAAATGGATCTCCATACGCAGCAACCTCCATGTGGTGAGATCCGGAAATCGGTATTGCGAACGTTTATATATTTTATATTATACAACGTACGCACTGCCGGGCCAATGGCTGACGTTCGGTGCATTAGAAAATATTTTTGATAATATTTTAATTCATTAAAAATTTTGTCAACATATTTTACATTGAATTTAAAGAATATTAAAAAGCACCAAGAACAATAAAAATTTAATTAAAATATAATAAAAGTTACATTAAAATAGAATAAAATTTCAAGATACGTTTAATCGTTTAATTAACATTATAAAATATTATAATTTTAATATTACTGCTTCTTGTCTAGTTTTATTTTAATGCTATATCTATTCTGATTTATAGGTATCCATGCGATTAGTATATTTCTGTGAACGTATCCCTATCGCGATCATATCCATTTTTAAATGATAGATACAACGCGATTTTGATCGTTTGCTTTTATATATTCATTTATTTTAATACAGCTTACAAAGTTTTGTAGTTACATCTTTTGAATGACATCTTTTTTCTTATTATTATTATTACATACAAAAGATACAAGTTCATAATTTTAGGTCATGTAATTTCATCAATATGATATATGATATTTAATATTTTATACTTAATATATAATATTTAATACGATATAAATTGTAGAAGTAAACGGCACAGCTTGCTTTAACAATTTTTCTTTAACAGGTCTTCAAAGTTGTTGATCGCGCGCAATGCGATCATAGAGTCAGTGCTTGTGCGAAATGATTTGATTTTTTTGCAATCGAATAGATTGCTTTAAAAATAAAATAAAATAAAATCGCGAATTAGAGTCAGTGTTGTTCGCCGATTAGAATTTTTCGGTCGCGTTAGTAAATCGGAAAACAAGAATTTATGTCATATTCTTGTTAAAACTATTTGTTCGCCGTGTTGTTAGAATTATTAACACACTTTCGGCCAATTCGGTGGAAGAGGATTGCGTTGCGATAAATATTGTACTGGTTGAAAGTGTGAATATAAAATTTCATCCTCATCATCTTTATCGACGAATGTAAAGCTTCGTCTGGATACAATCACATGTTAGTATATTTCTTTATTCTAATCATTACTTCTCGTTCATCGTTTAAATCATATTTTTCAATCATTTTCATTCATTGAACGTATTTCATTGATATGGAGCATATAATTAAACTTCTTTTGTGGCTCTTTTTAATTACAGATTAATCAACGATTCAACGTTTCAACGAATCAACGTTTCAACGAGTCAACGTTTCAACGATTCAACATTTCAACGATTCAACGTTTCAACGTTTCAACAATAATTTCAACCAACTTCACGACATCATTCGACCTACGTCGAGGGGGACGAGTGTTTTGGAGCCATCGCAGAACTTCTTAAGTAGTAAGTGAAAAATTTTAAGTTCCTCTGGTGCCCATCATGCCGAGGATGAAAGGTCCATATCGGCACGGGTTACTGGTTGTATTCGTAGATGTCTTCCGTTCAAAACGAGCAAAAGTGACCGTGATTAAGATCTTTGATTTTATTCACGAGTGGTTCCCTATATGTGTAGTTAGCTCTTTTCTTGTGAATTTTTTATTATTATTATATAGATATCAGGCTAGGGTCTTCTTGTTTCAAAGTCGTTTAATTAAAAGTGCTATTAATTAACACTTTTTTTCTTTCTTCGTCTTTGCTCGCGATATTAGTAATGAAATCGGGCATTCATTTACCCGATTTCGTCCAAATAAAGCATATAACGTGATCTACGTTACATGCATTGCTTCGTACTTAGTCTATTTAATCGCGTTTTACTTCGATATTTCGATACATCGATATACCAAAAAATGAGCAAGAAGACAAACCCCTTCCGCGACGGATAGATTCTGTCAGTCAAGTGGTGGATCATAATCCCGTTCTTTCATTAGAACAGCCATTTAATGAAAGGAATCGTCCGAGGTTGTTTTTTAATATAAATTAAATATTTTAATGAATTAAATATTTCAATAAATTAAATTTTTTAATAAATATTCTTTCATTATCCAATTTCATAACCGCATAATGTGTATGTATATATACGAGATATATACATATTTCATACCTACATGTCAACACAGCTCTACCGCGGGTCGCTCAAAGGCCCTTATGCGGTGTGCAATGTAATAGAGTTGTATAAGGTTTTTTGCAACTCTAATTTTACCACAACGTGGTAACTATTATAATTATTATCATCATCAATTCCCTCCCCCTCTTCCTCCTTTTGTTTGAGTCCTTGCTAATAAGGTAAGCAATGAGACTCGTAGAGTCACAGCCCGTTTAGGCCTAGTTTATAAGTTAATCATTTTTTAGTTCAGGATTTTCAGCTCTAATTATACTAATACCCGTTTCTCCCCCCATGCTTTCTGCGTTCTCATCTATGCGTTTGCCTAGGTGTTACTCGTATGGGTGAGAAACAGTCTGCGTGGGTTTAGTTTTAACTTCTTTCCTTTTTGGCGGCTGTCATTGTGCTGGTGATTGCACGGTGTACCTTGCACTTGTATGTGCGTTTTAGGTGTGCATTGTACATCGTTTCGCGATAACTTTTTAATTAATAATAAATAAATATCTTATTGTATTAATATCGTTTTACATAGTTACCACATTTTTTTCTGTGGAAAATTTTAAATACTCGTATTTATTACTAGTATCCATGTATATACTAGTATGTACTAGTATTTTTGCTTTAGTTATATATGCAATAATCATTAGCCGTGGCAGTCGATTACAGCAATTGGTACGTACTCCTAATACATTAGAACAATACGCGGTTGAACTGGGGTGTCGGAGGTGCCCCGGGGCATGCTCTCTAGTGTAGGCTTTTGCACCCTGGTGGAATGTGAGAGAACCGTGGAGTGTATGTGTTGGTGTGAATGCTTTGCACTTTTTAAATATAGGTGATAGGCAGGCAGGTAGCATACCTTTTCTGAGTGAATGTCAAAATTTATTTTAAATAAGTAGGTAGGGACCGGAAGACGCTGGATCCGATTCTCATTCAGAAGTGGGAAGTCCCATCTCCGGGGATTTGTGAAGTTTCAGCAAATTTTACAATTATTCAGCATGTCTGAATTATCTTTTATTCCCTTTTTTTTCTTTTTTTTTTTTTCTTCTTTTTTGCTGACACTTTGCATTGCACGATACATCAGTATAAAACAGTTCGAAAAACTTTGCACTCAATGAGAACATTAGATTTCATATCTTTTGAACTTAGCAAAGGATTTTGAACTCGTTCGATACTTAGTTATAAATTAACGCTTGCACTTCGCGATTCTTGAAATATTTACGAATCTACATATTTTTTTTTTGATCCTGAAATTTCATAACTGCATAATGTGTATGTATATATACGAGATATATGCATATTTCATACCTACATGTCAACACAGCTCTACCGCGGGTCGCTCAAAGGCCCTTATGCGGTGTGCAATGTAATAGAGTTGTATAAGATTTTTTGCAACTCTACTTTTACCACGAAGTGGTAACTATTATGATATCATCATCATTATCATCCTTCTCCTCCTCCTCCTCCGTTTGTGTGAGCTTTTGCTCAAATTAGAATCTATTTACATACTTAAAATGGAAACATTACAATTCTCGTGGTTTTGACTTTTTACTAAAACTTTTTTCATCTGTTAAATGCAAGCAGTTAATCTTAGCTTATAATAGGTTCAACGATTAGAATGAATATCATGTCTGCTGGAGCATTCGATTAAATGTGCCTGTGTAATTGTGCACGGTTGGTGGATTCTTTGAGTCCATTGATTGTCCACAGGCTAGGATAGCTTTACGGGTTAATTCAAATATTCATATATGAATCTTTTATTTTTTTCTATTTTTTTCTTTTTAATTAAATAAATAAATGAATAAATAAATAAAGATCATTAGAAAATCGAGACGCACCCAGGTAGAATAGAAAACGCAATTGAGAATACGTGTTGAGATTCGTCAGTGCCGTTTGGGGTGATTCATTCGCGAATTTTGCCATACCTCAGTGGTTATATTATTTAGAAGAAATTGATACTTTACGTCGCAAGTACTTACCGCTCGTTAGGTTAAATAATAAAAAGAACAAAAACAAACAGCTAATGTGTTGTTTACTTCCCAACTTCCTTTAGCTTGCGACTATTGCGTCTCGTTCAATGCGTGCGTTAACACGAGTGGTTTGAGCCTTGTTGCGTAAGGTGAGATGATCAGGTCGGGATTAGGCCGGTTTAGATTAGGGACGATTTCATTCTTATAGTATAATCCACTGCGACATGTCAATTTTTGTGGGTGCGTTGTTTCAAACGGTAGGGCGTTTTTTGATGCGTAAACTTATTTTGCGTCGCACATAGGAAATGCTCTAATGCAGTGGTTAGGGCACGAAGCAAGAAGAGGCTGTGTGCTGAAGAGGCCCCCACAAATTGTGGCTCAAGAGGGCAACTATCGACTACAAGTCATTTTTCAAAGGTGATCGGCATGTCGAACCCTTCGTTAATGGCTTATGGTCTTATCAAAATCCCCTTCACCTTTTTACCACGTTGACACTTTTGCTCGTAGTAGTTTGTTCCTGGACGGAGATGATGGACCATTCCATCTCCTTGCTACTGCGTTCCGTATTCGCGTTCGTGAAATATCAGGTTCTTTGCAATTAGAGTCAAGCTTTTGCAATTAGTTATTAATTAATAGAATCTTTGCAAATTTCTTTTTCTTAAAATAAAGTCGAGTCATTGAATTTTTTAAAAGTAGAGTCAATTTTTCAATTTAAAGTAAAGTCGAGTCCTTTGAATATTTTTTTTTTTTTTTTTTTTAAGTCAAGCCCTCCCTTTATATTTTAAATTAAAGTCAAGCCCTCCCTTTACATTTTAAATTAAAGTCGAGTCCCTCCCTTTGCATTTTAAATTCAAGTCGAGTCATTGCACTTATCTTTTTAAATTCAAGTCGAGTCATTGCACTTATCTTTTTAAATTAAAGTCGAGTCATTACACTTCTCTTTTTAAATTAAAGTCGAGTCCTTGCATTTAAAAAATTTTAAAGTAGAGTCTCTTTTGAAATAAATTTTTAGTTACAAAAATAGAATCACGCTCGTTAAATATTGTGTGGACGCCCGTGGCCTGCAGCAACATTGCACTGGAGTGCACAGGAGTGCACCTGAATACTCAAGCATGTTGATTTTTAATTCAGAATAATCATATATTTTTTTTTTCTTTCATCTTCATAATTGCATAATGTGTATGTATATATACAAGATATATACATATTTCATACCTACATGTCAACACAGCTCTACCGCGGGTCGCTCAAAGGCCCTTATGCGGTAAATAATGTGTACACAGGATTGTAAAACCATTTTTACAACTTCCTACTTTTACCACGAGTTTTAAAATGACTCATGTGGTAATTATCATCATCATCATCTTCATCATCCCCTTATCTTTTCATAATCTGATTCTGATTAATCTAATTATTCTGATTATTCTGATTATTATAATTATTCTGATTATTCTGATTAAAAATCTACAAGATTTGATGTCTACATCGAGAAAGGAGGTACCTGCATTCAGGAATGCGGATGAATATATTATAGCAAAGATATACATTTCTCATTTAGAATGATCAAAAACAAATAAATAAATAAATGAATGAATGATTGCACTAATAAAAATATTTAATGTATCAATATTCATATATTTCAATATCTTAAGAAATTGAAGTTATTTATTAATAAATAGAGAACATTTCCTTTTATTTCATATATAATAATTAAACTTATATTCGAATAGTGCAAATGTAGGAAAGAAATTTTGAATCTGATTCTGATAAGAAATATATAAGTCTTTGCTAGATGAATGAAATGACATAAATGGCAGCCAGCACTCAGGAGTGCATTTTAAAATATATCAAGGCTATACATTTTTATTCCAAAATTATGAACAAATGAATATAAAGTGAGAGACTTAATAAATACATATGAGAAAGAAAGACAGACAGAGAGAGAGAGAGAGAGAAAGAGAGAGACAGAGAAAATTTTTATTATATATATATACATAAATTTCATAAGAAATGCTAAGAAGATATATTGATATAAAGATTATTAACAAATATTTATACGTATATGAAAGAAATATGATTATTTTTTTGGAATAAAAATGCATAAGTCTTGATACATAAATGAAACGATTAATATGGCTTGCCTGCACTCAGGAGTGCATATGATACGTTCACAGTAAGTACATGACTGCACTCAGAAGTGCATATGATACGTTTACAATAAGTACATGCCTGCATTCAGGAATGCAGAAGAATATATTATAGTAAAGATATATATTTCTTATTCAAAATGATCAAAAATAAATGAATTAACTCACTAATGAGAATATTTAATGAAGCTGCATACAAATATTTTAGCTCTGATAATATTTTTTTCAATAAATTAAGCACGTATAACAATAAATAAGGAAAATTTCATTTTATTCCATATATAATATTCGCAATTATATTTAAATGGTGTAAATAAATGAAAATAAATTTTGAATCATTCTGATAAGAAATATATAAGTCTTTGCTAGATGAATGAAGTGATATAAATGGCAGTCAGCACTCAGGAGTGCATATTGAAATATGTCAAGGGTATACATTTTTATTCCAAAATTATCAACAAATAAATATGAAATGAAAGAACTACTAAATATATATGAGAAAGAGAGAAAGAAAGAGAGAGGGAGAGAGATTATTTTTATTATATATATACATATATGAAAATTTCATACGAAATACTAAGGAGATATAATAAACGATATAAAGATTATAACAAATGTTTATACATGTGGGAATGAAATATGATTGTTTTTTGGAATAAAAATGCGTAAGCTTGGTATATAAATGAAGCGATCGAAATGGCTTGCCTGCACTCAGGAGTGCATATGATAGGTTCACAGTAAGTACATGACCGCACTCAGGAGTGCATATGATAAATTCACAGTAAGTACATGCCTGCATTCAAAAATGCAGATGAACATATTATAGTAAGGATATACATTTCTCGTTCAGAAAAATCAAAAATACATCAAGGAAAATGCACTTGTATATAATGAATTAAATATAATAAATTAAAGTATATAATAAATAAATATTTAAATTTTCTAATTTTATAATATTATTTAATAGAAACGAAATTTATCTAATAATAAATCAAGAATATTTCATACTCTTCCTAATACAATAATATATTTATATTTAAATAGAATGCAAATGAATGAAAAGAAAATTAAATCATTCTGATTAGAAATGTATAAATCTTGCTGAGCGAGCGATATGATACAGAAATAACAGCCTTGCACTCAGGAGTGCATAAAATTTGTCAAAGGTATACATTTTTATTCCATATTATTTAAATATAATTATCAAATGAAAGAGTTTATAAATATATAAAAAAAACTATATTTTTATTGTATATATACATATATATAGATGATTCATAAGAAATATGAAGAAGAGATAATGAATGACATGACAATGATTTTTTAAGAGATATTTATTTGTATATTGAATAAATATAATTATTTTTGGGAATAAAAATGCATAAGTCTTGATATATAAATAAAACGAATGAAAAGGCTGTCCCACTCAGGAGTGGGGACGAAAATAATTTAGAATAGGGACAGGCCTGCATTCAGGAATGCACCTGGATACTCAAGCATGTAGATTTTTATTTCAGAATAATTAAAAATTTTTATATGATTATTACTAAGTAATAATTTTATAAAATTAATAATCACGAGTTGTAAAACGACTCATATATCGTAACCATCACCATCATTTTATTATATAGATTCTAATTATTCTGATTAAAAATCTATAAGACCTGATGTAATTAGGGAAATCAGGATATGTTAAAGCAAGCAGTGGTGACAAAATAAATTCATAAGAATAATATGCAAAAATGTATTAATACTATTTTGTCTCTAATATGTATAATATTTTTATATTTAATCTTATTTTTCTCTATCAGATTTCAAATTTCATTATTATTTCATATACATATACGAAATATATGGTTCTAAAATTGTGAAATTGTATTATTATATTTTTTATAATTTAATCGATAAAAAAGTCTCTTACATATAAACAATATAATATGTACATGAGACACTTGATGTAACTGCATATTTCGCGTTAGTATAAACGTAATAACATAAGACATATATAATTTATCGATTAAATATAGATCTGATTTCGTTATGAATATGATTACGACAATATACAAAATTGCATATGCATTTTGTAATACGAAACAAGGTGCAGTATATTTTTGTTTTTTTTTTAAACGCGGCATAATTCTTAAATATTGTGAAATATTCACAATTCTTTTTTTTATAACGTGTCTTGAATAATTTATAATATGTATCTATAATTGTATTAATCAATCGACAATTGATTATGCAATTCTTTCTTTATATATATATATATATATATATATATATATATATATATATATATTTCTATATGTTTTTTATACATTTGTACATAAAATCCACGAATAATTTCATATTTTTATTTAAATGTAAAGCCTGTTTTCTAATGCATCGAGAATTCTATATATTCGGTGCAAATTTTATTGCCATTTTAATACTTTTTCTTTTTATTTTATTTCAGCATTATAATCTATGGATAAATATATGTATATAAAATTTTTTATTTATTAAATTATCATAATTATCAAAATTATCAAAATTTTTACCCATGGATTGTAGATATAATTTTTTCTTTCCACACATGCCCTTTTATATAGTTTTCTGTTACAGAGAGACGTCATTTTCACGTTCCAAGGTTAAATATTGCAAAATATCTCTTTATATATCAGTAAGTATTAACAAGAATGTTGTAAATAATATTTCAAGATTTGCCACACTCTTATAGTATGTGACATGGAAAAAAAATTGATAAAAATTATGAATCATATTTATTTATTAAAATTAATTTTTTTGTTTCAGGATTGTCAGATGCCTTTAATTAACAAAAAATCGAAGCAAGATAAGAATGTGGAGATCTAATTAATTATGGAGGATTTGAATGAAGAATTGGAATTATACAAAATAAAAAACAATGGAGGATGAATTGTTTGCAATTATTTTTTTTATTTATTTGAAATATTCAAAAAAATTTTAATCTATCTAAACATAGTTGATTTCTGTTTCAGGAAATATCATCTACATTGGCAAGATTCGATTTCAGTCTTCGTTGGTTGTTTTTTTCGTTTATGAGATATTCCTATATGCATGTGTATGTATGTATAAAATAATTCTTATTTTAATATATGTTTTATTTTCAGAAAGTAATAAAATTATAATTTTCTTATGTTCACAGGTTGTTTATTCATTATATAAAATATACATATTGATTTTGATTGCTTGTTTAGTTATAAAATCTTTTTAATGTTGTATATTTACAGGTGACTGTGAATAGCAGAATGCTGATTTATTATATGAAATTCGCACATTATTTCGATTGTTTCTTGTTTAATTATGAAATGTTTTTGATGTTTTATGTTCACAGGTGACTGTTGATTTGTTATATGAAATTCGCATATTATTTCGATTGCTTCTTGTTTAATTATAAAATGTTTTTGATGTTTTATGTTCACAGATAGCTATGCTGTTTACATCACATGAAGAAATTGTATATTTAGAATAAATATTTAAATTATATATTATACAATAGAATCATATATTTGATGATAGGACAATATAGGTAACAAAAAAAAAGAAAAAATTGGCCAATTATTAATCTTACAAAAGATTAAATTATTTCTATTGCGTTATAAGACGATATTTTTATAATATTGTATATTTTTTAATATTATAAATTTATAATATTATAAATTTATAATATTATAAATTTATAATGTTAACCACGTTAGTTTAATGAGAATAGAATTCCAAATGAAGGGCTCTATTCTTAACCGGGTATGTAGGTCGATATCAAACGGATTTATAAATTTTCATCTAATTATGGTTGATTAGAAAAAAATTTGTAATTCGTCTCGTGATTGTTTTTTCTTTTTCCAAATTATAATAATTATTATTGAATATGTTATAATAATGATATTATACAATTAATTTTATATAATTCCAAAGTAATTGATATTAACAGTAGAGTCTTTAGCCCGTGGGTCTCCATATGCAGCAACCTCCATGTGGTGGGACCTGGAAATCGATATTACTTGCGATATATGATAAATCTAAATAACGCAAGTACTATCGAGCTAATGGCTGCATTTATATTCAATCAAAATTTATTATGGTCTATGATGGCCTTTTACATTTTTTCATATTGTTCATTTTTTGTGTCTTAATGTGTTGAGTTGGCAACTAAGTGATTGCGGATTTCAAATAAGAAGGAAAATTCTTAATTTTTGTTTAAAAATATAACTTTATTCAATTAGATACTATCCGTTCTTGTCGATGACTTTTTGCCATCGTTCTGGCAGTGTCAAAATTCCACATTCGTAAAATTTCTGATTTTTGCTATCAAAAAATTGAATTAAATATGATCTGACATCATCAGTATTATCAAAAATTTTACCATTTAAGGAGTTCTGCATGGAAGGAAACAAATGCTAGTCTGAAGGCAGAAGATCAGGGCTATATAGTAGATGTGATAAAACATCCCAACCCAGTTCCAATAATTTTAAGCGAGTGATCAAAGAAGTGTGGGGCTTTGCATTATCATGGTGGGAAACGACAACCTTACGATTACGGATGATAATTAACGGACGATACCAGCCGCTTTTCTTGAATTGCATCGCTCAGTTTGATGAATTGTTGAACGTACACGTTCGAATTGATCATTTGGTTTTGTGGCATAAGTTCAAAGAACAAAATTCCTTTATAATCCCACCAGATTGACAGCATAATCTTTTTTTGGTGAATCTCTGCTTTTGATGTCGTTTGGGCTGGTTCATCTTTCATCGCCCACAATCTCTTCCAATTAACATTTTTATAAACTATCCACTTTTCGTCGCCAGTAATTCAGGCTTTTCAAAAATGGATCAGTTTCGTTGCGTTTCAGAAGTGAATCGCAGATGCTAATGCGTTGCGTCAAATGAATTTCCTTAAGCTGAAGGATCCATAAATTGAGTTTCTTGACATAACCAAGCATTTTTAATTTTTTTTCAATGCATGTATGTGATACATTGAGCTTCTCCGCAATATCACGTGTTGTACTATGACGATCTGAATCGATAATGGCCTTGATATGGATTTCATCGACTTCAACTGGACGGTCAGATCGTTGAGCATTTTTCAGTGAAAAATCACCAGAATGAAATCTGGCAAACCAATTTTGACACTACCTTTCTTTCAAGGCTTCATTTCCATATACGGCACATAACTTCTTTTGTGCTTGCGATGCGTTCTTGCCTTTTCGGAAGTAATACAATAAAATATGTCTGAAGTACACGTCTTGTTCTTCCATTTTTAAATTGGGATAAAAACAAAACTAAAGCACTAATCGATATAATTTTTTTACTAAATTAAAGGTAGAAATCCAAATAATAAGAAAAAAATATAGGTTAGATGCAATGACCACGTTAACAAAACAAAAGAAAGTTTAAAGTCCATCTATCGACAAAATCCGCAATCACTTAGTTGCCAACACAATAATATATTCATTATTAAATCTATTTTGAAATTATATATCTATATTATATAAGTTATATATATTACTCCTTCGAAAAAAATTGTATCATAAAATGCTATTTCTTTTAGAATAGTTCATGCATAAAAATACAAATTTTATAACAATTGAAAAAGATCTCGTCTAAATTTTCATCTTTAAAATAAAGCTATCTTCATCAAAAATGATCAAGAATTACATATGAATTCATTGTTGATACAAACCATTATAAAATCTGGGTTGATAAACAGCTGTATTATTCAAATGAATCCTGTTTAGTCGAATGTTTCATCTGGATAATAATTATTCATTGTTCTTTAGAAATTCTATTTTTATAATAATAATAATAATAATAGTAATAATAATAATAGTAATAATAATAATAGTAATAATAATAATAATAATAATAATAATAGTAATAATGATAATAATATATACTCAGCTGTTAAAAGTGTAAAGACGAAAGTAGCGCTCTCTATATTTTTAGCTACTCATGCCGATATTGCCCATCTGTTATCATAAGATAATCTTCATGTTTTAAAGGATGAGGAGGAATCTTGAAATCCAAGAAAACATACAGTAGTTTAATTTCCAGAACAAAATATAATTCATGTAAAACATATTTTTTGTTAAATTTTTTTTATTAAGTTTCTTAACAAATCTTGTATGCACTTAATCGTTTATAGAAATATGTTTTTATATGTATTAATGTGAATATAAAAATATTTTTTCTTTTGTTATGAGTAATATAAAACTTTAACCACAATTTTAGATTAACACTTATTTAAAGGCTAATGTATTTCATTTTTCAAATAATTGTATGCATATATATTTATGCAATGATGCAAAAGAAATCATTTTAACATGGCCCAACATAGTATAAACATGACCCAAACATGGCTCATCATGGTTCATCATATTAATGATGAAATAATCTCAGGTTTGTATGGCACAATACAATTTTGTGTTCATTACACGCTTGAATTACCACTTCATCGTTAGTAGAACCAGCAGGACTAGCGATATAAGTAACTCCACTCTGTAATTTGACGACAGTGGTCATAAAAATATTTACATTTTTATCTAATTATAAAGTTATAAATTTACAAAAGTATACAAACTAACCAGTCTAGCTCTGTCCACGTTATCTCTAAATGGAAAGAAAGCATCACTACTAACAGCAACGTCGCTTAGTTTTTTAATCCATTCTTTTTTATCATCTTCAGAGAGTTTCTCAGGAACTTCTTCATACATAGCTGCCCAAGTGGATTCGTCCATGTCTTTTCCAATAGATCCATTGACATAATTATCAATAGCATTAGAAATTTCAGCTCTTTTTATACCTTTCTTGAATTTCATACCAACTACTTTAGGATGCTGTCGGAGCCACCTATGAAAATAATAATAAATAGTATTATAATATTTTCTGCAACAAAATTTTAGCTAATGTAAACTACCAATTATCGGCTTTATCTCCAGCTAATCGTGTACAATGAATTCTCGACTGTTGACCTGCACCAATTCCAATAATTTGTCCATCTTTTGCATAGCATACTGAATTACTTTGAGTATATTTTACAGCTATAGTTGCCACAATTAAGTCTCGCATAGCTGTCTCTGGTATTTCTTTTGCATTAGAAACAATATTTTGGAAAGTTTGATTGTTAATAATTGCATCATTACGCCTTTGTTCCATTGTAAGTCCAAAAAGAACTTTATGTTCCATTAGAGATGGTTCATACGTTGGATCAATTTGTAATATACAATAACTACCATTTTTTTTTTTCTTTAAAATTTGAAGAGCTTCTTCTGAATAACCAGGAGCAATTATACCATCAGAAACTTCCCTAAAAATGTATAGTATTAAATAATAAATACAATAAAATGAAATAAATTACTTAGATAAATATATAAATAATAATAACAATAATATTACCTTGAAATAATTTTAGCGGTTGCAATATCACATGGATCAGATAATGCTACAAAATCACCAAAACTAGACATTCTATCTGCTCCTCTTGCTCGAGCATAAGCAGTAGATAAAGGTGTTAACTGATTAATAAGATCATCTACTTGACATAATTTTGCTTGAACATCATTCAATGAAACACCAACTGCTGCACCTGCTGGGCTAACGTGTTTGAAAGATGTTGCAGCTGGCAATTTCAAAGCAGTTTTTAATTCTTTCACTAATTGATAACCATTTAGCGCATCACATAGATTAATGAAACCTGGAGAACCATTAACAACTGTTAATGGTAATTTATCCAAAGTTGTAAATATTTGTGCTGGTTTCTGATGAGGATTCATTCCGTATCTAAGAGTAAGTTGTGAAATACCAGCATTATATTGTTTACGGAAAAAATCTGAGATTGCATTATCATACTCTGCAGTATGTGTAAATGCTTTCAGAGCTAACATTTGTCTATAATTGAATTAAAATGATTTATATATTAATTTGATTGAAATAAAATTCTTTAAATTTATAAATAAAGTTTAATAAACAATATACCTGGTTTGAATGGATGTGTCCTTGTCAGAAGATGTTTCTAATTCTTTAATCACTTTTTCATAATCATTTGGATCACAAACAACTGTAACTCTAGAATGATTTTTTGCTGCTGCACGTAATAGAGTAACACCTCCAATATCAATATTTTCTATGGCATCATCAATTTTTACATCAGGCTTTGATATAGTTTTTACAAAAGGATACAAATTGCATACTACTATACGAATAAGGTCATAATTTTGCTTTTCAAGATCTCTTTGATCAGATTCTGTAAGTCTTGCCAATATACCTGTATATTATATAATATAACAATTATGCACAGAAATAGAATATGTAAATAATTTGTATTTCTTAATTAATAAATATTGTAAGGAAATATCCAAAAATTTCAAAATCCAAATTATATAATATATAATTGTTAAGTATAAATAATATACCAGCATGAACAGCTGGATGAAGAGTTTTTACACGGCCTTCAAGCATTTCTGGTGCTCCAGTTATATCGGAAACATCTTTAACTGGAAGTCCAGCTTCTCTCAATGATTTAGCAGTACCACCAGATGCTATTAAAGTTAAGCCTATTTCATGTAATTTTTTACTAAGTGGAAGTAAATTGGTCTTGTCTGAGACACTTAGAAGAGCTATGATCAAACAAAAAATATTAATTATATCACAATCCATTGGTGATTGTATAATAATTCGAAAAATTATTTATTTTGTTTTAAAATTCTCACCTAGTTTTCCTGATGCCATTTTTTTTCGTTCACTTTAACGTAGAAAATTACTAAATTATTAACAGAGACTAATTTATTATATTATTATTATAATACGTTATAATGGCACGTTATAACACGTTACTTTCGAATCGAATGGAAGACGTTCAAGAAGTGTTCGTCAAGGCGGCAATTGTTATCATTATAACTCGTTTACAGGGCCGCATATAGAAAAAAATAACATTAATATTTATCGGGATATTATGAATGTGCGAAACTGATAGTAATACGTAAGTAATAATAACATCATTATTTTATATATATTTTCTTGTTTTTCGCTATGTAAAATTTTTTTTGTACATTTTTTCTGTACACTTTCATCAAATTATATTAGTTCGATTTTTTTCTTTTTATATATTTAAATTGTTTTCTTTGTAATTAAAATTTAATAAGCGTATACATTTTTTATTTAAACGAGTTTTATTTTCAAAATATTTAGTTTTTTCATCCTAAATCCTTGGAGATTTAAAATCATAGAATTATGAGAATTTGAAAGCGATAGGTTCCATAACATTTAACGGCGTCCCTGGCCAATACCATAAATAGTTTGAAATTACTTAAATACATCTCATTGATAATGTGTCCTGATTAACAATTTACGTCAAAATATCTCGCAATTCGTGGGTGTCCGTGTCAAATGTTATCAATATTGAATAAGATAAAGTTATTACAGTAATATATAATCGAATTTTTAAATGCTATTATTAATAAGTTTATTTAAACTAGAGATAGGAATGACAGACATATTACATATTAATATTTCTTGTTTGATAAAGATATTTATGTATAAATTATTTTGAATATCTGATTGAATTTGTAAGTTAAATGTGTAATAATACGGTAGAGATAATAAGATACAACATTTTATTAATAACGAAATGGAATTGATAAGAAAATAGAAAAGAAATTATTCATCAAATTGAAGGAAGAAAGTCAATGAAAAATATTAGAAAATGTTAAGTATTATTCTTTCCTATAACTTTCTTATTAATTTAGTTTTCAGAAGATGATAATCACATTTTATATAGATAGATATATTAGGTATAACTTTACTTTATGATAGTTTTAAAGATACAATCAATATATTAAATAATTAAAAAAGAACATTTGGAATTTAAAAATTATCTTTTGGATTGGAAACATTGCATCGAAAGAAATCATTTTATGTGATCACAGTCTTTCATATAAGCAATATAATATTTGAATAATCATAATAGATAAGATTTTTTTAAAGAAAGGTACCAAATAAATATGCATAGAAGTAGATTCCATTACATATAATTTTATTAAGTTAAATACAATTGGAATATAAATGAAAATATAATATTATATTCAAAGAAAAATATTAATAAAAATGCCAACTTATTTCAAAATTATTTAAAATATTCTCATTAACTTTTTTAATATATCGTTGCGTACAATAAATATACTAATTATTTCGACATATCATTATGTACATATAGTTTATGTACGACAAATTCGAAATATCTTATGGATTTTATTATTTTATTACATATTTGAAGTTAAGAAGCATTACGTTAAAATATTATATACGCGCGTCATTTGAAATTAATAACGTTTATGAATGATATTAATTCGAATAAAATTCATAAAAAAATTCAAGTCTTGAAAATTTTAATGCTAAAAATAAGAGAATATTATACTGTACGTATAGAAAGTTTAGAAAAATGTGTAGATTTTTAATAAATTATAGATATAAATAAGAAAGAAAAATTCTTTTTCGATAAATATATGAACAAGCATAGGTAAACGTTGCTATAGTATAAGGTAATACGTTGGATGACTTTTGGCGGGCAAATAGTTAGTTATTATCGTATTTGGTCGCACGAGGGCGGTAATAGTAACGTAACAACCATAGAGAGTGCGCTCATTCGTCCGAACGTCGTCCTACCGTGCGGACGAGTCAGAGGATAATGGTTCGTCTACATTGTATTAGTTTGGCATCGTTGTCGCTGCCGTTGCTGCTCTTCGTAACAAACTCGACGGTCCTCGCGGTGTGTGCGTGTGCGCTTCGTCGCTAGCTTCAAGATGGCCTACCGCTACTGGTTAACACTGCGCGCCACGGTGTAATCTTCATCAAATTTCCAGTGTCCGCTGGTGTATGCTCACACGACGCTCTTTTTGCAAACTCTTGCAAAAGATAAATAGACCAACGAGAAAAAGAGGAATAAAGAGAAGAAGAAGGAGGGAAGGGGATAGGAGGAAAAAGAGAAGCGCGAGGAAGCTCGATCTCTTGGACGAATTGTGCGTCCGGAAATGTGACGAGTCGATGAGAAACCGGTAAGTCCTATTATACTTTTCTTTCAATTCTATTATTTTTTTCCAGATATAAACGCTTTTCTTTTTCTTTTTGTTTCTTTCTTTTTTCTTTTTTTTTCTTTCTTTTTTTTTTTTTTTTTTTTGTTTTCTTCTGACGTCACTACATGTATCTCTGTCGTTCCAACTTTGCGGTCAACCTGCGTAGTTAACCACCCGATATCTTAAAAAAGAAAAAAGAGACGAGTTAGTGAGTCAGTAAGCCGAAGATAGTGTGTACGGAACAGAAAGATAGAGTCATCGTCGTCGTTCGAAAAGGACGCGAGTAAAAGCGTAACGTACGTTAGGAAAATTCTTTTTTCCTTTCCTTTTTTCATTTTATTTAATTTATTCCTTACTGGAGCATTTTTATCGTGTTATTGAAATTTTTTGAAAATGTACAAATGATAGAGTAATAAGTAAAGTCGATGAAAAAGACGATCAATCGCTCAAATGAAACTTAAAGTCTAACAATATTATTACAACGGTGTATTCCTTTGTCTCTCTTTCTTCCTCGCATGATTATTTGTTCTTTCTTTCTTTCTTTCTTTTTTTCTTTCTTTCTTTCTTTCTATTTCTCTCTCTTTCTCTCCCTTCTCTCTCCCTTCTCTCTCCCTTCTCTCTATCTATCTATCTCTATGTGTCGTCGAACGCGTTCGCTAACCTTGTCTTTTAGTTTGCGAGGATGTTACGTATAGAAGTGAATAAGAAAATAGGCCGAGTAGTTTCTTGATCCAGTAAATATATATTCGTTTCAACTCTTTCTAGATCAATAGTAGTGAAAATTTTTGCCAGTATCTAAACGATAGGTATACATTTTTTCTTTCATCTTTTTTTCTTTTCTTTTCGAAGTGTCGAAAGTGTATCATTTTTTTTTTTTTTTTTTTTTTTTTTTTTTTTTTTTTTTTTTTTTTTTTTTTTTTTTTCTCGAAGTCAGATAAACATGTTTTTCATTGGCGATAGCGGTAAAGATACTTGACGAATTTACGATTTGAGAATTTTATTTTGAAACAATCATACGGATTTCAAACGAATCGTATATTTTCAATGAGCGATTATTTATTTATACAATGTCCATTATTTTCTATATATTTATATCCCTTTTTCCTAATATGAATATACTCGAGATGAAATTATCAAAGCTTATTGATCCAACTATATTTGCTTATATATATATATATATATATATATATATATATATATAATACATATTTAATATTATATTTTAAAGAACTTTAATTATGAAATAATTTAATAATTTTAATTATGAATTAGATTATATCAGATTTGAAAAATCATAAGACACTTTAATCGTATCTTATTTAACATGTACAATTTTTTCTTTCGTTAAATTATCACTTACATAGGTTAAAGTCTAAACATTAAAAAATGTACAATTTACAAACTCTTGCCAAATTTTTTACGAAATAAAATCTCTTTCCTATATTCATCATCGATATACATACATACATGTATGTATATTGTTAAGAATCAAACGACCGTATCGAAGTTCGTAGCAAACGGTCAAAGGTCGCGCGGGAAAAAGGATCGACCGGTCACACAACGCCATTTTTTAAATTATAAATTCAAATTTTTTATAATTTTACTAAGTTGTGTAAAACTTTTTTCGCAACTATACCAAGAGTAATGGCGTATGAAGTGTCTGTATATATATATATATATATGTATATATATATATGTATGTTGTATGTATCAAATATTAGTCATATTTCACTTATATCGTGAAAACCAATTGAATTGTCCATTGTTTGTAAATGTTTCGTCGCGATATATATCTATTTAGTAAAATGATAAACTCAAAGTTGTCGTTTTGTCGTTTCGTTTTCATTTTTTTTTTCCATAGTCATTGAAATATTCCAAATTTCGAGGGGGAAAAAATTCAACTTACTTATCGAATTTATATTTACAATATTTATGTTTATTCAAGAGAATGAATCTTCTTGTGTAAGTATAATAGAAAAAAATAATAGGGGCAAAGAAAAAGGAGATAATTTCGGCTTAGAATTTCACAAACTTTTTTAAAAATCAAAATATACGTAATCGATAGAAGTCAGGAAAATACCGTGAAAAGTTTTTATCAATTACTGTACGATACGATTAATGTGATTAAACGATGATTAACGTCAATTAAACATCGTTATTGACTGGATACCTCGATAAAGCGTAATCATAATTCCATTAAGATCCGTAATTTGGATCATCGTGGATTGATTTCATTTATCTTTCGACTTTTGTTTTCATCGTCTTTTCATCGACAAATGCGGTTCATTTGGACGCAAAATATAAATCATTATGGTTCTTTGCGTTCCGTCGTTTGGCTCCAGGGAATTAATTTTTATGTATTATTAACCAGTAACTGTGGTGATACAGAGCGCTGCAATCGCATAGAGCGAGTATGCCAATGTCATGTAAGTGTGAGAAGAGATACATATATAAAATGATTTGTGTGTGTGTGTGTGTGTAACGTGAGTTCCTACGGTATGGTAGAGGGTAAAAGGGAAAAGAGACGTGGAAGGAGAGGAGGGTTCGGGATGATGAACGTAGAGAGAGAGAGAGAGTGAGAGAGAGAGAGAGGGGGGGGGGAGCAAGAGAAAGAAATAAAAGGTGGGCGGCAAGGGACGAGGAAAGAAAAGAAAACAAAGCAAACGCAGCCGTCGAGGCAACAATGGTACATCGACCCGCCAAAACTTCTACCGATGCAGAGAGAACACGCGCCCCGTCGTCGTCGTCGTTGTGTCGTGTTGTGTCGTGTCATCTTTGCTTAAAAACAATTGAATGTGTTTTAATCTCTCTCTCTCTCTCTCTCTCTCTCTCTCTCTCTCTCTCTCTCTCTCTCTCTCTCTCTCTCTCTCTCTCTCTCTCTCTCTCTCTCTCCCCTTCCCTTCCCTTCCCTTCCCTTCCTCATCCCTGCATCCTCCACTGCTGTTACAAGCCTGTTTCCAATATTGATCGTTTATATCGTTGGTTCGATCAATTTTTACTTCTTTTAATTTAAAAACATCGAAAATTCTCATCGAGATAGCGGCTAAAATATGTATGCATGTTCACAACTAAATAACATGGTTACTATTTCGCTCGAATTCGAGTTTGAGTATAACCGAAAGTCTATGTAGATAGTTGAATGTATTTTTTTTCCCCCTAAGAGAAATAGAGAGAGAGAGAGAGAGAGAGAGAGAGAGAGAGAGAGAGAGAGAGAGAGAGAGAGAGAGATGGGAAATGTGGAAGGGTGGAATGGGGGATTGGCATTTTACGTTCTCGATCATCTACGCTCATCGAATAGCGATGATTCATGTATAAGTTTTGATGCGAATAGTTTTAGATTTTCGTCGAAGTTTCGTTTACTAGTTCGAGTCGAGTTACACCGTTGATCATTTTTAAGCGGGAAACTCTGTATTCTTTTCCCATGTAATTCATCATTTTCTAATAACACGAAAAATGATCTAGATTTTCTATCGATCAGTAAACACACTCGCGTAAAGTATATCGATTTTAATTGTTAATTCTAAAAGTTATTAAAAAATAAAAAAAAATAAAAATAAATAATAATAATAATAAAAAAACGAAATTGAATATTTGGAAAAAAGAAAGATCGAAAAATGTATTCAGTTTAATTTGTTTTACGAAAGAATTTCAATTCGTTTCACATTATCATTGAGATCTTGATTCGTTGAGGGTTATTATTACTTATTAGTTTTCTTATCTTTTTCGTAATTCTTCTAAATAATAATAACAACAACAATACTAATACTAATAATGATAATAGTAATAATGATAATAATAATAATAATAATAATAATAATAATAATAATAATAATAATAATAATAAAGAAAACATATATTGTCGATGAATAAGTAAAAAAAGAAAAAAAGATCGATCGTGATCATTGATCTAACGAAAAAGGTGTTGGATCAAATGACACGAGGTGGTTTCTATAGTCGAATTCTAAAGTAAGTCCTTCAGATACCTAGAGAAGAGAGAGAGAGAGAGAGAGAGAGAGAGAGAGAGAGCACTCTTTTTCGTAGTCCCGACTCGTTCTTATACGCACGGGGTAGGACTGAGAAAGTGCGCCTCCAGGATAGATGGAAGGAAGGAAGATCGGGTGCCGTGGTTACCCTGGCAACCGGCATTGATCCCTCCCCTCTTGTTCTACCATCCTTTCACTCCTCTCCTCTAGTCTCTTCCTCCCCTTCTCTTTCTCTCTCTCTTTCTCTCTCCTCTCTCTCTTTCCACTGTCTCTTTTTTCTCTCTAGTTCTCTACCACCCTCTTTTTTTCTTCCTCTCCCCACCCTCACATTTCTCCTATATAGTCTGATACACACCTATACAACATACCAATTCTTTTTTTCTCGCTCGATCTCCTTACACTACCACGCTACTCGACTTTTCGGTCTCCTTTTCGTTTTCGCTCCCACCCATCCTCTATATCTCTCTTTTTCTCCCTTTTTCTTTTTCTCTTTTTACTCTTCCTCTTTCTATTTCTCTCTTTTTCTTCCTCTCTCGTTTCCTTCTTTTTTCCTCCCTCTTTTTCTTTTCTCTCTTTTTCTTCTCTTTCTTTTTCTTCTCTCGTTTCCTTCTTTTTTCTTCCCTCTTTTTTTTTTCTTTCCTTTCCTCCCTCCCTCCCTCCCACTCTTTCTCCTTTCCCATCTTCTCTCTCTCTCTCTCTCTCTCTCTCTCTCTCTCTCTCTCTCTCTCTCTCTATCTCTCTCTCTCTCTCTCTCTCTCGTCATTCTTCTTTCCCTCGTCTCTTGTTTCTTTGTGCAGCATGTCTTTCTTTCCTTCGACGCGACGGATTTCGATCATCGTTCGCCATATTTCGTTTTCTCCGTGACGTCCAATAAGATCGAGAACGAAGGGAAGTCGGATGTTTGATGGTAAATTCAGAAAAGTATGTGATAGTAATGAACGAGATGAAATATTTATTTAAAAGAAAAAAGAAAAGACGAATAGCTTGGCTTAAATTCGGTCTATCGATTTGTTTACTTTCATCATTGATGGGGAACGAATATATGTAGATACGTATATAAATGTTTAATGTCTAGATCTAAATATTTTTTTCGTACGATTGGTGTATCGTACCATCATTTTATCCTTCTCTCTTTCTCTCTCTCTCTCTCTCTCTCTCTCTCTCTCTCTCTCTCTTTCTTACTCACTCACTCACTCTTAATCGATCAATCGATCGATAATCTATCTTTTCAACCTTTTTTTGAATACAATCAACGAACTGTCGATCTACGAATGATCAGGAAAATCTTTGTTTATTTCTATCACTTTCGTTTGATATCTCGACGTTTAACAGGGTTGACTAATCCTGCGGCTGAGAGTTTACCTTGTCGCGGTTACAACGGATTATCGTATATAGTAGTCTAACTATACATGGAATAGTCTCCATGAAGAAATTCTTTGGTAAATATTCTTTTTTCGACCTTTCTTTTTTTTCTATTTTTCTTTTTATTATTATTATTATTATTATTATTATTATTATTATTATTATTATTATTATTATTATTATTATTATTTGATATTTTTATGAATAGTTTTATTTGCTTGTAAACGATTTTACCGATTAAATTTTACCGGCCAAATTCGTTATCGGTTCGCATTCAACATTTCCGATAGCATCCATTTTGTTCTAACATTGTTTATTTATTTATTTATTGTTTATTTATTTATTATTAATTAATTGTTTATTTATTTATTTTCTTTTTTTATCTATCTGAATTTTGCCAGAGGATAATTTTCTTTTATTTTCTTTTATTTTCTTTTATTTTCTTTGAAGGAGGGATTGACCTTACGTAGAGAAAGAGAGATTCTTTTGGGGTCGATAATGCGTATCCGGTGAAAGCACGCGCTATGGGATATACTTTGGTGATAAAAGAAAAACAGAAAGAAAAAGAAAAAGGGTGGGAGAACACTCCATTCTGCAGATTATTATCTGTCTTTTCTCAATCTTACTACTCTTTGGAATTAAGAGTGGTCAGTTACGCAATGTCATCGTACTACACATTCGATTCAATCTTTCTTCCTTCTTTCAGATTGTTTGACAAATCTCAGTTTTTATTTTCTTTTTCTTCTTCTTCTTCTTCTTCTTCTTCGTCTATTCGAATTCCTCTTTTTCTTCAGTTTCTAATTTTTTCTTTATTTTACTCATTTTACTTCCATTACTTTTTCCCTCGTTGTTCGTTACACGTTATTATTTCAAATAATAATTATACTTAAATTATACGGACATTTTCGCGTGACTTTAGTAACGTTTACAAGGGTAAAAAATCGTTCGAGGGATGCCTTTTACTTTGTCCTCGTTGTTTCTAAAATTGATGCGATTTCGACATCGTTCTCTCTTCCTTCTCCCCTTTTCTCTCTCTCTCTCTCTTTCTCTCTCTCTCTCTCTCTCTCTCTCTCTCTCTCTCTCTCTCTCTCTCTCTCTCTCTCTCTCTCTTTCGTTTCTAACAATGCTCGTTGTGAAACTTACAACGCTCGGCCAACCGAACAATCTCAGAATCATTTTGCAACCAACTCGACGTTTTCGGCCGTGCGAGTTTACATTCGTTTGTTCGTTCGTTCGTTCCACTTGCATTCTATCTTACCACTCTGACGTTGAGATACTTTTATATTCTGTTAAAAGCTACCAATCATAATGGACTTTCTTTGATATTTTTTTCGAGGGCATGTCGAATGTGCTTTATCGATATAAAAATTGATCATATTAAATATTCAAATAACTTTTCATATTAATAGATGCTTTATGCATATGTTTTAATTCAACATATAATTAAACAAATTACGTTAATGTTAACTACGATATATTAACAAGTTTAACGAGTGAACGATGGGGAATGAAAAATATCGAGTTGTTGTATGAGAGATGATCAGTCGCGCGTACACGTTCGACGATTGTAGGTTTACAAAATGTGGGTCAGGCCGTTCTCTTTGAATTGGGGTTTGCACATCGCGTTCATATAGATAGGTAGTAGATATGTACGTTCATTTTGTTTGAAAGCAAATTGCATATCCCCCCCCCCCGATTTCGTGACACAACAAAAAAATAATATTATTGTAATTATGTATCTTAACGTTGATTTCTTTTCTTTTAAAAAGGAAAAAAAAAAAAAAAAAAAAAAAGAACAAAGTGTTGAAGTATCGTTGTAGTTTAACGTGGAATTAGATTTATAGGAGAACTTTTGTTGTTATCGTAGTTACTGCTAAACCATAGAACATGCATCACAGTTTGCTTACAGCGTTTTACCATGGAAAGTGGCGTAAAGTTACTTGCACGCTATACATTATCGCGACACAGTGTTTCCTGATAATTATGTAATAAAAGCGTTAAAACACATAAAATAGGATTTATTTTTCATATATATATATTTTTTTTTTTTTTTTTAATTAATTTTTTTTTTCTTTCTTTTCAAAAAGATTCTTTCTAAGCTGTTGCATAAATATATTCAATTTGCATAAAACGATTTATATAAATGGCAGGTAAAATCGTAAACGATAAAGCATCGAGATAGAGAGAAAGAGAGAGAGAAAGAGGGAAAAACAGCAGCCCTACCTACGGACTAAAGATGTTTGTAACGAATCTAACTAGATGGAGAATTTTCATTTGTTTTATACGTCGCTCCAAACCGTAGTACTACTTCGTTGTGACGTCAGACGTACCGTGGCTATTCTTGGTCCAAAAACATCCAGGATGTTTCATTCGGTCATATTCAAGACGCAGAGATAGGTCTTAACGCGAAACTCAAATGATGATTGTCCATTATGAGTTTTGAACTATTCTACAACATTTCTTTCATCTTTTTTTCTCTTCTGTTTCTTTTTCTATTTTCTTTTTTCTTTTTCTTTTTCTTTTTTCCTTTTTCTTCTTTCTTCTACTTTTTGCGATTTCTTCATTTAAGAATGTTTTAATATCTCCGAAGTTCTTTTCGTATCTCATATTCTCTGATATTAAAAATACATGAAAGGAAAGGGGAAAAAAAAGATTTAGCGAACACGACAAGTGTATTACACGTCGACGTTAGTTCGCTATACCATGATTGTGGATAGAGAAAGAGAGAAGGACAGAGAGAGAGAGAAAGAGAGAGAGAGAACATATACGATTGTGACCATGGAGGTACGAAGCTTCGCTGACCTCACTACATAGATATGATCCCGTTAACGTACAACTTCTTCGTTTTCTCATCTGTCTCCACAGGTTATCGTATGTTCGACTTATTATTGTAAGCTTTTCTCTTTCCTTTCCTCTCTTCACTTCATCATACGTATTCACAAATCTATACAATGTTCGTTTCTTTAATATCCACATTAAAATTCTTTACCTGATTGGTTAAGAGATATTCCATAGGAAATATTAAAAATATATAATATCTTTTCAATGATTAAAGTGATAGCAGTGATAATAATTAGCAGGAACAGTAATAATAATAATAATTATAATAATAATAATAATAATAATAATAATAATAATAATAATAATAATAATAATAAAATACAACAACAATATCGAGTATTAATCGTGTTTTAGAGAAAACAAAAAATGACAACCACGAAGTTTTCTTCTTAGCGATTTCCGAGTACCTTGTGTTTATCTTCTTTTCTTTTTCTTTTTCTTCCCAGTCTGGCGAGCGCACATCTGCACTCTCTCACATTGGTCAGTTGCGCGCTTATGTTCAATACATACATACATAGATAGATACATATATACATATGTACGTACATATTTACATACATATATACACGTACACGTGTATACATATATATGTGTGTGTAATATGCACGCCTACGAGATCACATATCTGTGTAAATGTTCGCTATTTATCTGTATATGTATTATAGCTTGTATGTACATACATATATATATATATATATATATATATATATATACGTGTGCATATAGTGTAGGTGTAGACTACATCAAGAGAAACCGATGGTCTCGTCTATTGAACCGAGGATAATGAGTACCAGCTGTATTGTCCACCTCCTACCTCCCACTCTCACCCCCTCCCCCCTCCCTCACTCCTCTTCTAAACCTTTAGCATATACCCGTGCACGTTCGATGTATAGTCGCGTCTGCGCCTATGTGTCGAGAACGATCATACTTGTATTTGTGTGAAAAGTAGTTCTCCATTAAAATGTAGATATATATATATATATACACATATATCGTGTCCTACACGATATATGTATATTAGTATCGAAAGTAATATCGATTGTTTGAGTCTTTCCTCCCACCACCTAAAGGAGGAGGAGAAGGAGAAGATTGTTGCGTTTGGCAACACTTTAAAGCGCGAGAATACAATCGAATATTTTCGCAAACTTTGATCAAAGTTTACAGAGTTTCTATCGAAATCAAAATATTATTACCATATAAGTTCTCGATAAAGTTCATTTTTGCAACCTAGATATAACATACTTTTTTTTTTTATTTTTTTTTTATTTTATTTTATTTTATTTTTTTTATTTTCCTTTTTGTTTGTTTTCTCTTGATTTTTTTTTGTTTTGTTTTTTTTGTACGTTCTACTTTCAAATGACTTGGGGCTTTTCTCGTTAAATTAATCACGGATGTATGTATCCTGCATGAGCTCGTTCACATGTTAACTCATCGTATTTTTATTTTTGGAACTAAAGAGTCCTTTTATTACAAATCCGATATGTCATACTTATATAAAATTAGAGTGTCTTCCTTGTGTTGTTCAAGTTTTGTCGTGTTGTTTCAAGACAAAGACAGTAATAAATGAAGTTGACATATTTCTCTCTCTCTCTTTTTTTTTTCTTTTCTTTTTTTTTCTTTTTTCTTTTCCTTTTTTTTTAATAAGACCACAAAAAGTTTTCACTTTTTTAGTTAGAATTTTGATTTTAATATCAATTTTTTTTATTATTATAATCGTTCATCGTAACTTATATACCCTAATTAGATATACTTGTGTTGGTCATTCGAAGTTATAAAAAGAAAGAAATAGGTATGTTAGAAAAGATAGTAAGTACATGGGAACTTTCTGGAAAAAAAAAAAATGAATTGAATGATCAGCTAATTAATGAATGATAATATAGAAAGAGTTTTTTTTTTTTTAGCATCGAAGATGTACGTATGTTATTCGTGCTACCGTATTATATATCTACATTCTTCATCTTCCCACGTCTCCTATTTTTTACCTCCCTCACGATCTTCTCATCATCCTTTTATTTTATTTTTTTTCTCTGTCTCGTTTCTTCGTCGACATCTGCGGTACGTATCAGCATTGATGTTGGTACATCCCCACGTATGTATGCAGGTGTCGTTAGAATGCCGATAATACGTAATTTGGGCTTGAACGAAAGTTAATCCTCGTACACAAAATTTAATCAACGCACGAGGATTTCTACTTAATACATTTAAAACAAATTGTTAAATCATGATAAAGATTTGATCAATCGACATAATCAAGCGACAAAATTAATATTTATTTTCTTCGACAAAATGATGGATAGATGATGGTGATATCGATAATTATGTCTTTATGGAAGATGTTTAAGTCCAAAAAAGAATATATAAATAAATAAATAAATAAATAAATAAATAAATAAAAATTAGTATATTTTAAAGATTATTGGATTGAACTTGACGAAGTTTAATATATACAAGGTTTCGATATAAGATAAATATTCGTACGTGAAATTAGGTCGAGCCGAGCCAAGCCGAGCCGGTAACATCGTTCTCCAAACGAAGAAGGGAAGGTAACCGAGGTGGATTATTACGGCACTGACGGTGTGGTACCATGGACCTCGTCGTTCATGGTATGTATGCACGTGAACTGGCTATAGTGCTACAGTGCTGCGGTGGGATCGATTCGACCGGAGGTGTAAGCCCTACCTCGATTTACAAGCTTCGATATATACCCCCGTAGCGCTTCTCTCGATTTTTGCTCTCTCTCTCTCTCTCTCTCTCTCTCTCTCTCTCTCTCTCTTTCTCTCTCTCTTTCTCTCTCTCTCTCTTTCTCTCTCTCTTTCTCTTAACCCGTTCTCTCTTTTTCTCTGTCTTTTGCACCCTCACTAAATATTCCTACCATTTTTCCTTCCTATCTTCCTATCTCTCTAAACTATACCTTCATTTTATTTTTCCTTTCTCATATTCTCATATTTCTTGGTTAAAAAGAAAACATTTTTACTCCTTTCGACTGACATTCATAGAAAATTAAATGCTTTCATACGTGGTAATTACGAAAAGAACGAAATTTATCTGAGTTTTGTTATATGGGAGTTATCGTGGGATTTTCTCTTTCTTTCTTTCTTTTTTTTTTAATACACCTTATTTCATATATTTATTGCCATTTACCTATTGTAAATAAATCTTCTAACATTATTATCATATTTGGCGACAATGGTTTATAAAAAATTCAAAATTGTATTGCATTATGTACATGTACTTGGAACAAAAATGAAAATTCGTTACACGTTCATTTTCTTCCTTTCTGAAGGAATAAAAAATATTGTCATTTAGTTAGATAAAGATAATAAATCTTCATACATTCTCGTATTCGCAGATAATGAGTTACCGAAAATACGAAATAGTATTATATTATGTTTCACCGAAGAAGAAGTAAAAAAGAAAGTTATCTGTGTCATTCCTTCCCATATTTTTTCTCAAGGAAGAAAAAGAAAAAGAAAATTATTATCGGTATTTTATCTTTATCGAAAATAAATCGAGGCTCTCTTGAGGCGAGCTTTAAAATTGTAGATATTCATCTGGGAATACTACGTTCGTTTTCCTCGTGGGTGTATTTCTGTAAACGAACGGTGACGGCGTCGTTTGGCGGCGCCGGTGTCGTCGTCGTCGTCGGCGTCGGCGTCAGCGTCGGCGTCGGTATCGGCGTTGGTGTCGGCTTCGCCGGTGCGCATCTACAGAAAACATAAATGCATGACAATAATGTGCAGCCTGCAGTATGCGCGTGTCCACGTTTCACGGAGCGTCTGTATATATCTATACTATAGTGTACTTTAGATCAGTTCATCTTATGTCATGTGATATTATTAAAACAATACATTATAGTAAAATTAACGATCGACGAGATATTAAATTTTCAACTATTAAATAGAAAATTTATTCCTTCAAAATTTAAGAGAGAAATGGTATAGTAAATTGTTTTTTGCTTTGTTATCAATGTGCGAAAGGTACTTCGATGATTTTACATTCATTAAAGTAACTCTCTGATGATTGTAAAATCGTATATACTTTATATAGTAGTATACGTATAAAATTATATATAATTTTTATATCATATGTCTTATTATTTCTTTAATAGATATTTAAAATGGCATATTATTTATTTATTTATTTGTAAAGTTGAAAAAAGGGTAAAGTTTCTAAGTTTTAATTAATGCTATATCTATATGTATATGTATGTATATATATATATATATATATATATATATATAACCCTTTGCACTCCAATATTGAGCATAGTTCGACGTTCTTTCGAATAGTATACCAACAATTTTTTATTACAACATGTTGTATTTTCATTAGAATAAATTATGTGAAACAAAATATGTATAGAAAAAAAAAATAAGGAGCGCAAAGGATTAAAAAAAGGAATATATTAAGTATACATTTACAATATCCTTACTAAACAAATATCCTTGTATTTGGTTTTATCTTTATGGTAGAAAGATGAGATGGTAGGGTTAATGGCAGAGGTTCGAAGAAGGAGAGGAGGAAGAGAGGGACGTTCGGCGGAGAGCAGCACATTCCACGACTTCCAAGGAAGCCTGTGAGGAAAGGAGTCTGCGTATTATTATAGTAATTCTTTCCCTCGCTCTTATTATTCCAAGACGACGCGGATCACAATATATATATATATATATATATATATACCTTCTCTTTGCATATTCGTTTTTTCGCTCGAGTGGTTTCTATATATATCTACACTGTATATTGGCATAGACGATTAGAGATATAGATTAAATTTTAGAGAAAATTATTTCTTATCTCAACGTATTAGATATAATCGAATAGTATTTGAACTTTTTCTTTTTAATACATTAATATAATTTAACACGAGAATATAAGATCTCTGTCAAATTTAGGAATGCATTAAATTTTTTTTTTTTTTTTTTTTTTGCCCTTAATAATGATAAAAGTTATATTATTATCTTATAAATTATCGAGGAAAACGTTTCGATAAAAATAGATAGCAATCGATGTGAATACGCAATGGCTAGGGATTCTTGAATCCATCGATACGGTCCTAGGTTAGCGCGCGTACGGCGAGCTGAGTATGTGTAGTAGTATGTTTGCGCGATATAAGCGCATGGTGCACTATAGCGATCCATTATAGTGGAGCTATACTATATACCATATAGCCGTAGCGGCCTGCGCAGACGGTGTATGGGAAAGCTTTGCTAGTAGAAAAGGCGAAAGAGGAAGAGAGAAAGAGAGATTAGTAAAGAGAGAAGAACGAAAAGGGGCGAGGGGAGAGAGAGAGAGAGAGAGAGAGAGAGAGAGAGAGAGAGAGAGAGAGAGAGAGAGAGAAGCGTGTCTAGGACCTTTTCCAGAAAGCAGAAAGCACGACGAAGCAATATCGCACCGTCTGCCAGTGTCGTAAAACCCCTTTGATCTCTCTCTCTCTCTCTCTCTCTCTCTCTTTCTCTTCCTTCCCCCCTCTTTCTTGCTCGTTTGTTTTATTATTATTATTTTTCTTTTTTCTATCTCATCCTAGTTACACGCAATATTTTTTATCTCCCAACATATTTTCCTTTCATTTTCGCTCTCTTTAATTTTGAAAAAAAGAAAGAAAGAAAGAAAGAAAGAAAGAAAATAGATAAAAAATTCAAATACATTTTGGCATAAAGTCGTTTTATGTTTTCTTTCTTTCTCTCTCTCTCTCTCTCTCTCTCTCTCTTTTTTTTAACATTATGATTATCGTAATCGTATTGCAAAAAGATTTCGTAGAGTTGAGAGTTTTTTTAATAAAGTTACATAGATGGATATATGTACTTCTTCGTAGAATTGTCGAAGATGTTATCGGGGATGGGTGGGTGGTGGTTTTCTTCGAGGACTAAAGGAACGTAGCTAAAAGGATGCAAGATTCGCGGTGCAACAATAATTACGGGCAGTCACCGTGCGGAGTTGCGCAAGCGCTACGTTCTTTTCGTCCGTCGAACTGTTTGTGAGAGAATAGTGCTTGGTGGTGTGCTCCAGCTATTGGTGTATGTGTGTGTATGTGTGTGTGTATGTGTGTATGAGTGTGTGTATGTGTGTGTGCGTGTGTGTGTAGATACCTCAAAGAGAAAGAAAAATATAGACATGGGAACGGGGTAAAGAGGAATGGCGAAGAGAGTAGAGGAGCGAAGAGGAGAGAAAGAAAGCAAAGAGGGTCGTTCGAAAAAAGTACGGTAAAAAAAAGAAGAGACTCGTTGGCGATTCCGCGCCAATTCCGTAGGCAGCCCCATCTATGTAACTTTCTTTTCCTGAATCTCTCGGTATGAGTTTTGTGAAAGTATTATTACCGTTTAGTAATGATGAATTTGCTATGATAGTTTTTCTTTCTTCGATCGAAACAATCGTTTTTTCCGTTTGTAATTTTCATTGAAATTTTTTTTTTTTTTTATCGCTTTTAATTATATTCAGCAGATAGAACTTTTATATCATTATTTCGACATTAATTTCGTGCTTCGATTGAACGTATACATGTCGAAAGATACTTTTTTTTTTTTTTTTTTTTTTTTAACTCATTAAATGTGAAATCTAGAATGTGCTATACTATAATATTGAGATGTTAATTATGAATGTGTTAGAGGATTTATTTCTTTCTGTTATTTTTTTTTTATTACTTGTTTTTTTGAATACATAATTCTATCTACGCTTCTAAGTTATAAATCTTCGGATTGACCTTTCAATATGTTAATAATCAACGAATGAATTTCAAATTACAAGAAGAATCGAGTGAAAAAGATTTGCGTACTTTCTCCTACGATTATCGATTGAGAACCACTGTTTTACGGAACGAAGCCTACTATCCACACAAGCGCGCGCACACACACAAACACACACACAACACATACACATACCAATACAAACATCGACGTGTGATACATCGTAAGGTTCTCACTTACGTTGGCGATCTTGGCCGAACATTTACGAATATAGACGAATGGAAGTTGATTTAAATAATGACTTATTTAATTGCGATAAGTGACAGAAGATGAACGAGAACGTTACGAAACTTGGTTCTGTTTGGTCGTCGCAGAAAATATTCTCGGATTGTAATAAACACATATATATATATATATATGTATGTATAGATGTATATTAAATATATGATGAGAAGAGCGCAATAAAGAGAAAGGCATATTTTATATTAGTTAAAAAAGTAATATAAAATATGCTAGTTAGTTTAGATCCACGCTCGTGAAAACTTATGTTTGTATTTTCAATCCGTGTTCTCTGATTATTTACGAAGTGCTGCTGCAAGTTGCGTGCAAAAACGCACGCGTAAAAATAAGTTACGTCGTTTGATAGTGGAAATTAAGTAAGTTCTTTTACGTTAGTTTTTTTATCAGGTTTTCTTAAGAGAAAGGAAAAGAAAAGTGATAGAGGGGCGAGAGAGAAGGGGGAGAGAGAGATGTAGATATCTATACTAGAAAAAGAATCCTATGAAGAAGAAATCTCCTATCATGCGATCGAACGAACGGCATGCTCGAAATTTCGAAGGCCGAGCACCACTGTTTTTTTTTTCTTTTTTCTTTTTTTCTTTTTTTTTCTTTTTTTTTTCTTTTTTTTTTTTTTTTTTTTTTCTTTTTTTTTTCTTTTTTTTTTTTAAGCGAGATCGGCGCATGCGCATACGAAGTTCTTGAACGGAAAATACGCGTGTACTCTTTGGTAGCGCGGCGGAGAGAAGCTTGTGTGGTTGTCGTCGTCGTCGTCGTCGTCGTCGTCGTCGTCGTCGAGTGAACGTAGTCGAACATTACCGAACATTGCCGAGCATCGAGCAGCAATATCATCGACGAGCCGCCGAGGCACCACATCTCACTTTGCTCCGAGCTGTCGAACGCGACGGGCGTAAAAATCCTAATCGCGTTGCGCTTCTATATTTTCTTTATTTCTAATTCTCGCAGACTTTCGCATCCCATTTAATGAACAATCGTCTATCATTTTTTCTCTTATTTTCTTCGTTTATTTTCTTCGCTTATTTTCTTCGTTATATATAAATACACTCGCGTTACGTTATCATCATCGTCGTCATCGTCGTAATCACCATTATCATCGTCATCATCATCATCGTCATCATCAACATCATCATCATTATCTCCTTCACCGAATCTTTTCATATATAATATTTCTATCTCGTATACTAGAAATCACGCGTTATTTCATTATCATTTGACATCGACAATATTATCCTTGTCGTTTCGACGTTTCCTGATCGATCGTTCTTTTTTTCCTTTTTATTTTATTTTATTACATTTATTTTTGTTTTTTTATTTTTATTACATCTCATAAGTGGATTCTTCACGTTCATTAGTTCGTTCTTTCCGATCGATTTTCCTTCTACAGCCTCCTATATATTCTCTCGATCATAAAATATATAAAGAAACAAGGCCACTTTGATAGAGAAGCTTTTCTTGTGTTACCTTCAGTATTTTTCCTCTCTGTATCTCTCTATCTCTCTCTTTATTAATCTCTTTTTCTTTATCTTTTTCAATCTTTCTCTGTTTCCCCTTCTCTCTTTTTCTCCATCAATCTCTTTCTTTTTTTCTCTATCAATCTCTCTCTTTCTCTTTATCAATCTCTCTCTTTCTCTTTATCAATCTCTTTCTCTCTTTCTCTTTATCAATCTCTTTCTCTCTTTCTCTTTATCAATCTCTTTATCAATCTCTCTCTCTTTCTCTTTATCAATCTCTCTTTCTCTTTATCAATCTCTCTCTTTCTCTCTCTCTCTCTCTCTCTCTCTCTCTCTCTCTCATGTCACTAAAATCTCAAGTTTGGTCGTTCTCGCTCGGAAACATCGACCGGACGACAGATCTGAAGGACGATTGTAGTCGCGATCAGAATGGAAATGGCTGAAGCTACGAAGCACTCTATAAAATTACGTGAAATAGGATTCGATCGTGATCAGATTTACTGTTCAAATTCTGATAATTGGGGACGCACGAAACTAGACGAACGTAACGAAAAATGGGAAAGTAAAGGGCCAAGAGGATAAAGAATATAGATTGGGGAGAGAAAGTAGTAGGAGGGAAGGAAAATATAAGGAAATAGAAAAAAGGGGGTGGAAATAAGAGGGGTGGTAGGATAAGCACAACGTGCAGCAGCCATTTACACCTGGCTCGAGTTCCTCGGAGGTATATAAGGGACACAAGGTGCGCATGGTAACCGAAGGCAGGCAGACAGAAACCTTCCCCTCCCCTTTTCCTCTCTTCCTTCTCCTCCCAAGCCAGCTTTGAATCAATAATCTCCGGTCACGATTATATATAAGCTTTCTTTCTCTCTCTCTCTCTCTCTCTCTCTCTCTCTCTCTCTCTCTCTCTCTCTCTCTCTCTCTCTCTCTCTCTCTCTCTCTCTCTCTCTCTCTCTCTCTCTCTCTTTCTCTCTTTCTCTTTCACCCATCCACCTTCCTTCCCTTTTTATTTTCTCTTCCTTCCCTCTTATTTATTTTTTTTTATCTATCTTTTTGTCTATGCATCGAATTGCTAAAATGTCGGATATAATACTTATGATTAAAAATCGCGATGAGATATGAAGGAACTATACAGGAGGCAGAGACGCAACATAAAAGTGCGCGAGTGAGAGAGAGAGAGAGAGAGTGTGAGAAAGAAGGTATTCTTTTTCTCTGTCTCTCTCACGTGTGGAAATTGATTTTCCTCCGCCGTATCCTCCTGGCCTTGTTCGAGCGGTGCGCCAGTATCAGCGCCGCGAATTATTGATCTCGCTATATCCTCCTCTCTCTTCTACTTCAACATTTATGGTATTTTCGAGGAAAAGAAAAAGAAAAGAATAGAATAGAATAGAATAGAATAGAATAGAATAGAATTGAGTAAAAAAGAAAAAAAAGGAAAGAAAGGGAAGAAAAAGAAAAAAAAAAGCGCAAGGAGATACGATAATCGACGATCGAACATTATAGCGTGATAAAGAAGAAAGAAGATGGTCGTTAGATATATCCTTGAATATTTTTATTTTTTTATTTTTTATCTCTCTCCTTCTCTTTCTTTCTCTCTCCCTCTCCCTCTATTTCTGTCTCTCAAAGAAATAACTAGCGGCATGTTAAAAGGATTATTTATTAATTCGTTTTTGTTCTTCTTTCTTTTTGTTTTCTCTCTCTAACATAAAGGATGTCTTCGATCAAAGCCTGGAACGTCACGGGTCCGCCAAGACGGCCGGTGGTTCGAGCATGATCGAGAAGACTGATTGTGATCTCGCGAATTGTGAGATGGAGGTCACGCGGGAGATCCAGACAGGCCTAGTAGAAGCAACGCGTAAGATTACGGAGAAGGAAGAGAAGGAAATTGATGAAAAGAACGAAGATGGTACAACAACAGCAGCAACAACAACAACAGCAGCAGCAACAACAACAACAACAACAACAACAACAACGACTTACAGCGAATCGAGCTGCACTCTTTCGGACAAATTCGTTCCCGAATGTTTTCTGGAAGAAGAAGAAGAAGAAGAAGAAGAAGAAGAAGATGATGATGATGATGAACATATGCAAGTTGATGAGAATGTCGAAACCCAATCGAAGACGATTATTGACGTCTTTTCGGGTTCTTTGTCATCGTCATCACCATTGCCCTCGCCTTCGCCATTATCTTCGCCTTCGTCTTCATCCTCATCTTTGTCTTCGTCTTCGTCTTCATCTTCGTCTTCTTCGTCGTTGTCAAGAAAAAGACCAGCCGGTAGCGACTTTCTGTCGATCGACTCGGATGCCAAGAGAATCGGCGTGGAGATGTCCGAGGAAGAAACGAATCAGTTGAGAAACGACGTCAAAAGACTTTCGCCCGTTGAGATAAGCCTTCGAGAACGTACGTTAGGTGAGATCTCATTGACGCCGGATTCACGGTTGTTTTCCGAAGATGTCAATAATGTCACTTCGGAGAATTTATCATCGTCTAATGTTTCTCGAATGATTCGTCATAGGCAATCCATGATTAATGATTTCGTTGTCGATTCTAATGACGATAGTACGAAGACACGATCAAAGTCTAAAATTTACAAAATTGATGCGACGATTGAAAAAGACGAATGTACAAGTAGCGTCGAAATCACGGAAAACGTCGAATGTAAGTTGCATCGTAACAAGGATAACATAGATGATGATGTTGATAATGATGACGATGACGATGATGACGACAATGATGATGATCATGATAATGATAATGAAGATGATGATGATGACAATTCCTGTTGCTCGATGTCGTTTCGTGAGAATGAAGTTCTCCCTTGTGAAGACATCAACGAAGTCGTTGACAAGTCCAAAGCCAATACGTCCGACGTCGTAAAGTCGGAGAAAGAAGGTACAGATTCTCTGCGCCGTTTGGTTGTCATGCTGAATCGTGTAGACGAAGAGATCAAAGATAAGAAGACGGATCTTAAGGAATGCGAAGACAATGTTGTTAGTGCGACGAGACCGAGGAAGATTACTCGAGAAGACGGTACAACTATAAAGGACAATGTGTACGAGACGATGCTAAAGAGTTCTTTGTCGTCTCGTAAACTGATCGTAGTGCTAAATCGTATAGACATGAAGGAAGCTGCTAAAAAGGAGAAAGAAAATGTTGATGGATGCGTTGATAGAAGTATAGTCGAGTCTATGGCAGATTGTCGAACAAAAATTGATAGTACGATGCAAAAAATATGTACTCGTTCGTCTTCCTTGCAAAAGCGATTAGACATGAACAATATTGTAAGTACGAAAGATAGATACACGGAAGAAAATAACAAAAGCGATTCGATGCTACTCGATAATAGTCATTCGGTAGTCGTGTTGTCTTGTATTAAGAAGAGAAATAACGATGTAAGCAATTTGAGGCAAGCCGAATTAAACGAGGAAGTTGAAAATGTAGGTTCGGAAACGAAAAGGGCATTTTCCTCGACGGTGTCCATTGTGACTAAGTATAATGATTCAATTTCGTTGGACTCAAATGGAATAGCGTTTGATCAAGGCACACGTTATTCGATAAGAAATAAAACGAAAACGATCACCGATGAGGAGCTCGGTGAGAAGGAAGAATCACGAGTTGAAAAAAATGTTCCAAGGAGAAGTAGCGTTTTACAAAAATCAAATAATAAAGAAGAGGTGCCTAGCGGTGGTGGAGCCGCGGTGGTGATCGAGAAACTCGAAGAAGAGGAGGAAGTTGTTCTAGCGACGTCATCGATTATGCCGAACGAAGAAGAAGACGATCGTCTGCAAAGTCTTGATACGTCTGATTTAGATTCGTCCGAGACAACACCAGGTTCACCAGAAGAAACGCTGGAAGCTTCTGCCGATGTCCAGGAAGCGATTGATACCGAGACGGAAACCGAGACCGGTTCCGACAGTTCCGAAATACCAACGTCCATACCGATTGTTCGTATTCGCGATACCAGCTGCGAAAGAGAAGACATAGCCGATGCAGCGAATAATTGTCCCGAGAATGAGACTCTCTGCTGTGACGAGATAGCGTCCGAGATGATAACCAGGCTCGAGCCAGAAAAACCAGAACCTTTCACCGAGGATTCCGCGGAGAGTTTAGCGTTGACGGCTGGTGCAAGGGACGAGGTTAGATCCGACGGGAGCGATTCTGGCCTTGGAAGCGAAATACCTGGGGATCCTGGACCAGCACCAGCTCCAGAGAGCGATTCCGAGACGTCTTTTCTCGATAGAATACCGGATGATATTCTTTCCGACAAGGAAAAAGGTGAGAGACTTCCCTTGTTTCTTCATATTATCTTGCTCGATACGAGCAAATACATTTTTCGATTTTATCTTATCAGTTCGCGAAATCCGCTTATCTTGGTCGATCGACAAGGCCGCCGTCGTCGTCATCTTCATCGTCTTCGTCGTTTTCTTCGTCTTTTATCCAACCCGATCGATCCATTTCACTGTTATCTATATTTACTAGCATTGATCGTTTTCACTTCCGTCGACCTTTGAGTTCCATGGAAACCTTTTTACGGGGAGAAAACAAAAAAAAACAAAAAGTAGAAAAAACGCATGAGTTTAGAAAAAGATCGTATCATTTCGTCTAACGATAATCACAATACCTTTCAAGCTCCAACGTAACAAGGATCAACATTTCCTCGCATTTTGTACCTATCGAATCGTGTGTAAATATCAACCAGAGCACCTAGCTGCCATTTTACCATACGGCAGAATGGAAGAAAAGAGTATCGATAAGTTTCTCGTCGAATACACCAACGCGATGTTTTCTAACGATAACTATTTTCTTTTCTCTTTAGCTGTGAACCAATTGGAGAGCTTTGTGCCGGAAACGAGTGTCCCTGGGGCATCGCAAGCTACGTTAGCGACGTTCCGTAATCCTCCGAAAAGCAATCTTAAACGTAGACTGACTGATTGTATGGAAGGAGAACCGAGTCCTAAAAGAAGTAATACTACCGAGGAACCTATAAAAAAGAAAAGAAACATTCATTTTGATGCCGTCACCGTTTACTATTTTCCTCGAGCGCAAGGTTTCACTTGCGTTCCTTCGCAAGTAATGGCAATTCTTTAATTTTGTTTATCAATTACAAATCGAAGATTTGATTTGATTCGATAAAGTCAATTTAATTTGTTCTCTCTTTTTTTTTTTTTTTTTTTTTTTTTCTTTCTTTTTTTTCCCCTCCCTCCCTCCAGGGCGGTAGTACTCTAGGCATGAGTGCTACTCATACGCACGCCGAGAGATTTTCTCTTTCCGAGCATGCGGCCGAGCAAAGGAGATTGCATCGGGCTAGATTGGCGCAATTACGTTCAGAACGTGCAGCAAATTGCGCAACGGAGGCTGCTTCGAGTTCGGAAGATCCGAGCGACGATACCGACGAAGAACCCAGCGACAACGAGGAGCTCGACATCGACAGTTATTACTTTCTACAGCCTGTACCAACGTGGCAGAGACGAGCGCTTCTTCGTGCGGCCGGTGTACGTAGGATAGATGCCGTCGAGAAGGACGAATGTCGAGACATCCGTGCGAGTCGAGAACACTGCGGCTGTGGATGCAAGGGATATTGCGATCCGGAAAGTTGTCCTTGCAGCAGAGCGAACGTCAAGTGCCAGGTATATACATTTATATGGACGTCGTGAATGGGATTAAACGTTAATTTTCGAAAAAAATTAGGTCAAATAATTAACTTCCTTTCTTTTTTTTTTTTTTTTTTTTTTCTTCGATCTTTCTAATTTGTTTTTACTCGCGTGTACTTTAGGTCGATCGTGCCGGTTTCCCTTGCGGTTGTACCCGGGACGGTTGTGCTAACAGCTCCGGTAGGATAGAATTTAATCCGGTACGAGTGCGGACACACTTCATACACACGTTGATGCGGCTCGAGTTAGAGAAGAAGCAACGCGAAGAAGAAGGAACTGATCACGAGGGCACCGACAATCAGAATAACAAAAGCGGACCATTGCGAGATATCAATTTGGGTTCCCTAATAGACAATTCAAATACGGAAGCGTGTATAACCGGTGGTGGTTTTACAACGTTACACTATGAAAATCATGATGCCGGCAATGGCAGTTCGAATTGTCAACCAGAAGTACCTGGTACGCGAGAAGATAGTTTAGATCTTTATGCTATAAGAGACGATTGTTATCCGAACGAAGACACGGTCGATGGTACGCAGAGTGGCCAAAGAAAATTGCATCCCGAATTTAGTCAAGCTTTTCAAACATTTTCGGGCCAAACAGCAGGTGCAAATATGAATTTTCAACAGACCGCTTATCAGGATTATCAGGCTTATACAAATCTTCCTTCCACGTCTAGGGTTCAATTTCAGCCGCAATTTCAACCGGTGCCCGGAAGCCCAGGTTTCTCGCATTACGCGGTCTATGGGCAAGATGGCACATCTGTGCAGGACAGTTGCCAGGTACATCCTGGGCAACATTCTTCCAATTACGAGGCTAACTTCGCGCAAGACGAATCGACCGGATCGCAATATACAAATTTGAATTCTGTGCAGCCGATGAACGGTGGAGTTCAGCAGATAGGTAAGCTAGAGCCGTTCTCGGAATTGCTATCCGGTAGGTATTCGTATTATGGCGAGATAGAGCCGCAAGCGCATGGTACTTATCATGGAAATGCAAATAAAGAAGGAGATAAGGATCAAACTACGAACGAGCAACAATCGGAAAGTACGGAGGAATGCGATGAAAATTTTGGAGAGATCATTAAAAAATCTATGGTGGAGACGGTATCCGCTTAGATCAAATCATCCTCATTAATACGAATGAGTGTCGTCCAACGGTGATATGATATGACACACGTCCTTGTCCCGTGTGTTGCGACATTTGCACTTGGTGATTTTATATATATATACATATACACATATATATATATATATATATATATATATATATATATATAATTCTCAAGAGTTTAATAATCCGTCGAAGAGTTTCGATTCAATCGAAGAAACTTTCTCGATAGAGGAAGAAGGATGTTGGAACTTTGATAGTTCCGTTACTTCTGTGCGATTAGATAAATCCGATTTTATTGTTGTTCGTGATTTTTCGAAAGAACGATATTCTTTCGTTAAGAATCACTGGCGATGTACGATGAGTCCCATGGATATCGTTAGAAAAAAATATTGCGGCTACATATGCGTCCGCCCGGGATGGAATACTTGGAACGTCCTTCTTGAATAGTTTATATCGAAACCTCCCCCACTCACATCACCCCACCTCGCACTAAAACTCCCCGAGGCTTCTTCGAGATCGAGAGAGGATGATAGACACATCGGAAGAAATACGATGTCGAAGAATGCTTAGAGAATCCGGGGTCGTGCGAATTCGCCGAAGGATTATTCAAAAGGAAGGTCTCCGTCGAAAATCTTTGTGGAGAGTAGACACCTTTGAAAAAAAAAAAAAAGAAAAAAAAAAGAAGAAACAAAAAAAAAAAGAAAAGAAAGTAATAATAATAAAAGAAGAAAAGAAAAGAAAAGAAATGAGATAGATAAAAAAAAAAGAAAGAAAGGAAGAAAGAAAGAAAGAAAGATAGAAAGAAAGAAAGGAAAGCAAAAAAACGAGAACGAAAAATATATATATGTATATATATATATGTATGTGTATATACACACACGTATATATGTATGTATGTATGTATGTATGTATGTGTGCGTATGTGTGAAAAAAATGGCGAGTATGCTACCAAAGTGAACAGTAGGTAATCAACGTGGTTGTGACCAAGAAACAACATGGGATCAGCTTAGAAATGCGGTTTGTAATAACTAGCGTTATAAAAATACTTGTAAACGTAGCTCAGAATGAAAATCGTATGTCTCTTTTTGAAAGGGATACATTTGGATTATATAAGAAAAGCAAATGCAAAGCATTAATATAAATTTCTTATTTTGTTTGTTTGTTCGTTTGTTTGTTCGTTTGTTTGTTTGTTTATTCGTTTGTTATATTTTTCGATCGCACTAAAAAACAAAACAAAAAAAAAAGGGAAAAAGAAAGAAGAAAAAAATCCGCACACAAATTGAATTTAACAAATTTATATAAAAATGGTATGAAAAAATATATGCGTATAATGTATATGCATATTCTCGGTTACACACGAAATACGACAACGTGAGCGATTGTGATATACTCGTGCGTATGATGCAGTTTTGCACACACACAAAGGTCATAGGTTATAAGAGATATATTATCGCGGAACTTTTATATGTGGGATCGAGATAGATCGCATTTGAAAAATGGTCTTTTTTCGATCGTCGATTTACACCTGTTCTTCGGTAATAGAAGATATATACATCTTTTCCTTGTACCGTGTCCACGTTTATTAAACGAAAAGCACAAACGTTTGAAAATAAATAACGAACGGCCAATTTGTAATAATAACGCCAAGAAGAAAAAGCCGCATGGTGCTGACATAAAAAACGGCACGCGCATGTCGTCGTTTGCAAAAAAAAAAGAAAAAAAAAAAAAAAAAAAAAAAAAAAAGAAAAGAAAAAAGAAAAAAAAAAATTAAGCGTTAACTTATGATGTCTAAAATCGAATTTTCTTCTCTCGTACTTCATTTGAAATTGCAATATCCTTTTGTTTTGCGTTTCATATTTAATAAGGGGACAAAAAAAAAAAGGAAAAAGAAAAAATTCTCATGGAGAACGAAGGCCTTAGAATAACAATATTAACTTCTCCGACAAGTATGAAACAATTTCATGATTGAAACGTTAAAAAAACATGCAAAAAGAAAAGATACAAACAGAAAGAGAAAAGAAAATGTAATGAAACTCGTGCTGTATTTATATATACATTGTCGTGATATTTTTTTTCTCTCTGGTTTTTTTTTCTTTTTCTTTTTTTCTTTTATTCTTTTTTCTTTTTCTTTTTTCTTGCGGCACATGTCACATGTATTCTTAATCACCCAGTAGATTTTCCGACACAGACCTTTTCAGCATCCCGGGACGTTGATCGCTAATACCCACAATTAATTCAAAACAATTCTACGTAAGAAAACAATGATATATGAGGATTAGTATTAAATTTATACATACTTATTGTGTGGACGTGTCAACTCCCAAACTCCTTCTATTAAGAATATTTTCCTTTATTCCTGCCCTCATTCTTTATATGTTTGTTCACATTGATCGGTGCCTAAATGATTAATATAATTCGTGTATTTTGAATGAGCGTTTAAAAGAAAGAAAGAAAGAAAAAAAAAAAAAAAGAAAAAATCGAAAAAAAAAAGAAAAGAAAAAAGTCCGTCATTGAAAAAGACGTGTTATCTGTATAAAGAAGGAGAAGCGAGAAACGTCGTCGTTTATACGCGTTATGTGGGATGTGACACTTCCGTATGGCATATAAATATACATATAAGCACATATGTAAGTAACTTTTAGATTATTTGAGTAAAAAAAAAAAAAGGCATACATAGTTGATAGCGTTTTATTAAATGTTGTGAAAAAGTCTCTCGTCTCTCGTCTAACGTATTGTCTTTTTGTGTACGCGTCTATATCATTCCCATTCCTTGTGTTTCTCTCTCTCTCTCTTTCTCTCTCTCCTCTCTCTTTTTTTCTCTTTCTCTCCTCTGCATTTCTCTTTCTCTTACCTTTTGTATAAATATCATATCGTCAAAATGCATGTTCAACGCTTTATTTAAACGTTATTTAAAAAAAAAAAAAGAAAAACTATAAGATCGTTGTAGCGAGAACGACCAATTCTATGTAATAATTGATTATTCCTTCGTAAACGAAAATGATAAAATTTATCATTAAGTGTTTTCTTTTTTTTTTTTTAATTTTTCTTTTTTGGTTCAGAAACAATCAGAATCACGCACAATTCAAGACTGCAATTCCGTTTAATTGTTATACCTTCGTTCCCGTTGTAACTTTTTGTAATAATTCCGTGTGCACGCGCGCACACGTGCACACACATATACACACGCATACCAAGCATGTAATGTAAATTTCATCATGAACGACACGTTTTTCTCTTTTTATGTGGTAGCCTTTTTTCTCTTTTTCTCTCTTTTTCTCTTTCTCTCTCTCTCTCTCTCTCTTTCGACATTGTAAAGTGAGGCTAATCAAAGGAGAAGCGATTATGAACGAAAGGATGAAAGAAAGAATATCGATGCAGAGATAAAAACAGGTATACCATTTTTAATGTCCTTTTTTTTTCTTTTTTATTTCCTTTTTTTCTCACATTCAAAGGGGTCGATAGAAAAAAAAAGAAAGTATATTAATCTTGATTTTGAAGTTGCCGCCATTCTGTTGAAAGTAGGTGCGCGCGCTGCCATCGGCACAAAATGGCGCCATAGCGGGAACGTAGTAAGTACGTACGGTCGATTGTATCGGTTTTCTTTCACGATTGCTCCCTTGTTAAAAGTTCATTATTTCCATTTTATTTGCTTCATTTATAACGGTATATTTGTGTAGTAAACAAAACGGTTTGATTAGAAGAACGATTAGTCTTAGCAAAGTGAATCGTACGGAAGTATTGGAAGGATTCGAAGAATAAGAGTAAGGAAGGGGTAAAGAGATTGGTTGCTGGAAAGGGTGACGAGGGGGTACGGGAGGACTAGGGAAGGTATAACTCCGCGTCTTTCCAGTAGTCATAACGTATGTATAGCTGTGAGGAGTGGATTGTAAACCGTAAAGGAGGAAGGAGGTGATGGAGAAGACGATGAGGTGGGGGAAAGGGTAGGAGGGAAATACTCACCAGTTGGTGGTGGTAATGGTGGCAGTAGTAGTAGTGAGTAGTGGTATTGTGGTGGCGGTATGTTTCTCGTGTCGCCGAGAACGTCTGGTGGAAGTTAGCTAGGTAGCGTTTGTCCGTGAGCCGATCGAGGAGGTTTGTACGTTCGTTTCGTACTTTCGTATTTCGTTAGGAACAACGGGAACGACAGAAGCCATCATAAAGGGGCACAAGCACGCATCTAGCAAGAAGGAGTAAGAATAATTCGTGTAACGTTCTTTAACGTTAGAGGGACAATATCACGATAATAGATAGAATCTGGTAGGGCATGAGATATTGGATAATACTTTTACGATTAATTTGGAAAGTGCATAAGCCAATTGTGGCTAAGTTAGTGGTGTTTTTATAAATAGTGCTTATTTAGTGTGCGCGGCGTGCAAGTGCCGTTGACGTTTCGTGTGTCAGTGTCCTCTCTCTCTCTCTCTCTCTTTCTCTCTTTCTTTCATTCGGCGTCTCTTTCTCTCTCTCTCTCTCTCTCTCTCTTTTTCTTTCTCTCTTTGTCTTTTATACGGAAACTGTTCTAGTCTCTCCTCTTTGACATCCAACGGAAAGAAGGGGATACAGCAACGGAAGGAAAAAATAAAGGATAGAAAGAGAGAGAGAGAGAGAGAAAGAGAAAGAGAGAGAGAGAAAGACTGCAAGCTTCTCTCTCTCTCTCTCATTGCCATGCCAAATGACAGGTGCGAGGCGCCCCTCGAAAGGTTATTCCCATTGTTGACCATAGGCTACGTCGTTCCCGCGTTATTCTTATACGTCGCCGTAATCGCAGAATGACGAGATTACGTCGGGCCTCATCGTTTTTTCGGAAGTCAGGCGAAGAAGAGGAGAAAAAACAGCAACGACGACGACGACGACGAAGACCAGGAGGAGTACGGATTCCCTCGCGCTAGCGACAGGCTATGAGCGCTGACAATGGGGACGACTCCTTGGTAATTATCATACCTTTCTCTTTTTCCCTTACTCTCTCTCTCTCTCTCTCTCTTTCTATCTATCTTACTTGTTCCCTTTCTCTCTCTCTCTCTCTCTCTCTTTCTCTTTCTCTCTCTATCCATCTCTTTCTATCTATCTATCTTACTTGCTCCCTCTCATTCTTTCTCTTTCTATCTTGCTCTCTCTTTCTCTCCTCTCTCTCTTTCTCTCCTCTCTCTCTCTCTCTCTCTCTCTCTATCCTTCTCCTTCTGCCCATCTCTTTCTATCTATCCATCTTACTCGCTCTCTCTTACTCTCTCTCTCTCTCTTACTCTCTCTTTCTCTCTCTCTCTTACTCTCTCTCTCTTTCCCTTTCTATCTCTTTCTATCTATCTTACTCGCTCCCTCTCCCTATTTCTCTTTCTTTCTCTCTGACACTCATTCGGTCGTTCTCGCACGCTCGCGTGCGTACGCTCGACGGTTCTCCATACCGTTTCCGTTTCCATCGTCTCGTTTTGTTACACTGCAGCCATGAGACACCGAAGCGGTGCTCGTTATCGCTCGGATTGCTTCGTCGTGTACTTTCAAATACACCTGATCAAACGTGTACATAATTATAAATATATATATATATATGTATATATACATGTGTATATATACATATGTATATATATATCATTAATGAGATATCGTGACATCCTTTAATATACCATATCTTTATTATTATTATTATTATTATTATTATTATTATTATTATTATTATTATTATTATTATTATTATTATTATTATTATTATTATTATTATTATTATTATTATTAATCGATTAATACGATCATTGATATTTCGTTCGAAATATTTGATAAAGTTAATTTCGAAGCAACGCTAACAGCTGCACTATCAATGATTTACTTTGAATTCAGATAAATCTACATATATGGGAGGAAGGATTATAAATTTGTTGTCCTTTTAAAGGCCATGTTTCTTTTTTTTTTTGGTTTTGTTTTGTGTTTGTCTTGTTTTGTATTGTATTATTCCATTTATTTCTATCTTTATATCTTCGCAGGAAATTCGTGAAATATGAGCTACGGCGGATTTGTATCGTTCTTTCTCTTCCGGTATGTCTCTAAACGAGATCGTATGACGTAGGTATATACTTCGAGCAGGCGCTTTCACCTAAAAGCGAAACGCTAACGATGTGGCGTCCTTCCTTCTTACGACCCTTTCGTGAAAGTAAAATCATTTCAATGATGGCAAATTTAAGCGACGATAATGTTTAGAAATTCATGAATGATCGCGTTCATGCGTCAATGATAATGATAATAATAATAATAATAATAATAATAATAATAATAATAATAATAATAATAATAATTATAATAATAATAATAATAATAATAATAATAATAATAACAATAATAATAACAATAACTACAAGACAATAGTGGAAAGATAAAATTTAAATTCGAACAATGCATCATACTATAAGTATAGACTATAAATAATAATTGAAAGTGAAAACAACAAACTATACTTGGATAGAGCGGTAGAGAGAAATATAACGATACCATTTATAACAGATTGCGGCCATTATATTACGAGATGAAAAGTGAATATATGTATCAATATCATATGATAAAAATGTATTAACAATATATGGAAACAAAAATAGAAAAAAGATATGATCAATTGAATATAGAAATGTTGAGAATATGACAATGGAAAGGAAGTGATAATAATATCATTGGTATCATCCGACTTTTGTTCATAAAGGATTTAATTCAGCTCGGTTTATAGCGCAACATACATACATACATACATACATACATACATACATACATACATACATACATACATACATACATACATACATACATACGTATATACATATCAAAATTCAAAAGGCAATAATTTTAATAATACATGATATAGTAGTAGTAAACTCTTATATCAATAATATGTACGTACAATAGTTAACATATGAATAGATTTATCAATGAAACGCCGGGACACACTTAAACGAACATTATAATAATAATAATAATAATTATTATTATTATTATAAATAATAATTATAAATAATATTAATAAATAATAATTATTATTATTTATAATTATTTATTATTATTTGTAATAATAATGATAATAATAATAATAATAATAATAATAATAATAATAATAATAATAATAATAATAATAATAATAATAATAATAATAATAATAATAATAATAATAATAATAATAATTATTGTAGGTCGTAAAGAAAATTTTATTTATTAGCATATAACATAAATAAATACATATCAGAACGATTAAGCGTTATAAAAAATTGTTATTAATATTTAGAAACAGTATTAATATTGTAAAGGATTGCGAATAGAAATTCATGATTTCTTCTGTAGCAGTGAAAATGATCGACTAACATATGGCCGATGAAATCCTACGTAACAAATTGGCACGTGGTTAGAGTCACGTGTTATGAGCTCTCTCGATCATTCTCGAATGACTTAATAGTAAATCTACATCGTTTTGAAAGAATATATCTGAAGTATTGAAAGAGATTTGAAATTTTCTTGATTCATATTTTTTTTACCATTGACGTGTATATCTGATAATATATACAGTGCATACATGCATACATGTACAAACATACACATATATGTATATATACATACGTATACGCATACACACGTATGTATGTACTTACATACACGCACACACACACACACCTATGTACATATTTGTTTCTATCGCAAATATTTGAAGATTCGTAGAATGTGACGAGTTTTTATTTACGATTCTTATTTGTAACCAAATGAACGAGCCGATGTTTTTCTTTGGTAGAAATTTAAATTCTGAGTAGAGAATCGTATAACATAAATGTTATATACGACCTCAGTCGTATTTCATTGGTTGTCTTTTGAATTTTCGTTATGCCAGTCTTTCTATTCTATATTCTTTTTACCATTCCAGTCACAGTCCGAATTCGAGGGTCGTGCGTTCAACGACATTCAAGAGTCAATGAAACGCATGAGCTAAGGTGGTACGTTGAGTATCGTGACATGATTTTGCTATATTTATACGCTCGTTAATTTTATCGATCCTTATATATATGTATATATATTTTTTTTTTTCTGTTCTTTTTTTTTTTGTCAGTCCTTTCGAGCTTCAGGATCTTGCAACGAAAACAAGATCTTTTTGTACTTTTTCCTCATTTTTTTTTTCTTACTAATTTATGCACATATATACATTTACGAGTAATAATCATGTGTCTGTTTTTTTTTTCTTTTTGTTACATTATTACTTTTAACCTTGTACCATTCGTTATTTTATTATATATATATATATATATATATATATATATATATATATATATATATATTGCATTTATCCATCGATTATTATTGAAATTTCTACGAAGGTTTAAATAGATTTATTAAAAAATATTAATGAAAATATTTTTAAATTACATTTTCAAATATTTCAATTAACATTAATCAAGATCTTATACAGTTATATAATAAGATGTGATTCGAGTTACAATTATTTTTGAAATTTCGTAAAATTTGTCGTTCACATTGAAACGAAAGTGAACGCATTTGTAAGTTACTTTGTAGTCAATCGAGACTCGCCACGAGGTAGTTTATATTTTATGTTAGACGGATAGTGTAGTAATCTCGAAGTCAAGGTAAAGCAAACATTTAGGGATACTTGGAATGCATCACTTGTATTCGAAGAAACGAACGAAAGGTATATTATTCGATTAAAAGAAGTGACCCCAATGTATTAATGCTGTTTTTTTTTTATCTTTTTCTCTTTTCCCTTTTTTTTTTTTTTAAATACAGTATTTAACAACCTTTGGCAACAACTAGTTAATAATTTTAATTAACATGAAATGATTAATGTTATGTTTTCTCTGTTATGAATTAATGATAATAAGTTATTAAATTTTCTCGAATTTATTATGAAATAAAAATGAAATATCGTTCGGCC